>NC_142176.1:21747120-22058851 GCF_026936395.1 Plectropomus leopardus | reverse complement strand
CTTTTTAATTACGGAAAAAAACCTGAGGTTAGAAAAAGAAAAAGATTGAAAAAGAAAGATAGAAACAACCACCCGTTTTCCTATTAAGGAGAAATGTCAAGCGCGGTGGTGAAGCAATAGTCTGTGTGCATCCCTTTGTTGTCCTCCCTGACATTGAAGGCTAATTTTTCATGGTTATTTGAACTGGAAAATGAAAGAGAGGTTTGCGATTATTTCCTATAAATGACAACACAATCGCATTACGCTTCAGTACAAACACAGAGAGGATATTGCCTTTTCATATTTCATGTGAAAGTAATGGATGGGCTATGCAAAGAGGAACAGAAAGAAAGACAAATGGTGAAAGAAAGCTCCCTGTGTTTGATTTGTATTAGAAACTGAATGGATAGAGGTAGCAAGAGGCGTTTTTTTTTCCGTTTTTTTTCTCAATAAGTGGTAGCACTCTCATGGATGTTTTAAAGTGCCTGGGCAGTGTAATCATTGGATTTCTTTAGCAATTAGCTATGAGCAACCAGCCAAGGTGGTTGTTAGAGGAAAAGTTGCCCAGTTTATTCATTGAAGGCTTTACCAGAAAAACATATATCCATAGTAAGGTCCCTATCCATTTACTATCTGTACAGTTGAATGATGCAATAAATAAAAATAACTGGATAAATAAATAAGAGAAAACAGTAGCCCACCATCCTCCACCTCTTCTCTCAACTATCCTGAAACATCTGAACTTAACAGGCCATACAACTTTTGAGAGCAAACACATCAATGATACCCTATTATATTTTAAATAAAATTGATTAGCAAAATTGGTATTCATAACCTTGTCAGATTCTGTTTTATCTGGGCATACGCTTTCATAAACAAACAGCCGGTTAGGCCCAGGGCTGTGGATGGAGACTGGGAGGCTGGATGACCATCGCGGAGAATGGAAAACCAGCCCACTCCGTTGGGGCGTGCTGAGAAATGTGTTTGTGTACTTTAAGTTTACAAAGATTGAAGGACCGGCAGGAAAGCCTCTGCCGGCAGGACTCATTTAAATAGGACCCATGTGGGAGCTGCGAGCCGGACTCCTAACACGCGCCGAGGTAGGCGCTACATACATCCAACCATGGCAACATTGATTTTCTGAGCTAATACCTCCACAGAACAGTCCACAGGCAGATGGATGCACTACAAAGATATGCAAATGGCGCATTCGATAAATCGACAGGCAGAGATCTTTTTCAGACAGTCCACTGTACTGGTCTGCAGTGCCTAAAAGGAGAGATAAACAGATAAGTACCTGTTAATGGACACACACATACGCAAGTGTGCTCACTCAGACAAACATACAAGCACCTGCCTGTACCTTGGAAAACTAAGATCGATAATAGAATTTCATGTTAAGCAGAACTGCTTCAGAAAAGCACATCAAATAAATCCTGGGTCCATCCAGCATTAGTTTTTAATATGAAAGTGCAGTTTCTAATGTGGCAGACTATATTTTTAATTTTTCTTCAAGACAGCTTTTTGCACCATATCTTGTGTATAATAACAAAACAAACTGTGGGTATAGTCATATTCAGTGCGCTTATTAGTCAGATATGAAACAAAAGCTGCTGGGTGTATGTCATATATAATAGATGTGTGCTGTCTTGTTAAGCCCAGCAGGCTGTATGTGGCTGTGTCTCTGCGGAGATAGGCTCTGAAGCTCGCTGTACCTGGTAATTAAAGAGAGTTTGTGGCAAAAGCCAAACATCAGGAGAGATGAGCTATGAACAAAAGAGCTGTGACAGTTTCAGGTTATGTGATTTTTGTGTCCCTTTTTTGCCAAATGAAAAATCAATACATTTTCCGGGTTATACATATTCAGAGTGTCCACCATGTTTCCGCCCTGATGGAGAGAGGGGCGGGGGACTGTGGGCTAGAGAGTGTGTGTGTGTGTGTGTGTGGGGGGGGGGGGTCGCCTGTTCGCCTGTCATAACTGTACCATTGCATTTTCCAACCCACTGGTGAATATTTCAGAGTTGATGTGATTGCCCTTCATGACAGCGGTGATGCTTTTTTTTTCTCCCTCTTTTTTTTTTTTTCAGACACCTTCAGCCACCCCCACACTCCGTCAACCCACCCCAACTCTGTTTGGTCCCTTTGAATAGCTGCAAATAGGTGAAGGCATTGTAGTGTGAGCTGGAGGAAAAAGAAAAAGATGCATTAATAAAAGGAGGTTGATTTAAGAGGAGGCAGCAGTGGAAGACGACAAGCATAAATGCATGGCGGGGGGTGGCAGAGAGGCAGAGTGACTCTTTGTGCAGGACAATGCCCCTCAGGCAGAGTAGATGGAAGAGCGCTGCCCAGTGATGTTTTTGCCCCCTATCCAGGCTTTTAGCCCACCATCCTAGCAGGGAAAAGTACAGCCTGCATCTTCCATTGTGGACATAATATGTGTTAGCAAGCGGTCATCATCTTGGACATTCAAGGAAGTCACTGTGTGTTGTGTGTGTGTGTGTGAGTGAGTGTGTGTGTGTGTCAGCTGGGACAGAGGAGTGAGCAGTCCCTGAATGCTCACTCCCTGTGCAGCCACATTAACCTAGATCCTCTTCTCCTTCATCACTCAAGTAAAACACAAAGAGAAAATAACTAGAGCGGCACTCACTTTATCCACTTTATTTGCAATGTATCTAAACATGCCATTATCACGAGAAGTATTTCTAATTAGTATCATTTCCCTTGAGATGTCACTTTAGGGAACATATTTAATACATTACATCGCACTCAATAACAGTTTCAAACTTACAAAAAAAGCAACCAAATTAGCCACGTTTGGTGTGTTTAAATGTTTTTTTTTCCTTCTATGTGTGACTTTTTGTGACCTGAATCCACTGACTGTCCTTTAAAATGTCCAGTGACTTTGAAACGCAAGGGGGATCAAATTAAGTGTTGTGTGGAGGACCTATGGGGCTGGTTTGATGAGCAGGCACCACCGGGAGCGCGGTGGAGCGGTGGAGGAGGGGTAGCAGCCAAGATATTGTTCTAAGGCAGTGTGAGCTATCACTGCTGTTTGTGATTAACTTGCCTTTTAAAGTTTTTTTAGTTATTAGCTGCCCTAACCCCGTACCCCTCCTCCATCTCTTGCACCTCTTCCTCCTCCTCCTCCTCTTCTCCCCCCATCCTGCCCTCAGCCCCATGGAGACACAAAGTATTCATTCACATTTAGATCCTGAGGTCACAGCAGGGCCAGCAGGGAGAGGCCAGCAAGTCCCCCCATAGACAGGTCAGGAATCTAACACGTAACTCCGACCAGCAGCGCTGAGGTAGCTTACTCTTCTTTCCTTTCAAAATGTGAGAGTGTGTGGGAGAGAGGGAGTGAGAGCACGAGTGAGGGGGAAAAAAAGTACAGAGACAGATACACTTTTATTTTGTGTGTGTGTGGCAAGCTTAGTGTTTGTATGACATTTTACATTGATTCTGATGTGCAATTATGTGTACTTTACTACACTTTAAGTCATTTTGAATATTATTGTTTGCATTTTTAATGAAGTTTAAGTTTATAAAAAATGATACAACTGGATTACATAAGGTTGATAAACATACATATCAATATCTTACCGAAAAAACATTTTTTGCAAAGAATTGCATGTCAAATGTTTTACTCATCTTTATGCATTTAACGCAGTGGCATTTTTAATGATAACACCGTGTTGTGGTTTATGTGTTCATAAGAAAAAGCTCTTTGCTCTGGCTAGGTTGTGGGCATGTTTTGGTCTGTTGTGGTTTTATGAGAGGTAGCATGTGAGGGCGAAGTGTGTTCATGTATGTGTGTGTGTATGTTAGTGTTTTCGTGTGTGTTGTGCTTTTAAAGGGGGGGGGTCTCGCGTATGGGGCGCAGAGGTGCTGATATGAGGAGCGGACAATGCATGAAAGCCCTCAGCATGGGTCCTGTGTCTCATTGTCCCATGGTACCCTCCTGTCACTTTCATTTTGCACCCTCTAGTCCAGAGTCAGGACAACTTTGATATAAGGAAGGGGTGCAAGGGATGATGGGGGGAGCAAGAGGGGGATTTTTAAAAAGAAAAAGTAGGGGAGAAAGATAGAGTCTGTGAAGTGTGAAATAAGATTGCTTTTTATCCGACAGTGCAGCGTTAAAGAAAAGGAAGCTGTCCGGCCCTGGATAAAGCGGGAGGGGGAAGCACACCTCTCTGATTTACAGTGCGGTCCTGTGACACCTGGTTAAAATGATAACAACAGCCTCAATAATCATAATGAGAGTAATGAGAGCTTAGACACACAGCTCCACACAAGAGCCCAGAGAGAAGCAGAGCTCAGCCCTACTCGAGAGCCGGAGAGAGGGAGAAGCTCCGCTTAGTCCCCGAGCTGGTTCTCCAGGACTTACGAAAGCCAGGACAGACAGACAAGACAGTGTTGTTGACTGAGATACTGTACGTGCAACAAAAAAGAGCAGGCTGTCACTGGTGTTTGAGGAAGACTGGAGCCATTCTCAGGTAGGACTGGAATTCTGTACTTTTAGAAAGGCAGTTATCATCATAGCAGTGTATTCTGCTGAGGCCGAGGATGGAGGAGGAGCCTGACCTAGTGAAAGATATCTAGAGTGACTATTATTACTTGCTGCTGCTCTTCTCTACAGTCTGGGAAGGAATACTGGAAAGTGCAGTGGTTACCATCAATTATTTATTAGGCCGTTTGTGCTTGTCAGTCTGATTAGCATTAGTGTAATCACTGCTCTTCAGGGGAAAGGAAGGCAGCTCTCTCTCATCTGAAGGTAATCTTGCCGTTTTCAGTGTCTCATCTTCACCGGACGCCTCTTGCATAGCATCTGCTTTTGTCATCTCCACATATTTCTTCCCTTTTCCCCCTTCCCCGTGTGTTTCTGTCTGTTGCTGCTCGGCCCCTTCCCCCTGCACCTCATTAATGTGTGTGAGCAAGTTGCTCTCTCCCAGCTTGTATAGAGTGACACCTATGGGCCAGATTAAGCCTCTGCACTCGCTGGCAAAGCACGAGGGGAAGGCTGCTGAGTGTCTGTCTGTATGGTGTGTATATGTGTGTGCGTGTGTCTGTGAGACGTTGGAACAGAGAGCCCATGGACTGTCCCCACTGAATGACTGGCAGAGCAAAGCTGATATTTATATGCTCAGAACAGATGAGTGTAATCTCTGTGTCGGCAATGGGTTTATTCAGCTTGCATGATTAGATTAATGGAACTGTTTCATATCATTGTATTAGGATGGTTAATGAAGACAATTAATTAGAAGACAACCTTCAGGCTATTGTCCTTAACATCTCTCAGATTTGGGTTAGAAATGGCCTGCTGCCATAGCTTTGAGTGTTTCTCCTCATCTATTTTCAGAGTTAATCTATGGCTACAGTTTTAGTGTCTCTTCCATTTGCATCCTACTCTTAGGCCACTCATGACCTTTCATTAATTATGGTCGGCCTGGCTTTAATCATTCTGTAATACCGTTGGAGATGAGATGAGAAATAGGCAAAGCCATTTGCCACTTAAAGATGTAACGCTGCTCCTGGAATTAAATGTCTGCATTTCTGCATAAATTATGGACGGGGCTCTGTGTTGCATGTGCTAAAAGTGTCATATACGTTGATTAAACATCTAAATAAAGAAGAATTGAAAACATGAGGAGGAAAAAATATCAGCGTGAGCGTGTACAGTATGTGTGCAGGAAGTTGGGGGTGGGTACAGGGAAGCTGAATAGCATTATAATGTTGGCTGCCTATCACAGTAATGTTTAAGCACAAAGTGTGTATTAATGTGTAGGTGGGGAATTAGTCTCACTACAAGTGTCACATAGCTAAGAAATGACACCTTGCCCCATTTTTAAAGGTGAAAAAATTTACCTGGGGATTATTTTGTAATCTGAGCACCTATGCAGCTGCACAGTATCCTAATTCTCGCCGAGTTGTGGGTATTTATGCAGGCAGGAGTTAGATGGGATTTCAGGACTCGGTAGGAGATCTGGGAATGTTTAAGATCCGCCTCACCAGCATGGGATGGGTTGTGCTGGATGGAATTCATGGGTTGCCTTGGAAACATAATAGAAACATGGTTAAAAATAAAAAGAATAAAATGTATTCATGTGTGTGGGATCAGGGGAACACTTAAATATGCTTTTTACAAGGAGTCAGTCATCCCTTTTAAATATGTTTATTTAAACACAGGATCATTGGATCACAGGATCGGCTTTTAGCAGTAATGTGTAACAACACAATCCAGACACCAATCACCGCTCAGAGAGCCGTCTTACAGCATGTGTACAAGCGGGCATGAAATGGAAGCTCCTGTCCTGCTATAATACCAAGGTGTTTTCTATTGACTTCTGTAATTTTTTTTTACTCAATAACTTCATACGTGTAAACATGCATAATGAAATTATATGTTTTTGTAGTGTGTAATCAGTCAACCCTTATCAAGTAAGACAGCACTGTAACAATTTTTCTCGTAAAATTTCACTCGTAGTTGTCACCATAATACTGTTATTTAACAGTGGCACTACTGTGTTTACTTCAGTAGTACATTACTGTTACATCTATTGCAGTATTGTACAGTAGAGGGTTAGGTTTAAAGTGTAATACTGTAGCTAACCTGCATGTGGCTTCTGTCCCTCTGTTCGGCCTACTTTTGGTAAAATGAAAAATACTGCGTAATGCTGTGAAATCATGTAGCAGCCCATTGTTTATGTAAACTGTTGTTTTGACTTCAAAAAGCATTAACATTTACGATGTTTTACTGTATTATGGAAAAAATAGTATTTTACCGTTTGAATTTGGCTGTATTTTTACAGTAGTTTGTTACAGTCATTTCATGTGTCTTTAAATAGCCGAACACGTCGTTGGTACTTTTTAAATATCTAACCCTTTTTGTAGTCTACTGAGAAAAAGGCAGTTGATTTTCTTCACATACACAGAAGAATAAATAGTAAGAAAGAAAACTATAATTTCATTTAATGTATTTTTGCATTTATGACTTATTTGCATAAAGCATCTCCATTTACCCTTTTGGGAGAAAAATAGTTTCTGAATATTCTATCTATGAATAAGACTCGTTATCAGAAAAGGGGACAGGGAGAATAGCCATGTGTTCAAGAGACGCACGAGTGTTCAGAGTTTATCTGTGATAATGACCCTTACCAGAGTTTGAGAATACGATGTCAACTCTATATACAGTGTATGCAATGTTTCACAACAGACGGGATAAACAGTGAGTGTTGGGATAATGTAACGTCATAAAAGTGGTTTTGGCTGTGGGTAGTCATGTGGTGAGCTAAGATTGGATGTGTGATGACTGCAGGGCTGAATACTTGAACAGGATATTTCAGTAGCTGTTGTAGCATTGTCAATATATCAATAGCTCATAGAGTAGAGACCTGAGCATGAAAGCATTTTCAAAAGAGCATTTAAGTACATTTGCTGTGAATTAGCTGACGTGTGTAATAACTGATAGGGCCTATTGACTGCGGCCTAGTTTACTGTTGTCAAATCAATGCTATTGCATGCAAGTCCCACTACTTTTAAACAAACTTAACAGGCAGAGGGGATGTTCAGGGGGCACTGGAGGGAAATAAACAAGATTGATGCCCTTTTTATTATCTGTTTTTGCTATCTTTTCCTCTGTGTGTTACTTACAAATGGCGTTATCGGATATCCATTGTTTGGACTTCGATGCGCCTAAATGGCCTAATATATCGAGCTGAGGCTTTTAAGGTGGTTACAGGGGATTTCTGCCTTTGACTTGACATAAAAATAAAATGATTTGTGGCTCTGAAAGTTTTAAATATTTATGATTTTTTTTTTGCATTAGTAGGATAGAAGATGTGAAATGAGGCTTGTATTGGTAAGTAACATAGCAGATTGCAGCAGGCAATGTATGTATGTGTGTGTTGTGGTCATGTGTGAGAAAGAGAATGGGGGCTTGTCCTCTATAAGGTCTTCCTTTTGAAGAATACTGCTCACACAATTATTTTTCCGTCTGCCCACTTCAGGCCACATGTGTGCTTTTCTTCCGCAGTTTTATGTCCACATTTAACAGAGGAAACCAAATTTGTGTCACGGTTTTGAATCCATGGAGAAATGCAATAAATTAGCTCTCAAAACAATAAACTATACAGATATAATAGTAACATGACAACAACAACAACAATAATAATTATAACAACAATAATAAGAAGAATAAATATTTTCCTCTAATCTTCCCCTATAATTACACCCCGATTTTATAATTCTTGTCAAAACAAATTTCACAGTGATAATCAGACAGCACAGGACAGAAAGCAGATTCTGCCCTCTTTGTCTGCTAGCCTTGCAACTGTGTGTCAGCATATGTAATTGTTGCAAGCTCCTATAGAAAAAAACGCTACCGTCCCTTTAAGTGCTTCCACCAATTCTGATGGCGTGGTAATTTACATATCCCGTCCTCCCTCCCCCTTCAGGAGAGCTGAGTGAGGATGTGGAGGCTGCTAGTGAGACCACCACAGACCAGGAGGACCAAACCAAAGACAGAGAAAGTGGGGGGGAGAAGGAGCTCACCAAAGGGACAGGTAAGGCCAATATTTTCACCACACACATTTAGGAAAGATGTGGGCCTGCACCTGAATGGGACTGGACAACAGGCCTTTTGTCTAATTAAAGTACATATTTTTTTAAACAAAATACTAAGAGCCTTTTTAAGCATTTTAAAAACTCTCTAAAAAACTCCCTAAATTCAATTCTAGTTTTCAAACACTGCACTTTGATGTTGCAGGTTTCCAGGCATTAAATCCTTTCAGATACAGTGAGGATAAACTATCAATTTAGGTAATATGTTCAGGTGACATGTGACCCATGTTTTGCCTTAGCTCAATAGGTGATGTGAAGAGAGGGGCCTGCATGCGTAATTCCAGCTGAGCCATGTGTGTACACACATGTGATAGCAATGCCCCCTTCTAAACTTTGCTGCACACACACACAGGAGCACAGACAACACGTACCTGTGTTTAATGTTATCAGATCAGGATGGTTTTATCTGTGGGCGTCTTTATTGACAGGTGGAGGTGGTGAATCCTGAGCAGTGGGTTGGGCTTGGGGTGAAGGGAGGAGCTTAACAATCTCTGGTCAAGAGTCTCAAAAAGCGTTTTGAGGATTTTTGGAAGCATTTTAGGTTGAAATATTACTTTTTAAAAAAAAATTCAAATTAGGTGATGTGTCCAGTTTGAAAAGATCATTATGCATGTGTGGATTTTTTTTGTATTCAGTTTGCTGGGCCAGTTGTGACAAAAAAAAGTTTTAAAGCTTAAGTAATAATTGACTTTTTGAATGATTAGAAACGTCCTGTATTGTTCTGACAGGATTGTTGACAATGGAAGAAGACAGCACTGATGATAGTACAAGGACACGTTGGAAAAAATTTAATCAAGAACAGTTTTAAGAATAATGTTATTAGTAGAACCAGCATAGACGCTAACACACGAATACACTGATAGTCTGTGTGGAGTTGGTGGTATAGTTTTTCCATATATTGTCAGATGTGTGAAAGATGTTTAAATTTGCAGTACTTTTGATTAGGGCTGTGCTATATGGACAAAGTCAAATATCACAATATTTTTGATCAAATACCTTGATATCTATACTGCGGCACTATTGTAGGGTTGACTACTAGTGCTTTCACAAAACATTTCCACAATAATATTTTTTGCTAAATAATCAGCAGAAATGTGGATATAATGTCTAAATGTGTACAAGCAAAAAATAGAAAACTAGTACAGTCTGCTAAGTTCAGAAAATTACATCACTTTATTGTAATGCAGCCTTTTAAACCAGAAAAAGAAAACATTTAATATATTATGATACCCAAAATCCAAGATGATATTTAGTCTCATATCACAACAGTGGTGTCATTAGGCCTTGGTGTCCATGGCTTCAGACCCAAATGTTGTAGAAATAGCCCTGATTCTAAATATGTAAGCTATATATGTTTCAAAAATAAGAATAGGCCTAATAATGAATATCTAAAAATGTTCTGTTCATACTTGTACTCGTATTTCACCACATACATTTATACATTTAACTATTTTTCCAACTGTACTTAGTCAAATTATAATGATAATATTTCTAAGGCATTCTGTGCTCAGTTCTAACATGTACTAACATTTTTCTCATCACAATACATAATTAATAACATAATTAAAACATAATTTAAGTGGAAAGTTAAAAAAAAAAAAAAAAAAAAAAGGTTTTAAGGATAGATAAGGTGCAAGTGTGCATGAAAAGCATTAAATGAATTTTGCCCCCCCCCCACTGAAGCCCCCAAGGTCCTCAAATCCTAGAAACGATATCGATATAATATTGATATATCAACCAGCCTTACTTTTAATGCAGTATTTATGCAGCTACCTTTCAAACTGTGCTGCCCAACTTAATTTCCTTGACATGAATAAAGCATAGTCTCAAAGTTTAATGAGAAATTTAAAGCAAGAATCTAAAACTTTTGCTTTTGTCCCACATAGCATAAAGTGTCTGTGCATCACTGCGTCTAATTATATATAAGCTTTTGTTTACCTATTTCTGAAACGTCAGTGTAAATGAAATATAGTTTCATTTTTCTTTTTTATGCACAATTTACTTTGTGCGCCAGTGTAAGAAAAACAATGATGGCAGTTAAGACATCTCTTATTCAATAGAAGAGATTTCTGATAATGATGACACTGAACAGTAACAGGCCTGGATAGATGCTTCTCACTTGTCTAACTTCTTGTGTTACTGCAGGATGTTTTGATTTACACTAGTCAGGTTAAAAGCTGGAAAACAATTCAGACCTTTTGCATACCTAAGTTTTTTATAAAGTGTAGGGAAAAAAAACTTCATCACAGTGTTTGAAGCCCAGCCTTTGTAAAATGTCTTTGATATTCGAACTTCTATTTTAAATGAGGCTGAGTTGTTTGTGCTCTTTGAAAGGGCGACACTCTTCTTTGATGGAAGAAATAATGATATGCATGCCTGACTGAATATGGCTAAAAGTATGTTTTAGCACATCAAAATAAAGCACTTTAAAAAGCATTAAAATGAGCTGGCCGATTAATAATTCACTCATACCTGTGGTGCACAGGAAGACGACTCCTCGCATTAGGATTCCTCCTTTTTGAAAGGCATGCAATTTGATACAAGCATATTCAGTTCCTTTCCTCCCCTCTGTCAGTCGCTAATCACCAAATAAGTGTGTTTCTGTGTTTTCACAAAGGAAATATGTGCTTGCATATGAAAAATTTACAGCTTCCCAGCAGCTTATTAGAAACGCTTAGTTAAAAATAGCATGTGCATTAGGGAACCAGGTCTGAGGTTCTGTTTGATGTCAGTGAAAAGGTGGGTGGGTAGGTTGGGGTGGTGGGTTCAAGGCTGTGTTGTCAGCAAAAGGTAGACAGCTGTAGTTTAATGGAAGGGTCCCTTTTTGTACTTCAAACTTTTTGTGATTGATGAATACAATGCCAATTCAAGGCAGGTGCAGAAAACCTATCTTGCAGGGGAAAAAAGCGAGGACGACCTCACAATGCATTTGGTAAACAGAGGAGCACTTGTTTGGGCTCGTGATTGTCTGAAGATGTTTCTACAGTAGGCGTACAAAAGGTGTGTGTATGTTAGAATATGGTGTACGAGCGTCTTGGCCAACCTGTTATTTATCTGAAAGGTGCTCGCTCTCCCACTGTCTGAGGCTGGGCTGTTTCTAAGGTCCATCATTAGAACTACTGAAGTATTTCTTCTCATCGTTGTCATGTAGCTGTTGGAACAGAGCACAACATTGTTCCTTTACAAATGACAGTCACTGTCAGACAGACGGCATTAGCGAACACAGAAAAAAGGCTTCCTCCTTTTTAAAGCCACTGTCAATCTTATTTTCTCTTTCTTGTTCCGCAGCTCCTCAGTATTCATTAAAATCATTTAGAGGTACATCAGAAGCCTTTGTAAAATGCATATGTATTCAGCATGTCATCTCTTGAAAGATGCCTTCATTATCCTGTTGTTTTTTATTTATCTCAAAGATAATACACATATGTACATGAACAGGCACTCAGACATATGTAAATGTCATATGCTCCTAACACCGCAGGCAATATGTGTTGCAACTTTTTTGTAATGATACAGTATATTATCATAAGAACATATTCTGAGAAAAGAAAATACAAATTATGAGTAGAAGTAAATATAAGTGGAATACTAAAATCTTAATGTATTTGGACAAAGATTTTCACATTGGTCGTAGACGCGATTTAATCATCCTGCATGATTAGTAATTCACAGGGTCATTTTTTTCATGGAAGGTATGAAATATGTATAAACGGATAGCCATGAGGCTGTCTCCTCTCTCCTCACACCTTCTTCACCTAGCTGAGAGACAGCACCGGGAAGAAGGGAAGAGCTTCTGCATATAGGGACGGGATCCTCTCCTTCATTAAAGCGGGTGGTGTATTTATGCAGCAGCTGAATGTATGGGGGTGCAACAAGGAGAAAGGCAGGGTGGCAAGTATAGGAGAGATAGGGAGGTGAAGGGAGCAGAAACAGGAGGAAGGAGGGGAATTGTTAATATACCTGCAGACTCGGACAATTTGATTTGACATATTTAACATAAATGTGTGGGGAAAGGTACTGAAAGTTGTCGGGGGGTGCAGGGAAAGAGGGAAGGAGAAGTAGAAGATTCTCATCCTCAGAAATTGAGCTTGATAAATAATTCTTTCATACCTTTTTTTCCCTTACATTCAATTTATTGGAGCAAAAGGCGAGGTGGGGGGAAATATGATTTTCCAACCTGGGTCATCCAGATTCCAAGACCAGTAAAAAAAAAATTCACTTCTTACTGAAAACATGTATAGACTGTATACAGTGAATGTTTGTAACTTGCAGTTTGAAGTATCTACTCTAGGTTGATGATTATTTAAACACACCAACAGTTATTTAATATTTAATATGTTTAATATTGCACTCAAACATGTCCCATTTGCTTGGTTAACCATGTGCACAGTCCTCAAAGTCATTTATCATTTAGCAAGATGCAAGATATGTGAAGTTAGTCAGAATAACAGAGAATAAGGGTTTGTTCAGGTCAAATAACCTGAGCAAAAAAGAACTTCATCACGCTGTAAATCCTGCATATTCTCAGAAATTGCGAAGTTTGTTTCTAATATTTATGTTAATTATTGCATTTTCTTAAATCATGAACCATCATCACAGACTTTTCACAGTTCTTTATTCACACATGCACAGAGCACATGTTTGTCTGCAGTGAATCACAGGGCACATATGAAAGATATCCTGCATTTTGGTGTATTTTTATGCATTCATTTGTGCCTTCTATGTATCAGTTGAAGATGGAAATTTCTTTAGTTTCATAAGAATAAACCCCCCTTGCTGCTTTCATGTTTAAATTCGGGGGACAAATGTTCATGTTCTAAATATTTAAGATGGACGTGTCCCTCGTAGAATCTATGTCCATTACTATTCCGTCTTCCTATTTACCAAAGCCATGCTGGACTTTGTCTGTGTTAGCTCAGGCTTAAATGTTAGCATTGTTAAAGTGTGTAGGAGTATTTTGACATAGTTTTGTGGAGCACCAATTAAAGGTGACAAGCAGCATTCGATTTGCTGCTGCACATTGTTTTTACACATCCTGTGTACAAATAGTGCATATTATGGTATTTTCCTACTTCATTATGCTAGAAAACATAATTTTTACCTCTTACATGTCGAGCATGATAAATTAAATCAGAATAGGTGGAAGCTATATTTATACATAATTAAACCTTTACACATTTCACACAGTACACCCACTGCAGAGGTGTTTTGTTGTTAAGTTTGAAGAATGAACTGTAGACTTGTAAAAGATGATAACAGAGAAAGTGTCATGACATAGTAACAAATAATGGTATGTTAAAGCTAGACATTTTCTTGCAGATGTTTTAAAATATTGATCTGATTATTTGTTAGCACACACAGAGGGTTTCCACACAGGCCAGCCAAAAACAAAAAGCTCAAAATTGCATTCAGTTAAATGTTGACACTATTCCTATGAAACTGTTTAGATAGAGACTATGGCAGCTGTGTGTGCTTGTATAACTCTGTGTGTTTTCGGTTCCACATCCACCTATGTGTCTGTATAAATGTGCTTCAGCATGCACATGTGCACATGTAGGTGTGCAGGAGAAGCAGATGTTATGCTGCACACTAGATGCTGCATTTAGTCTGTATAATGAACATGATGATTAGCATCCCCTAGACCTAGCACCGTGGCATTGCAGTCTTCTCATTTTTTATTGTGCTCTGTATTGTGCTGTTAGTCTTCCAGTGCTGCTCATTCAGAAACAGACATACAAACTGTTATGGATTGTTATCCATATAACAGTGCAGATATGTAGATTTAATATTAGCTGTGGTTGATGCTTATGGTTAGTTACAATCAAATTATTCAGGTTTTATGTTATTGTTACTATAAACTGGGAAACATTCAGCAAGTGATTTGTTATTGCTTTTAAACCCTAAGTAGTTTGAGAAATCAGGAGACAGAGCAGTGAAAATGTTTACATATTCATATCACGTCCTTTGAGTGCTTGTCATCCCTCAAATTGTAATTCCTTTTGTCTTTGAAGATAATAGGCCATAAATTGTCCTTGTTTGTGAGCCAACTCCCTGAAAGCTCAGTGTTTATGAGTTTTACCACGGGGTGTCTAATGGGCAAGCACCAGTGCTGTGTCTCGGAGCGTCCTATAAAGGTGAACGCTATGTCATCCTGTTGTTCAGTGGCCTGAAGATTAATAACGCCCCTGCTAATTAATATCTCCTCTCAATTTCTTCATGTCGGATTTGCCTTTCTTGCAATAATGTCATTAGGATGCATAACTCTCTCATACTGCACAGTTTAGTGTTTTGTTCTTGGAGTTTGTAAATAAAAGGAAATTATTTCATATGTAGCTTCAATATTAGTTCAAGGTTTCAGTTTTCTTGTATTTCTTTTTAATGGATGCAGAATAATTACCTGAGGAATATAAGATGAAATGGAACACTGGCCTTTATTGCTCTGGGCGCTGACACAGGCTATAGATTAAAAACCTGGATAGAAATGGAAAAAGGAAAAGACAATATTCAGGTATTGTTAGCATAGCATTAAAAAAGAATGAATTGTAGCACTGGGGGAGTTGAATCATCTCCATATTAATGGCCAGCTTGCAGAGGGAATAGAGGTTAGGATTTTCAACATTGCGAGAAGCAGAGGTCCCTCAGAAGCCCTCTGCAGTGTGAAGGTGAAAGGTTTTGGGGATCAGAGGACAGACTTTTCAGAAAGTGTACCACTGAGGTTCAGTATGCAGAGGAATTGTGTACTGAGCTTGAAATGATTGGCAGACTGTGGCTGTTCTGGGCAAAGTTACAGTAAAGTTATGCAGTCTCGCTGGCGTGGACGGACTGGATGATAGGTTGCGCTTTTTTACAACCGGAGGCCTGAAACTGCCACGGCAAGACAGGAACTGTGGAAATGAGGGGGCAGAGGCTCCGGAGATGATGAGGACCCCATGTCAGTCAGTAGGAGGGGAATTCCCCTCCAAAACTCCAGGAATCTTTTTCCCATCTTCCACTTCTTTACATATTATTTACTGTAACTGAGAATATGGATAACCTCTGCAAAGGACAAGCAGATTAATGGCAGCTGTGATTGCACTCCTGGAAGATTTCAATGGCAGATGACCTGTTGTGGTTAATTCAGTCTGTGCTGTGTCAGTCACTCTGCCCAATAGGCATCTTTTTTCCCCTTTAAAAGCACAACGAGGCTGTGATTGCTCCAGAGACCGCTGCAGTGTGCTGACAGCCCCTTTGCTGCCTGAATAATACTGTCCAGCTATGGGAGGTGAGACAAGGTGCCAAAGTCCAATTCACTTACGGGACTCGACAGCACAAAAGCCTCTGGTTTACGGAAAAGGGGCATGAATTAATAATCACCTAATTGACTCTTAGGTTTTTTTTTCTCCACTTGTGCCCAGCCTTTTGTGCTTTCAAACAAAAGCCCACCCTGTGTATCTGTCAGAAGAGGTTTGGTGTGGATGGGGGATCTGTGTCTAATGACCAGGCAGAAGAGGTCAGGGGAACAGACAGACCCCTGACAGACATTAAGGTCACTGACGGAGGGGCAGCCTGTGGTGGTCTCTGTGGATGACTACTTATGAATGGGACAAGAAGTTATTAATCTAACCAACTGCAAGGTTTAAATACAAAAGTCTTCTATTTTATGCCAAACATTATCACCAAGGAAGCTCTTAAAATGTCCATAACAGTCACACAGGGCCCAGAGATGAGACTATCTTCAAGAGTAACTTCCAGAGTGACAGCAATATATATACATTTATATGGCAGTTACACTCAACAGTATAACATCAGAAAACCGTTTCTCATCAAATGGTCTACAACCAAGCAGAAGTTAATTGACACATATCTTATATGCTCGACATTTTTCTTTCCTTTTTTTAAACATTGCCTTTGTTTTTATGCCATAACGAACCCAGGGCTGAATCAACAAATGTACCAGTATTTGATAATATAAATGCCCCCCCAACAAAAAAGAAAAGAAAAGACAAGAAAAGAAAATAATAAGCTTTAATTTTCCTCTCCTTTTTTCTTTCCTGAATACTGATAAACCACTGTTGTTTGAATATTTTGTTTTATTCATTATTTCTGTTATTCTTTTTCATATCGATTATTAATTTCTTTTTCTCTGTGTTGTTTGTCAAAACTGGATATTACTTTTCTTATCTTGTCTCTATGTTGGATACAAAGCACTGTCATGTCAATGTAAACATTAGCCACCCTTATACAGCTATAGCTTACTTTTCTAGTTGTTGTCAGCTATATTGTCAAGGTATCCATGGCATATCTCACCAGAGTCCTTTTCTGTTCTTTCTTGACAGTGCGTTGCTCCTGTAATAGGCCATCAGGACTCAATGTTTTGGTCATTGGTTCTGATCTCTGGTTCATACCGTAGAGCCATGTGTCTAACATGTACATATCTACGCTCGGACACCAGTGTCCAATCTGCCACGTTAGGCTGTGTCGTATGACCACAAAAAAAAAAAAAATCTCTATTTCATTCCCAGCTATTCAATGTCTCAGCCACTTTTTCATCACCCTTGACACAGAAAAACAGGATACAGTAGTTGGATGTTAGTCATGGTGCCGGTGATGGTGTCGGGGTGTAGGGTTCTTAAGAGAGGGCGATTGATCAGATTTATGGAGTCCTAATTGGCCATGACGAGAAAGACTGTGTGTAAGTAAGCCTCCCCAGCCCTCCATCTGTCCCTCTCTCTCACACACACACCAACATAAAACACCCTGAGCTAGAGAGCAGGTTTGGGCCCCTTCTACAGCAGCTCTCCAGTGCTGTAGCATAAACAGCCACTTGTTTCACCTCTCTGGTGCTTATTGAGTAATTGTGGAAGTGGAATATACTTATAATCAATTATGTTTATCCTCTTAATCACCAGGCTGAGAGGATACTTGTGTCTACTTAATCCACACTTACTTTCTGTATTGTATGTATGTACTTAACAGCTGCAGCACAAGCCCTATGTCACCTGCTCTTTGAGGCTTAGAATTTCTTTTTATGGCACCTCGCTCTGTTACAAAAGTTAAAGGGAAACTACACCAATTATCAAAATTCATGCATGGTATTCCTATGGTTTAAGACAATCAAAAAAAAGCAGTGAAAGGCAACAACTCTCTCCCAAATCCATAATCTAGAGTAATAAAACTCTGTGATGTCATGGGGTATATAGCCTGGAGCTGTTTCACAGACAATAGATTGGGAAAGATGTCATAGATGACACAGAGAGTCCACAGGGGAATGTTCTGAGAATAAGCCGAATTACAGTGTTTATTTACAATAACTTCCAGATAGAAAACCACCGTGTCACGTACATACACAACTCTGCCTTAACTGATTAATTTTAAGCCACCTAACCCTCAACCCCCTCCTTGAAAAACAGTTTAAGTTTAAGCTATAATTACAATATTTTCAGTGCCTTACCTTGCCATAAGTCAGCCGACCGACAGGAATTTGAGGCTGTTATATCAAAAACACCAGACTCCAGTGAGAAAATTGTCATTTTACTTCACCAAACAGCAAAGTTGCTGCTCTTCGCTGTGTTCATCAGCTGTTATGTAAGGTAAAGCAGAGCAAATGTTGAAATATAGTGTAAACTTAAATTGATATTGATGTTTTTAGGTGGCTAAAATATTTTTTACTGCAGCCCCATCCACAGCAGGACATTGCTTAGCCTCTGTGCTAGTAGATTTGGTTTATCGAAGACGTTAGCAAAGAAACACAGTTCATAGCAGCTTAAGACTTTATAGTCTATGACATCACGCGTTTTGACACTTGAGACTCTGGACTCTGACTTTGAGGGAGTAACTGATGTTCACAAATGTTGATTAAACCTTATGAGGTTATGGAAATAACATTCATGTGCTTAATTTAGATGGTGTTCCCTTTTAAGTCATTTCCATTGAATGACAATTATGCATTTTGAGGTTGTAGCGCCTGCTTTGCTTGTTTCTGTCTGGCCATGCACAAATGCAATGCAGCATTTTGTACAATTAAGAGCAGGTGCCTAAAAATGAAATCTGATATTAATAGTTCTGGCAGATTCTGTTGGATTTAGGCTACTGTTTGGCTCTTTTGACTTTGAGAGCAGTTAGTTTTCTTTTCCTGACTTGTATCTGTGAGGCTTCTGGTGAAAGTCAAAAGTTGCTTATTGAGCTGCTGAATGGGAGACAAAATAACAAGATGCAAAGATCAGTGTTTCCTAACTAACTCAATAAGCCATCTGAAAGAAAAATAAGTTTGTTAAAGAAAATATATTATCATTAGTAAATGGAGCTAGTACCCTTGAGCATATGAAAGATCAAGCAGGCTGTTGAGATGTGAGGATGACCACAGATGACCGTTGTTTTCCTCAAGAGATGAGTTCAGGGGAAGTAGGAGTGGACTGAAGTGGAGTTGAGGAGGAGGAGTGAGGACAGTGCCATGACTGAGAGGTTAATGTCAGGGAATGGGAGGTTCCTTTTGTTTAACATTCCCTTTGTTTATTGGCGGATGTGTTTAATAGGATTGACTGTGACTGGACCCTAATAGGGCCTCCCTGGCTGATCCCAGTGTCTCTGGGAGATCTCGCAGGCTGCTCTGTCCAAAGCCAGGTCCCCCACTGGGTAATCAGCTCAGCTGCCCCTGTCCTGATTGGAGCTGACATTTTAATGTCTGGAGCAGGAGCGTGGTCAGCCCTGCTTAACCTGACCCCCCGCCAAACCACCCCCTCCCCTACCGATGCCCTCTGTTCTCAATTTGCCCTTCCAGGACTGTACAAATCAGGCCAAATTTAACTCTTTATGGGCTTGTTAGGGGGTTGGCAAGACACCTCCTTAAGTTTCACAGTGAATTCTTTCCACTGGTGACAAAGTGTGATGCTATTGCAGCTCCCCCATGCTGGCTCCATGAGGATTTAGCGCCTCTGCAACCCTGAGTGCTCAACTGTGATGTATCTCTGTCTGCCACCTCTAGTTCCTCTTTCTATTTATAAAGTAGTAGTTTTAAATTGGTTAACAGGGGCTCTTGTGTAAGGCTTTGCTCTAAGACTTGCTATTTTTATTAATATCTTTGCATTAAAATAATTAGCCGTATGTTTCCGTTTGTGAGCTCGTGAAACACTTGAGGTAGCTGTACAGGTGACTATAATGGAATAGTTTCAGAAATTGGCAGCCAACCGACAATGGCTGCAGCCCGTTTGTTACATTTCCACAGAGTGAGCACCGAGGCATGGCTGTATCCTGTGAATATGCTTGGGTATGACTAATCATCAGTCTGATGCCATCTTTGAGCTCAGCGTCGTGTTTTTGGTCTTGAAAATCTTCAAGTCAAATGAAAGCTTGTTGTCTTGTGCGACCCAGCTTTTTTGAGGAAATATCGAGATTTGCTCAGAGGCTGGAAAAGAGGTTTTCTAATCTTGCTGTCCTCTTTTTCTCTTTGTCACAGTCCACTTGCACAGAACTACAACACAGTGGAGAAGGCTTAGCTGGTTACAGAAATAACAGTGAAACAGAATTTCACTGGCATTCCCCTGCTTATAGAAACAAAGAGCCACTGATTTTTCCAAACTGTAGTCTCTGCTAGAAATATATTAAAAATAAAAAAAAAAGATTTATTTCTCTATCCCTTAAAAATGGCACGATCAATTTGAAAATTAATGCAAATTTTATTGAGACAGAACTGTGAATATTTGTCAAAGAATCAAAAATCTGAATTAGAAGTGTTGTTAGTTTTCTTCTTACACATGCTTGTATTATAATATCAGGATCACACAAAACATTGTCATTGGAGGTACTACTTTAAGATTACACCTTGAAAATACTTTGATGAGATTTTAATATCACATCTATGTGAAACATAAAGGCCAAGTAATATAAGAGTTTATGTTTTAAGGTCCCATATTGTGAATATCTGATATATATGTGTGTGTGTGTGTGTGTGTGTGTGTGTGTGTGTGTGTGTACTGTATATATATACACATATACATATACATATATATGTGTGTGTAATTTTTAAGCAGGTATAGTTACAATTTAAATACTATGAAAGTATCAAAATGCTCAATCCACAGAGAAATGCACACAGAAACTGTGCCTTTAAACGAGCCGTCGGGACATTCATGAAGTTGTAATGTAAAAAGTGCAGTATATAAAGTTTAAAAGAGCTGCTGCAGTGCTGTTAAAATCATTTCCTGGTTGCAAAGACACCAAGAGCACAGCGGTGAAAGACCTGGAAACACTGACCAATCAGAGCACACTGGGCTTTTTCGGGAGGGGTATCACAGAGACGGACGCTAAAATAGAGCGTTTTAGACAGAGGCTAAATATAGGTATAGTCAGGCAGACAGTATGAGAAAAATAATGGCTTTTTTTACATTAAAACATATAAACATGTTCTAGAAGAAACCTAAAATACAAGTATGAACATGAAAATGAGTATATTATAAGACTTTTAAAGTTGAGTCTGATGTGGTTCTCTTTACCCCTCTTACTGTATGATGAGGTCACATGACATTTGTGTACCTTGTCTCAAGTTTAGAGACTCATGTGGACTGAAAATATGTGATGAAACCTAAAGTTGCACCCTGTGGTATATTAATATTTTCATTAGTGCTTTATGGTGTTGTATGATATCCTGACAAGGCAACATTGTCAGAGACAGCTCCCCTGTAAGCAGCATGGGAAGCAAGTAAAAAAAAAGTGTGTGTTATTTTTCATGGGGAGGCATGAGTTTGATAACAACACTTCCTCTGCCCAGTTCCCATTAAATGCAGTTATATCACATTTAAGAAAGACGTTCCAAAGCCCTTTATCCACAGTGTTATTGATTGACCTGCTCCTAGGCTGCCAAGTTCTCACCTTGTCTTGACATGTCTGCTCTCTTCTCTTTCTTTGTGTGTATCTTTGTGTGTGAATATGCAGCAGTGTCTGGCCACTCGGATCGGCACCAGTCAGATTCCCCAATCCCCTCCAAAAGGCCCTCTTCACGGTCAGAGACATCCGAGAGCCCGCTTTCCTCGAAGCGTCCCAGGACAGCTGAGAAGAGCTCTGCGGAGCAGGTGAGAGTTACAAACCATGCAATTTTGATAACATCGATGTCTTCAGATGTTCATGAAACTCTGTTTTTAAACCTCTTTGAATTATGGGACTCTTGCTAAAGGTTATCTCATTATAAGCTTGGGACTTGCACATCAATTAAAAGAAGAAATATACTTCTAATAATTTGTAGTTAGTTATCGCACTGACACTTTTTATATTATGCAGGATTCTTTTTCTCCAAATCTACTCAAAATTATTTTAGCCTTTCTGCTGCAGTTGCACTGCTAATTGTGTATAAGGTGGAAAATCAATATAGTATTTGACAGATGAGAGCACTTTGAAGTAGGTGCCAAGACTCAGTGGTGCTCAGTATTACACAGTTGTCTATGATCAGAGGGATCTGCCTGCTTGAGGGAAGGGGGCCCCCAATCTTCCGCCTGATCTACAGCTCCTCTCCTCAAGCAGGCCCACCATCCTCACAGCACCCATATCACCCCATTAACCCTCTGTGGATCTGTTTTTAACACCCCCCCTCTCTCTGTCTCTCTATCACCCAGATGTACCAGTGCCCCTACTGCAAGTTCACCAACACGGACCTGAATCGTCTCAGAATGCACGTGATGACGCAGCACTCTGTCCAGCCGATGTTACGCTGCCCGTTATGCCAGGACATGCTCAACAACAAGATCCACCTGCAGTTCCACCTTACACACCTCCACAGTGTGGCTCCTGACTGTGTGGATAAGCTTATTGCCACAGTGAGTTGTGTTTATTTTGCGTATGATTGGATCCTGGGTGGTTGGAAAGGTCCATTTTCATTCTTATGTTTCTCAGCCAGAGATGCTTTTGAATTCTTTTCTTTACCAACCTGCATATTTTGAGGTAACCTGAAGTTGGCCTGTGTTTTGTTAGATTGGCATGTATTAAGTTGGAATGGCAAGCAGACATAGCCGCAGCAAATAGAATGCATAAGTACTTTAGGAAACGCATTTTCCATAATTTCTATAAGTCAGAGAATGCAGAGGAGGAAAAGCACAATAGATGAATAAATGTATGGCCATCTGGGTAAGCTGTATTGCATACATAGCAGCAGTCTAAGTTTTGATTACAATTTCTCCATCCACTCTGTTCCATATTGTGTCTGTCATTATCTTCACAGTCATTTATCGGAAACCGCAGCCAGTTGAAGCTGTGCTGTATAGGCCCAACATATTGCTACTTATGCACATTATGGCCCATCAGATTGCAGTGGGTCAGGTCAAGGACCTGTGTAAGGATCCAGCAATGCCAAGAAGATGAGTCACTCGCTCTTAATCAATCCCTCGCCCTGGAGTGGCTGCCTAGCTGTGAGAACAATTGTCATTCCCATCTTCCGTCCTCTAAATTGCCAACATTCAGTCCTTTTATCAAACACAAAGAATGCTGTTAATTGTGAAATGGCTGCAGGCAATCCCATTGGCTCATTGGAAATGATTGGGCCTTTTTAAGATGCATATTTTCCCCGTCTTTTTCATTGTCTTAATGTGCCTATCATCAGAGAGCCTTTCTCCAGCTTGCTTCTAATCACAGTCATTTGGGGAGGGGAACTCATGATCTGTTTTTGTATTTTTTTAATGTTTTCAAAAGGAGCCGGTCTCTTAGCTCCCTGTTCATTTATGACTACGCTGACATTCTAGCCATGTCTGTGATCACCTGTGTGCTAGTCAAAACAAAGCTTTTCATGATGAATATGTTTAAATAATTGTGACACAGATTAGTCAGGATTTAATGAACCATTTCCCCACTTCATGAAATTCAAGTACAAGCAACGGAAATGCTTTTACTCACAGAAAATCAGGCCAAAATCAGGTCTCATATAAAAATGTGTGTAGAAAATAAAATGTGTCAGTGTTCAGGTCCATTCCTCAGATGCAAAATTTGTATTGTTTGTAGCTTGAGTCATGTGATCTTTGACTCTCAAGTCCTGAAGTTAGATTTATATCTGCTGCAATGCACTGGGGGACCATTTCCTACCTAGAGAGAATACTTTCTTTGCTTCCTATAATGCTAATCAAGGGAAAATAAAATTTTATTTGCCCTGTTTTCTTGTAAATCACTGAGCAAATCTTTGCTCTGTTCTATCCTGTGAAGCTAAATAGCCTGCCGGACAATCACCGAGTAAAACATTACTCTGTCTGCTGCCTAGCCATCTTCATCCCCCATCTAGAAAGTAAATGGCAAGCACATTAGTATGGTAGATGGCAATATTTATTTCTTTTATAGAGGTAGTAATGTACTGAGCCACTACAAGAGGACCGTGATAAAACAGAGGTAATATAACACACATTAAAGCTAGCACCTTTTTATAACTGGTGAATGCAGATGGAAAGGTACTTTATCCTTTTCACATGTCTAAGGAGAGGAGCCTAATTAATTCTGAAATAGGTGACTTTTATTTCTTGCCAAGCATGCATAATGATGCATTCACTCTCAACCCTTCATCCCTTCATCTACCTATCCTTTTTGCACTCCCTACTTCCTCCTTTCCTCTCTACCTCCTGTCTCTCATGCCTCTCTGTCTCATATACAGTGTACAGTACAGTGTATATGTAATATATACACACTCTCCCCCAGTCTTCCCTCTCTCGCTCTATGTCTCATTTTCTGTCTGTGTAAGATAGGGGTAATGAAAATAATTGTGCTTCATTAATTCTGAGTCTGGCTGGATGATAGCCATTTTGAACTATGTTTGCCAATTAGGCGGTCCAAATTAAAAGTGACCTTGGGATACTCTGCTCTTTCCACTAATCACCTAATGAAACAGTTGTCTAGAAACAGTCCACTTTGTAATGTAAATCATTGCTTTTTTTGTTTTGTGACTTTCATTGGTGGTTGCATTAATGTCCTGCTTTTTATTTTGAAGAGATAGAGAGGTAACAAAAACAACGAAGGAATCAGCTGGTTGTTTTCTGGTAAATTTGTGACCACACTAACCAAATCTAGTCTGCACTCTGTGATGGAAATTGTAAACTGTTCTACTTAACCTTGAAACTCCTGTTGCTTGAGGATGCTTCTGCTCCATTTGGATCTGGCCTGCAGGCTATATGATATGCCACAGTACGTTCAGCTGTGATCTCACTGTGCCCATTAGAGGAGTAATTAGAAAGCATATGGCACATATGGTAAATTAACCAGAGCATCTACCGTAAAGATTTGACGCACATACTTTTCAACATATTCCACCAGGAAACAAAAAGGAAACAAAAACCTGCAAAACAGGTGGTAAAAACAAAGGGTTACGGTGGATTGGTGTGAATTGAAATGCAGCATGTAGAGTGAAGCTGATTACTCAGTTTGTGAAGTTAATTGAAGGAAGGTGAAAAAAAAGAGAACCTCATCTTCCAACCTCACCCAGTTTCAGCTGATGATTATTGTTAAATAGGGAACTTTTAATTAGTGATTTTAATGAATTATCAGGTTTTAGGGGTGAAAAAATGGTTATCGGGGGACAAACAGGAATTTAGTTGGGGCAGAGCCGCAGGAATAAACAGAGGTTGCTGTCATTCACACATGATTGACTCCAACCTTTCGAGAACAGGGAGAACCTGGGTTCCTCTCTATTCTTTTTCAGTCAGTGGTTATTTGTCCTTGAAATACTTCAATTAGAAAAGTAAAAGAAGAAAGAAGAACAGAAAATGCAAGCCATCTTATCAGTAATGGCTTTGTTTTCTTTTGAGTTTACAGTTTTATTTAGGAGCACAGTCTAATTTAGCATTTTTTCTTAACTCATTTTTTTAATTTAATTGACACTTACAACTGTATTACTGAGAATTGTGGACTTCGTTTACCCTCTTTTTCTCCTCTATTACAATAGTTTTGATTTTTCAAAAGTTTTTTTTCCACTGTTCCCCTCATAAAGCTATTAGCTGGCTGAGATACTGTGTGGCATGATGTCTGTTGATGGCAGCAGAATTTACATATGCCAAAGCACAGGCTGTTAAACTCTATATTCTGTGAAAGTATACATTATGTTTATCAAAAATGTGTTAATAATTGTGTGTATGTATGTGTACAAACTGTATGTGCTTGTCAAGTGATTCATATGTTAATAGTAACATACAAATGTGTGAGGATCTCAACACTGACTCCCTTGATTTCTATGTTTAGTATCAATGATCTCCAGTGCAATCTAAAAACACAGTATACATAACAGCATACATTATTGATCTGTCTAAGGGACTATCCGTTATTTATGAGAACAGAGGGGGTGGTGCAAAATGGGGAAGGCACTTTAGGTAATTTTTTTATGCACTGGGGAGGGATTTTTTATTTTTATTTTGGTTTTGGAGGGGAAATTCACCTTTGAATGGTTGTATTTATTGGTAGTACCCTTGGAACTCCAAACCCTCAAGTGGGTTATAAAGGCATGTTTTCTTTAGAGTTCTCCAAAAGCACACCATCAGCCATAGCCAGAAACTGACAAAATAAAGTACATTCCCTAACCTCTTCTTAGTAACTGTTTTGTGTATCCTTTTTTGTTTGTGTCAGTTTGTGTCTTAAATCATTCCAACAAAATATCAAATTACATCATCACTCAGCAAGATTATTCACACTAGAATTCCTTTGTGCTTTGTTATTCCAGGTAACAGCATCTGAAGTACTGCCAGCCAGCATGTTCATACCTGTACCAAGTCCAGACAGAGAGTCACAGAGCACCCCTCATGCTACAACCAACTCGAATTCTGAAGATACAAAGAAGCAAGCTGGTTAGTATCAGACTCTGTTAGAAAGTTCTTCTGAACAGGTCACTTTTTTCCTCGAAATGCAAATTCCTGCTATAAGTGTATTTCTAAAAACATACATCAATTACAGCAGTTTAACCTATGTGTTCTGTAATGATCATACTATCACACTGACCTAAATGCTGTCACTTAATAACTGTGTGCACACATACGTGCAATATTAAGTCAGTAGTTGTTTTTTTGCTGCAAATAAAGAATCTTTACTCATAATGTATTTATATTTGTGTTGCTAATAGTTTAATTAACATTTTGACAGACAATGTAATGAAAAACAATACACTTTTTCATACTAAAGCCTTCATTCACAACAAGACATTGTGATTGATGGTTGGTATTTACAATTAGTCATTGCCTTTTAATGTTTTCCGCCTTTCCAAGAGTGCTAACACAATGAGTGGTTTAATGTCCTTCATTAGCATTACTGTGAAAAAAATAAACTTTGAAAATGTGAGTTTCTAATGAATTGCTCTTATCTTTTTATTTATTTACAGATGTATCAGAAGCTGATCCAGAGAAGGGGGTGTCACTCCCTACAGAAGTAGCTGAAGCTCGCAAGTCACCTCTGGAGGATCAGCAGTCGGAGAGGGATGATGCAACAGGATTCCTGTGCTGGAAGAAAGGCTGTAATCAAGTGTTCAAGTCCTCCAACTCCCTCCAGATGCATTTCAATGAAGTTCACAACAAAAGGCCCCAGTTGCCTGTTTCTGATCGCCATGTCTACAAGTACCGATGTAACCAGTGCAGCCTGGCCTTCAAGACTGTGGAGAAACTACAGCTCCATTCACAGTACCATGTCATCAGGGCGGCTACCATGTGCTGCCTCTGCCAGCGAAGCTTCAGAACACTACAGGCCTTGAAGAAACATTTAGAAACCAGCCACCTGGAACTGAGTGAAGCTGATATTCAGCAGCTTTATGGGGGCTTATTGATGAATGGTGACATGATGGTAATGGGTGACCCATCCCTTGGTGAGGAGCATGGAAGTCTGGGTGAAGACGACAAGGAGGGAGATGAAAGTGACCCAGAGGAAAAACAAAGTCCAACAGGCAGTGACTCTGGCTCTCTGCAGGAAGATTCTGGATCTGAACCTAAACGTGCTTTGCCATTCAGAAAAGGCCCCAACTTTACCATGGAGAAGTTCTTGGATCCATCTCGTCCTTTTAAGTGCACTGTATGCAAAGAGTCTTTCACACAGAAGAACATACTTCTGGTTCACTATAACTCTGTCTCTCACCTACACAAGGTGAAGAGGGCTCTTCAGGAGTCCACAACTGGCCAACCTGAGCCTACCAGCAGCCCTGACAACAAGCCATTCAAGTGCAGCACTTGTAATGTGGCATATAGCCAGAGTTCGACTCTTGAAATCCACATGCGCTCTGTTCTACACCAGACCAAAGCCAGGGCAGCCAAACTTGAAGCAGCAGGAGGGATCCCTAGCTCTGCAACTGCAACTGGTTTGAGTGGCGGGGGGTCAAGCATCAACACTTCAACATCTAGTCCAAGCCCAGCCAGCAACTCAACTTCTAGCTCCACAAACCACAGTTCTGGTTCACAAACAGCTCAGAATATTCTCGGAGGAAACCATATGAGCCAGACTCATAGTATCGAAAGCCTGGGGAATTCTTCAGTCAGCTGCCATTCCTCACCATCTGAGAACCATGATGTCAAAAAGGCTAAATTTTCTGACATGCTGTCTGCAAGGGGGCAGCAGCAGCAGCAACAACAACAACAACAACAACAACAACAGCAACAGCAACAGCAACAGCTTCAGCAACAACAGCAATTAGCTCAAGCCCAAGCCCAAGCTCAAGCCCAGCTCCAGCAAGAGATCCAACAGCAGGCTGCTCTTTTACAATCACAGCTATTTAACCCAGCACTTCTGCAGCACTTCCCAATGACAACTGATGCACTTCTCCCCCTGCAACAGCAGCAGTTACTTTTCCCTTTCTACATCCCTGGAGCAGAATTTCAGCTGAATCCAGAGATCAACATCAGTAACTCAGCACTTGGCCTTGCAGGTTCCTCCACCTCCTCACTGCTAGAAGATCTAAAAAACTCAGCGCAGCAGGCCCAGCAGAGTTGCTTGCAGCAGCAATTGATGCACCACCACCTTCAGCAGCAACATCAGCAGCAACAGCAGCAGCAGCAGCAACAACAACAGCAACAACAACAGCAGGCTCACTCACAGGCTCAGGGGCAGATGGCAATGCTGCAACAGAGTGCATCTCTTCTTCAGCAGGTTGAAAAAAAGCAGAGACCTCCCTCATCTCAGAACGACAAAGACAGAGAACTACAAAGAGAGAAGGGCACAAGTGAAAAAAATGAGGAATACCCTAACAAAGATTCTACAGATGGCAAGCCAAGAGAAAAGAAGGACATTCAGCATATTTCAATAAACATAAACCATGATACTGGCTTGCCTCCGCCAAGGATTGCTTCAGATGCTCGAGGAAATGCAACTAAAGCCCTGTTGGAAAATTTTGGGTTTGAGTTAGTAATTCAGTACAATGAAAATAAACAGAAAGCTCAGAAAAAGACAGCTGGACCTACAGGATCAAGCGGTCCAGGTGGGATAACAAGAGTGGTGGACCCCATTGAGGGATTAGAGAAACTGGAATGTGAAGCCTGTGGCAAGCTGTTTTCAAACATACTGATTCTAAAGAGTCACCAGGAGCATATCCACCAGGCTTTCTTTCCATTTAGATCCCTCGAGAGATTTGCCAAGGAATACAGAGAACAATATGATAAACTCTATCCACTGAGACCCCCTACACCAGAGGCTGCTCCTGCTCCTCCACAGCCTCCTCCTCCACCTCCACCACCACCTCCTCCACCCCAAAGAGCTCCCACACCAAATATTCCTGTCTCTGCTGCCTCACTCACACCTCCAACTGTACCTACCCCACAGCCACAAGTTCAAATGGCTCAAATTCCCATGCCAATGGATTTGCCCCTTTTCTCACCGCTCATGATGCAGCCCATGTCTCTGCAGTCCTTGCCCACTCAGTTGACTCCTCAGCTGCCATCTGTCGAACCAAGCCTGGCCTCAGACTTGGCCCAGCTCTATCAACAGCAGCTAACACCAGCCATGCTACAGCAGCAGCAAAACAAGAGGCCACGGACACGCATCACAGATGACCAGCTTAGGGTCCTGCGACAGTACTTTGATATCAACAATTCGCCAAATGAGGAGCAAATTAAAGAGATGGCAGACAAGTCAGGGTTGCCACAAAAAGTCATAAAGCACTGGTTCAGAAACACTCTTTTTAAAGAGCGACAGCGCAACAAGGACTCGCCATACAATTTTAATAATCCACCAACAACAACTTTAGAAGACACAAAAATTGACTCTAAACCTCCCTCACCTGAACCCATGAAACAAGAACTATATGGAAGCAAGAGATCATCCAGGACGAGATTTACAGACTACCAGCTACGAGTACTACAAGACTTCTTTGACGCCAATGCTTATCCTAAAGATGATGAATTCGAACAGCTCTCCAACCTTCTGAGCCTCCCCACTCGTGTCATTGTTGTGTGGTTTCAAAATGCTCGTCAAAAGGCAAGGAAGAATTATGAAAACCAGGGTGATGGGGCAAAAGAAGGTGAAAGGCGAGAACTGTCAAATGACCGCTATATCCGCACCTCGAATCTGAACTACCAGTGCAAGAAATGCAGTCTGGTTTTCCAGCGTATATTTGATCTAATAAAACACCAAAAGAAGCTGTGTTACAAAGATGAAGATGAGGATGGACAATATGACAGCCAAAATGAGGATTCGCTGGATTATTCCAATGAATGTTTTACTCCCTCTGGGTCTTCCTGTCACACCCCAATGCCCTCCTCTTCAAGTCTCTGCCCGCTTCCACCCTCCACTTCTGCATTCTCACACCTCCCATCCTCTGAGAAAGAGGAGGCATCACCAGCATCCAGCTCAAACCTCTACGATGATGAGAAGCCCAAGCAGTTACCAGGAATTTCCGCTGATCCACGAGAAAACCAAACCTCTATTAAGCAAGAAGTTGTACATCAATCCCAGTCTGAGGTGCAACACCATAGACCCCAGAGAGAGGAAAAGATTCAAACTATGTCCAAGGCCATCAAACATTCATCTCCTTCCTTCTCTCAGCAACAACAGCAGTGTGGTCCCTCTGCCTCTCAGACAAGCCAGGCCTCATCGCAAAGCTCTCACATGGGCCTCAATGCACACCTGTCCTCTGCCACACAACAGCTGGCCCAACAAATGATCCCGTATCAGTGTGAGCAGTGCAAGATTGGCTTCCCTTCCTTTGAGCACTGGCAGGAACACCAGCAATTACACTTCCTCTCTGTGCAAAATCAATTCATCCACCCTCAATTCCTAGACCGTCCAATTGATATGTCTTTCATGCTATTTGATCCCAGCAATCCTCTCCTGGCAAGTCAGCTACTCTCTGGGGCCATGCCACAGATTCCCAGCAGCTCTGCCACCTCTCCGTCCACCCCCACCTCCACCATGAACTCCCTGAAGAGGAAGTTAGAGGAGAAAGCTGGCACTAGCCCAGGAGAGAATGACAGCACAAACAGCGGAGAAGAGCCACAGAGGGACAAGCGGCTCAGAACCACCATCACACCCGAGCAGCTAGAGATCCTCTACCAGAAGTATTTATTAGATTCAAATCCAACACGCAAAATGCTCGACCACATTGCTCATGAGGTGGGGTTAAAAAAGAGAGTGGTGCAAGTCTGGTTCCAAAATACCAGAGCTAGGGAGAGAAAAGGACAGTTTCGAGCAGTGGGGCCAGCTCAAGCTCATCGTAGGTGCCCTTTTTGTCGAGCTCTTTTTAAAGCAAAAACTGCCCTGGAGGCACACATTCGCTCTCGCCACTGGCACGAAGCCAAACGTGCTGGATATAATTTAGCTCTTGCTGGTATGTTACCTGAACAGGAGGGTATGCAAATAAAAATAGATCCTCTAGAGACATCAAGTTATTCCCAAATGGCCCCAGCAAACAGTGATGGACAAAGCTCCTCTATGTCACCAATGAACAAAGGCATGGATTTGTCCCCCAGGGCTTTACTGAGCCCTTCATCCATTAAAGTTGAGGGGATGGAAGATTTCGAGAGCGCAACCATGTCCTCTGTGAACCTCAGCTTTGATCACAGTAAACTGGATAATGATGACTGCTCTTCTGTGAATACAGCTATCACTGACACAACCACAGGTGATGAGGCCAATGCTGATAATGACAGTGCTGATGCCAAGCACAGCCAAAATAGCGGTGATTACCTGTCTAAGTCTGGGGGCACAGTCCCCATCCTTGAAGCTGATGACCAGATGTCCTCAGGGTTAGTGAGCCCTGCAACAAGCTATTATGCTAAGGACTATGACAATGAACACATGATTGATCACAGTGAGACGTCCAGCCTGGCTGACCCATGCTCACCAAGTCCTGGAGCCTCAGGTACCAGGAGCATCGACAGCGGAGATCGCCCTGGCCAAAAGCGCTTCCGAACCCAGATGACAAACCTCCAGCTCAAAGTGTTGAAATCCTGTTTTAACGACTACAGGACTCCCACCATGCTGGAATGTGAGGTACTTGGCAATGACATTGGACTTCCAAAGAGAGTGGTTCAGGTGTGGTTTCAAAATGCCCGTGCCAAGGAGAAAAAGGCAAAGCTTAACATGGCCAAGCACTTCGGAATAAATCAGACATCCTACGAGGGGCCGAAGACTGAATGCACTTTGTGTGGTGTCAAGTACAGTGCTCGCCTCTCTGTTCGTGATCACATTTTCTCCCAGCAACACATCTCTAAGGTGAAGGATACCATTGGCAGCCAGATCGATAAGGAAAAAGAATACTTTGACCCCGCCACTGTCCGCCAACTTATGGCCCAGCAAGAGATGGACCGCATTAAGAAGGCCAATGAAGTTTTAGGACTGGCGCAGCAGCAGGCCATGCAGCAGCAGGGGATGTTTGATAACCCTGCAATGCAGGCTCTGAATCTCCAGTCAGCTTATCCAAATCTGCAGGGCATCCCACCTGTCCTTTTGCCAGGGGTTGGCAGCCCCTCTCTTTCCAGCTTTAACTCATCTAATTCAGGTATGCCATCATTTACATTCATTTCACTTATAACAGCTAAAATTTGAGTTTCAGAGTTACAGATGGGTTACTTAAGAACACAATATTTCTACTCTTCATTGAGCACTTTCCCCCTTTAATCAGACTTTCACATGTGCTCATTTACACTGGTCCACACACTGTAGAATGGGTGTTAATATGTAAAGGTCTTTTGCCTTGGTTGACATCTCAACAAGTGTAGAATCTCTTTAAATGCCAACACTTAACCCACAAATGCCACAACATAGTGAACAAATTTCTCACTCTGACTGAATCTGGCTTTGTGAAGATTTCGAGCTTATTTTAATTACATATTTATTTACTCCTTTATGTATAATAGGGCTGTACTGAACTAAGAATTATGTAGGTCAAATCAGATTCTACAGTTCAATACGAGTATTCAATGACAATTTTATGTTTCATATAAAGTTTTTAACTTTGAACGGGTTCAGCAGAACAACTAAATATTAAACAAAAGCCAGAGACACTGTTTTTTTAAGTTGCTGTGAGCTGTAAATTAACCACTTCTAAGCAGAAAAGAGAAGATAATGTTATCAGAGAGCCTTACAGTGCAGTGTTGTTTCCTCTGTGCAGCTGCAACATGCAGCTCTGTGTATCAAAGAGTATCGTGAAAGTCAAGAGCATTCACTCCGCAGCAAAATCTGAGGACCAAAACATCCTCAGAAGTACACTGCACAGCACACTGATTATAAAAAAAAAAAAAAATAAAAAATAAACATCTGCTTGACTTGAAACTATCTCAGTCAACTGAGGGTTCTCCAACTGATAATTCGAATCTCTGGCTGTAAAGGGGAAGCCTTAATGTATATATTATATAATGACAAAACGAATCATATATATTGATGTTGTATTGTTGACTGTTTTTCTCATATATTATAACATTCTTAAATGTTTGTCTGTACTTGAAACATTTCCAGCTTTAACTCCTCCAAAACCTTCAAACCTCCTGAACATGCCTGGTGCCAGTGTTCCCTCACCCAGCCTCCCCACATCTGGATTACCCAACAAGCCTCCCTCCTCATCGTCTCTTGCTGCATCCAGCCCAGCTCAGACCAACACATCTGCTTCCCACTCAAGCCCCACCTCCACATCCAATTCCACGTCCTCAACTACCCCGTCTGGCTCCCGGCCTGAACCCCCCAAAGAACGTGACTCTGAGAGGGCAAGAGAAAAGGAGAAGTCCAAGGAAAAGACAGAGAAGCCCTCGACCCCATCGTCAACTGGAAGCACCCCTGCCCCTTCCACTTCTGCTGCCAGTGCCAAGAAGGAGAAACCAGACACAGCTGTTCCTGCCACCTCCATGCCTACTCCTGGCATGGAGTATGTGGTAGATCCTGCCCAGCTTCAGGCCCTGCAGGCTGCTTTGGCATCGGACCCCACAGCTCTCCTCACAAATCAATTCCTGCCCTACTTCATGCCTGGCTTTTCCCCGTATTACACCCCGCAGATCCCTGGCGCTCTCCAAGGGGGCTACCTGCAACCGATGTATGGTATGGAAAGTCTCTTCCCTTACAACCCAGCATTGTCACAAGCACTGATGGGCCTGTCTCCAGGGTCCCTGCTGCAGCATTACCAGCAATATCAGCAGAGTTTGCAGGAGGCACTACAGCAGCAGCAGCGGCAGCTTCAGCAGATCCAGCAACCCAAGGCGAGCCAAACTCCTGTTCCCCCTCAACCCTTGGGGGATCGCAAAGAATCTGCCAAAGATCCAGTGAAAACAGAGGAGCAAAAGGGCAAACCCCATAGTGAACCCCCCACTTCCTCCCCCTCGTCTTCGTCCTCCTCCTCCTCCTCTCATAATAAAGTACCCTCTGAGCAGAAAGAGATGGATGGCAAAGCTGTGGACTCCCTTCTAGACCAGTACATCGTCCCCAAGGTGCAGTGTAAACTGGCATGCCGCAAGTGTCAAGCAGTTTTCACCAAGGAAGAAGCGGCTATTACCCACCTTAAATCTAACTGTTTTTTCGGTCAGTCTGTGGCAAACCTGCAAGAGATGTTGCTGCGTGTCCCTGGTGGCGTAGGTGCAGGGGCTGGAAGTCTCTATGACTGCCTGGCTTGTGACACTACGTTGGATGGGGAGAAAGCACTCAGTCAACACCTGGAATCGGCATTGCACAAACACAGAACAATCAAGCGATCAGCCAGAAATGCCAAAGAGCACGCTACTAGTTTATTACCTCACTCTTCAGCCTGCTTCCCCAATCCTAACACCGCATCTACCTCGCAGTCTGCCACTCATCCCATCAGCAGCCCCCCTCCCCCGCCAACAACATCAGCCGCCATGCCATCCTCTGCTGTCTCCTCTTCCCTGTGCTCCTCCTCGACTACCCCACTCAACACCACAGCTGCCGGCAAACCATGGCCCCAGGCCCCTTTCTCCAGAGCTTTAGCTGGGAAGCCCAATGCCAGTCCCTCCTCTTCTTCCTCCTCTTTTCCTCCAATGTCCTCACCTTCAACGGTTACCTCAAGTTCATTGAGCACCTCAGGAGTTCAGACCTCGATACCAACAGACGTCTTTACCGACGAGTCTGACTCTGACAGCAGTCAGAAGTCAGCAGACAGGCTTGGCAGGACGGCGGAGGAGCCGCAGCAGCCTGGCTTTGTCAAAGACAGTAGTAGTTGTAGTAGTAATCTTGCTAGTGTAGGAACAGACTCCATCAGATTGTAAAAGAGCTTTCAGTGATGGACAATATTTAAAAAACACTAAAGAAAAAGACAAAAAAAATCACAAATGGAAAAAATCATAAAAAGCAGCAATGTTAAAAATACATTAAAAGTATACAAACCAATTTCAGAAAAAGATGTGTAAAGACTAACTGCAATTCCAAAGCTTGTAACCAAAAATTTAAATGTTAGTGGATTGTTTTCCCATATCAACATGCTGGTTTTCGTTTTGTTTTTGGTTTTTTTGTTTTTTTAGTTTTGTTTTTATTTTTTGTTTTTTTTTTGTTTTATTCAACTGAAATACATGCATACTAATATATGAGAATAGAAACGATCGCTGCAGTTATGTTTTGGGTAATAGTAGAGGAATGCTGTACTGTATGGCAATGGACTGCCTCAAAGTTGACAAATGGCCCAAGAACCCTTTTGAAGAAATATGAGTCAACAAGCTGTCCCTTTGTTTTCTAATAATTTCTACTTAATAGCACAGTCACAAAAAGCCAGTATGTACTGTATGGGAGAATAGTCTATCAGTTTTCTTGCTATTTAAGCATTCAGATACCAATGGCTTGCAAAAGTTAAAGAATAATGTAATGTCTATTTTATTCTCAGGTCAACAGCTCACAGATGTTTTTTTCTGTTACAGAAATTCATGTTTTACACCTTTTGTTTTTAACAGAAGATAAACATTTTTTTCTTTCAGAACTTGTTTTAATAACAGAAAGTTTTAAGTAGAATGAAATTTCAATAAGGCATTGTTTCTGGGCATTCAAAAAGGGTAAATGATTTGCTGATTTTAACATTGGAAATCCTTTCAAAGGGGGGAAATCGCAATCCCATTATACCCAGACAAGGAGAGCATTGCAGACATAACGGGCGATAAAAAGAGTTTTGATTAAAAAAAAAAAAAAACAACCTTCTGTATTTATGATAGATATGAACATTTTTGGTGTTAAGTAGATTGTTGCATTGGAAATGAATTTAAACAGTATGGTAGGTTGAAAAAACTTTGTGTACATTTAGCTTTTGTATTGTCCAACTTTAAGACGCTTCATTTGATGTTGTCTTGGTCATTCCGATAGACTAGATTATGGACAGGTAATTTATCTCAACTTTGTTTCTGTCTTATTCTCAAACTTCTTGGGAAACGTTCACCCAAAATGCCCCTCCTGACAAGGCAGGATCCTCTTTTAGAATTATTTAAATCTTATGGTTTGGTTGGTATGACACTAACCAACACAAAACGATCCTGGGTGAAATATTGAAAGTTTTATTTTATTTAATTTTTGTGTTACCTTTGTGCACTTATCACTGTCTGACTCCTATTTCTCACTCTACTTGTTCCTCTCTTCGCACTTATTTTTCTCTGCTCTCCTGTGTTTGTAGATATGTACACTACAAAGCAGGTCTTTTGTTCTTCATGTAGTGTGGCTACAGTCTTTATTTTCATTTTGACATTTTTGTTGTCATAAATGAAAATGAAAAAAGAATACTAATAATAATTCTCACGCTTTAAGACAAAAAGAAAATCCAAAGACTAAACACTTTTCACCATTGGTGCATAAATATGAGAAAAGAGGCTTCTTTATACTTGAGAATTTGTTGCTGTTTTTAGAGGAAAGAAAACAAAGTTTTAAAAGATAAAGGAGTACGCATCAGAGTTGCCGTTTTTGCTTCTTTGCAAGCAAACAGGTGGCTTTTTTACGTAAATACCAAAAACCAAAAAGGGCCCTTGTCCTTGCATTGTGGAGTAGCACCGTTACAGAGCCATTGCAGTTTGTAAGATAGAGGTTATTAATCTTTGTTTGACTTTTTGTCACATTCAAATGTCCATTTTTTTAAGAAAATGTATAAGGTCTGGTCTTCAAGGACATACGTTTTGCTGCTAATGTAGAATTTTGAAAGAAAAAAAAGTACCTAGATGCATGCTCATTTTGCTTTTGGCTAAGCTTTAACTAAAACAAACAATAAACCAATTTCTTGCCTCTGCAACATCTTTTTTTTTTCTTGTTGCAAAAACGGAACTTTGAAGACTGTGAATATATGTTCCAAAGGACATTTTGCCGATTTTCTTTTTGAACAGACCAATGTTTAAAGCCAATGATCTATAACGTTTGTAAAGAACAGTGCATTCCAAATATCACAATGGATTTTTCTTAAGCAAGGACTGATCCTATTTCATTTAATTGCTTTTAATTGTCTCAATCTATTTTTTTCTCATTTTTAAAGTGACTGTAAACTGTTGTGTAAATTTTTGCATCATTGGTTGCTGAACAACGTGACCTCCATATGTCATTTTGTGCTGGCATGGAACATTGCTGAAAATCCCTCCATCCAGTCAAGGTTGTTGCTCACTTGTTAAGCAAGTAATAGTGGTTACCAAAAAATGTATATAATACATCTGGTACTGATGCGTCTCATAGGTTTAGTGACATTTATGCCAGTCAACATACAACTAGTCTCAGAGGGAAATGGTGGCTGTTTTGCCGAGGTGTCGCTGCCCCATTCCTGGGAAATTTGCCAGTGACTTGTCCCACGTGTCTGCAGGGTGCCACTTCCACGCTTAGATTACAGGTTTTTGAGGGACATCTTCATTCCAAAGCATTATTTCTGGAAAAGTAGGAGGTTTTTTGAAGATGTCCCTTGATTTCAACATAGCAAGGATGCTTTCATGTCCAAAGAAGTCACCCACTTCATTTTGTTGCAATGGAAATGGATGTGCATAGGTACCCCCACCCTCTCACTGATGATCCAATGACTTAAAACTTTTATTTTTAAAACCAAGACACATTTAAATTTGTGAAACTACTTTTTGGCCACTATTGTATAGTCAATATATTCGCCCTAATGAACACAAGCCACAATCTCAGAAGTGTGTTTAAAGTGCTTCGTCTTGCAGAGCAATGCGATTTGGTGTTTATACTACAGCATGCTGTTGAAAGTAAGGAGATTTGGTCTGCAAGCTTGCTTGCTACTTCTCTAAAGTCCAGTTCCCTGAAATACTGTTCACATGTACTTATTTTTTAAAAACAAATCTTAAGTTGTACAGTTTTCACAAATATGTTTGCTTTATTTTAAGTTTCAGACAATGTCAGACATGTATTATTATTATTTTCTTATAAGTATTTTTATTTTATTTTAGTTTCTGTATATTACTTTTATCATAAATTAACACTAGCTTTAATTTGAATTGCTGAAATTGAGAAACTAAAACAAAAAATATGACCTGGCCACTTTATGGTGTGATAATGTTCTTATATTCATTGTCTTGATGATACTGTTTGCTCTCTTATTTCCAAAGTGTAATCTTTTTGGCTCTTTTGTGGAAGACAAAGTTGAGATTTCCACATCAGATTCAGCCAGCATGGACTGTGTGTGAGTTTGTATGCTTGTATATGTGTGTGTGTGTGTGTGTGTGTGTGTGTGTGTGTGTGTGTGTGTGTGTGCGTGCGTTTTATAAGAGCCAGCATACATTTTTTCTTGTTTGCCTTTTTATTTTTTTATATGTTACACACCAAAACAAACTGAACCACAAAGCTGGATTATGAATAAGTGAAATTTAGAAAATCCAATTTTAATGATAATGATCAGAAACGATACCGAAGCACTGAGCAGTTTTTACTTTGATTGAATTTATGAATGTGGCCAAAGCTTTATGCAGTCGAAACAAAAAGAAAAAAACATTACAAGTTGTGCCCGAGATAAGTGTATATTTTATTGTGGCACAAAACGCTATTGTGGATGATTGCATCCACCGACTTACATTGGGATACTTGATTTTAATGGACATTTACAAAGAGAGATAAAGACAAGGTTTTGCTGTAGAGGTCATCTTTTGCCCACTGTGAAAACGAACGTGTACCTGTATACAGATAAAGATATATTTAAAGCAAGACATCAACTTTTTTATTTTTTATTTTTTTGTTTGTTTTTGAGATGAAGAAGGAATGAAAAGAGAAAAAAAAAGGACTCTGGGAAGCTTTTGGAGATCACGTTAGGAGGACGTGAGAGGCTGTGGGCACACCAAAACTGGGCATGGGAGCCAAAGGCAGGCTCAAAACAGCTTTAAAACCACCTCCTTATTTGATTACTGACAACTCTGTAATGGGAATGGACTCTGGAACCAATGGACATGTGTGACAGAGAGGAAAGTCCTTAGATGAAACTGAACTTAAGTGGCTCCAGCTGCCTCTTTCTCCTTTCTGTCTGTCTCTTTCTTTCTCCAGCTCTGCCTCTGCTTCTGCTCTTTGATGGACATTTTCCAAATTTCAGGACAGGATGGACAGACATGCTTGCTTCATTTCTCCCAGTTCATGTTGCTACCCGTTTCATTTCCTTGTGCTTGTCTCTGGTTGACAAGTTAAGCTCTCCAGTCAAATGGCGGCTCACCCCTCTCTCTGTTGATTACATAATCTAAAAGGAGAAATTAATAACAGAGAGAGGGGACGGGTTCTCGAAGCTGTCATTCTTAAAGAGGCAGTTACACTAAAAAAGCGTATTAACCAAAATTAACAACCAAACTAACAACCAAACAACCATTTGCTCCAACTTCAAAGATGAACTGTTACTTGGAGCTCTCTGTTCCTTTTGTGACTTCTGGTGCCACAATGTTTTTTTTATGCTTTTAGTTTTTCTTTTTGTTTCCTTGAATTACTCCTCCTTCGAGCCTCATAAGCATGGCTCTGTGGCTCCAGGCAGCCCATCCGAGGGTAGAAAAAAACAGCCTTGCAATGTACAAAAAAGAGCAAGTTAAACCAAAAATGTTGTTCTTGATGTCTTTTCTATACTGTAGTCTTGTTAGCTTTTTTGTTACTGTAATTATATGATGAAGATTTCCAAACTGTACCAAATTACATGGAAACTAACATACATACAACCACATGGAACTTCAGACTTTTAAAGAAACTTTTGTCACAAAACCTTGTTGTCCTAGTTAAGTTGATTGTAGATGGTAATTGAATATACTCCTTTGAAAATATTTCATCAAGTATGTTTCTTGCTCATTGTGATACATTAAAAAAGTATGAGCATAAACTGCACTGGTGTGGACTCATCTTTGAGTGCTCAACTGACTCCTGCTTGGCGGACTCGGAATTATTTATTTTCTGCTGTTTCCTGAAAAACTCAGATGTGATCCTTTTAAATTATTTTGACCTGTTAGTTTTTAAAATGAATTACCGTTTTTGATAATTAATCATAACAGTGAACAAGTTAAAATTTCAGTTGTGTACATAATTCCACAAAAGTTTAAGTTTGTCAGTAAGAATGAAAAATTCCAACCATGTTTTAGGATGACCGAATTTTGCATTTTTAAGCGAATTAGAGGAACTCTAAAATTCAACAAAAAATACTGTGTAGATACCATATATATATATTACAACATACATTTCTACGATTCAGTCGGAGCTGTAATTGTCTGCACACTGTTCTTAATATGGAAGTGGCCGAGCTGGCGGTTAGTAGTTAATAGCGTAAACTGTGCTGATCGAGTTAACTGTGTTAACCAGAGGGTGGGCGCTATGCTTCCGCAACAATGCCGTTCTGCGACTGTGCATGGGGACCATAGACTATATAAATAATGGAAGTGGCTACTGTGATGTTAGCCTTTTTTCGAGCCAGTGGTGACCATATTTGGAGTAGAGGATGGAGCTGTGGAGGAGTGTAGGGTTGAGTGACTTGAATTAGCTGATGCATGGCTGACAGCCTGTCACTCAAAGCGGCAATGGCTTTAATTATGTGTAACTTTAAGCCATAATAGAATTTAAACGGGTGAGTTATATAAAGATTCAACCCTGTGCAGTTGTCATGAATGCTGAAAGTAGCTATAGAGACCAAAGCTTTTTTTTGCACCATGCTTTTAACATGTTTATTTCTGGTGGAAAGTTGGGCATTTTGATATGTGGGTCTTTGGTAGATTAACTTGCTTGAGGAACTGCAGTTTTTGGTGCTTCTGTGTTGGCTTCATTTTTCAGCCCCAGAGCCTACTGCTTGGTTGGGACACCATTATCAGTGGTAACCTCCATATGAGTGCATTGTGGCGATTAGCCAGCGGGATTCACACAAAGAGAATTCTATGCATATGCAATATTTGGCTACTGCTACAAAAAAAAAAAAAAAAAATAGCATGATTTCATTTTTCGCCTTTACTGCACCATGTCTTATAGTAAATAGTTGTTTGTTGCTATATGAATGCTCTGAATTTCAGATTTTGCTTTTTAATCCTGGAAAAATGACCCAACATGCACAGTTCACAGTGGGTAGCTCAGGGGGCCTGGGAGTTTGAACCATTCCCAAAGAAAACAGAGCGGGTCCAGTTCTGCCTGTTATGCAAAATGTAGCAGACATTGAGATACAATAACAGAGGGACTGGCATTGATCAGCAACACTACTTGTGAGCCCCCACTGATATGTTATGGTTAATTTGTACAAAGAACCAGTGATGTATCAGAGAGAGCGCCTTTAAATCATCAGTGTTGTTAAAATTAGAATGCCTTGACGCTGTTTAAATTGATATGTAGAGTGATCTTGTCAGTGCCCTCGCCTAATTAATACATATTAAGCAACAACTGTGAACTTCTTCTTAATTAGAGGTGTCTGTGTGCAACTAATATAATCAAAAGGAACTGACAATGACACTTGGAAAAAAATTAACTTAAAATGGGATTTATTGCAATAATTAATAGAAGAAAGACTTCTTTAATCATTTCTGTTAAAAGTGCATCAAAACTGTCTTGCTCTTAAAATAACCACATCTGTGCATATTTCAATTCTTTCTATAGTGCTTGAAAGACAATTCATTTTGGCAAACTGAAGTACACTGTAGAGACCTAAGAATTTCTGCATGTATAGCCAATACAAACAAGCCTTGAAATGCAGTTAAACTTCATTATTTACACAATTATGCATGATCAAATTATGAGACAAAGGGCCCCTGGACACAGATATGCAAAGGGCCCAACAATGTTTCCTACGCATAAGCAAGACACACAGACTTTGTGGCAGTTTTGTGTCTCTTTGTGGCCATTTTTATTTCCTTGTGATTGTTTTATGTCTTTTTATAGTTATTTGTGTCTCTTTGAGGTAATTGTCGTTTTTGGTTGTTTTGCCCATTTTTTAAAGGTTTTTTTTTTTGGTGTTTCTTTGCAGTTCCTTTGCATCCATTTGTGGTCTTTTTTTGGTGATTTTAAGTCTCTTCCTGTTAAATTGAGTGACATTTCGCAAGGGCCCCTGACATGTTTAGCCCCTGGGCCTGTGCCCAGTATGCCTGTTTAGTAATCCATTCGTGCAATTATGGCATTATTTATTGCCACACTTGCTTTTGTCCCTTGTTGTGTTGTGCCACATATCTATCATATCAGAGAATGAAGGCAAAAAAGAAGTATAGCAATAATGCTGTTATTTATCAGATGGTAAATTCTCAAAGAAATGTGTCACTGCTGAAATGCTATTTTATTGAAAATATCACCTGTTTTGTAAGAACGGACAAGTTTTATTTAGGTATTCTGACATGAACATCCGTTTTTGTTTCTTAAAAGGAGTGAGTCGTTGTCATCTTTGAACTGCTCTGTTGCTCAAAGATTATGTCTGAATCACTTTGTCTTGTAAAAAATTTAACGCATTCTCAGAGACTTTGTTAAAATCATGCTGCGTTATAAGGAAAATATGAAAACAGCTAAATTCTGAGCAGCATCAAACCTCTAAAGCAAGTTTAAAGAAGAGGCCATCCTGTGTCGAGCAACAGGCGAGATTCATTGGCCATGTTGAGCCAATTAACACGCAAGGGCACATCCCGAATGAATTAAAAACACCCTAATCCGATCAGTGTGAAAAGCAAGGCCATTTCCTTCATAGGCCTGGACCAGATGGCACTCACACTCAGAGGCTACACTGAAACAGGCCAGGCCCAGTCACACAGTGTGAAATTGGGTTAGTGCCTGAGTCTAACATAGGCCCTGGGCAATGTGAGCTCCCAAACCCATTCTCCCCTGGCCTAGAGGTACAGGGCCCACCATGCCAATCTTTGGCCCCATATTTAATTATCATTCTCAATGCACCCCACTAACTCAGTCATTTCAGTCAGAGGTGGAGCTGACAGCTTCCTACAGTCATTTGTCTCTTTTGACCAGTCAACCTTTTACATATCCCAAATAGCCTCTGACATACCACAGAACGCTTTTTGTCGTAGCACGGAGGACAAGCGTAGCTCTGTTGGATAGAATATCACAGACTCTGTTTGTGTCTCTCTGACCCGAGCTGGGTGGTGTTACCATGCTGAAGTCTTAGTTCTTGCTTTGTTGGGATAATAGCTTGTTGGGGTTTCCAAAGCTCTTTAGTATCAGCTTTCAACCTTTGCAGGGAAATAATAGTGCAAATGTTGGATGATTCTTGTCAAAATGACTACAAAAGCCATGGTTGTGCTGTGTCATCTTGGGCCTTGTCTTAAATAAAAAACATAGCTCTCTAATAGTTGTTTGGCTTAAGGTTGGTATTATCCCTTGACACCAAAAAGGCAGCAAATGAGGAGCAGAAGCTTTAAGGGAAACCGCAGCACCACACATCCCAGCATCCAATTCCACACAGCTATACTTGTAGTTAGGGCACCCTGCCTTCATCTTAGCCAAGACAGGGGTCACTCCTGCCTGTGTTTCATGTTCCACAGTGTTGACAAACACCCAAAAATGTGACACAGCTGCCCCTTTTGCACTTCCTGTTCAGAGGCTGGAACAGGCACGTAGCAGAAGCAGGGTACGCGTGGGACATGTACCCCACACTTCCCGTATCTGTGCCCTCTGACCCCCACACTTTTTAAAAAAAATTATTATTATTTTTTTTTTTTACAACCGTTCAATTTATTAGTAACATGTCGTGCCTCGTTTTTCCGAGCGGTCTTGAAACGCACCGTGAATGTGCGTGGCATTCGCGTGCTGTCTTGTTGTGATCACATGACACAGTTGAGAGAAGCTCTGGCAGCACTGCTCTGAACTGCCGGTTTTAACCAAAGTACCACACATGATGTACATCAAACCAACCAGCAAGAGGCCAAAAACCCTGCACTCCTGCTTCAAACAAACCGTGTAAGTTGAGTACCGCTGCTGCCTGTCGATAATGTTCGCTAACAAGGATACTAACGTTATTGTTACCTATGGCTAGCTAGCTAGCTTCATGCTAGGAATAGACCCACTCCTCCTTCAATTCTGCGCAGAATTTGCGCTCACTATTGTTTTGCACTTATTTTTTAAATCTTTAATGCTACAATAGAAAGAGCACGGAGGAGAAGGTGAACCAGAAGGCAACACTGGTGGTCATGCAGGGGCTTCACAGGTGAGAAAATATATCTATAGCATAAAAGTTGAGATTAATTTCCACAGCTGTTTCACAACTACTATTCTTATTTTTTCTTAAATCTGTATTATTGCAATAGGCAGAACAGGGAGAAGGCAGCACGCCGTGATCAGGACAGAGACCAGGCTGCAGCACTGAGGCTTCACAGGTGAGGACAGATTATCACTGGCTAAGGACATGTCTGTAGGATAAGAATGACTCTGAAATTAATTTCGACAGCTGTTACTGAACTTTTCATGTTTAGTGTTGTTACTTGGCACTTAACTATCTGGCTATTTACACTGTAGATGCTTGAGGGTCATTCTGTGTCAACCCAACCAGAGTTTGGCAGCTCAAACTTTTGAATTTTGATAGTATATGATTTTGATCATTTTAAAGAACTTGAGTCGGTCCCCGGGTGCCATACTGTGGCTGTTTGTGGTTATTTGGTTGTTTAGCCGCTAAGGAGGAGGAGGTGCATGGAATGTGAGAGGATGATAAATCACTCAGTAGAGGTTGGCTTATTCCTGAACAGTCTGTCCCCCTCACTTCTGAAATGATGGCTGCGCCCCTGGGCGGGTATATTGCCACCTGACAGTTCTTTTTGTCGCATAATGTTCAGGCAGAGTTGTCTCCCCTTTTAGCGCTTGTTTATACTCATTTTTAGAAACAGAGATGGAGATGGGCTAAGCTTTCTGTCCATGCTCTGTATTCATTTTGTCCATAATTGTGCGATTTTTTTGAAAGCTTACAGATACGGACAAAACAGAGCAGTACCAATGAAGGTCATGTAGGCAGTGTAGTGTAGGAATATATAGTGAAAATAGTTAATGTAATTTCCGTCAACATGTCGGGATATGTATAATGGTCGCGCAGACCTTTACAACACACCCTCTGTTTAAAGATACAGTATAACAACCTCCTCCACTGTGGCCTTGTTTGATGTTGTTGTGTGAAACTTTTGACCTCGCCCTCTAGTGTCAGCTATTGGCTGTATCTGTGCCATCATAAAGGATGCATGGAAGTATAAGGATAGTGACATTTGCAATGTTTGAAATGCATACATCTATTTTTTGTAAGTAAAGAAAGTAAAGAAAGAGCCTGAAGCTAGAATCAGCAGTAACAGCGCTGAATCAAGAGGAAACAGCAGTCGAAAATGTCTGCATATTAGGAAAACAATGACATCTAGGCACTCCTTACCCTCTGCTATATGCCATACTAAAGACAAAGGCTGTTGTGTTACAAGTCATGCCTTTTTTGCTTCTGCAATGCCAGCATGCTATCTAAAATCAGATGCTGGAGAGGCATGAGGCTGCCATGCTCTCTCTGCCAGGCCCTCTGGGCCTAATCTCTGTGTAAAAAGGGCTAGTGACACTATTCTAAATTTACTAATAGCATCATATGGTATGAGGAAGAATTTGATGAGAAATCGCAAAAGTATGCAGACTTTTAGCCAAGCATTGTCCCTAATGCTGAACATGTTAAAGGCTTTAGACACTGTTGAATTTCATGTAAACTGTTCTAAACTACACTGAAGTAACAAATTGTGGTGTGTCACCAGCAGAAACTGTGGACATACTGGATACATTTGCGACTAAGCCAATGAAAGACTGAGCTAAGCTGGTCTGCTTCGCACATGAGCAGCTTGCACTGTCACTGTCAAGGGTTAACCCCTGACAGACAGTCTGGTGAAATAACATCTGTGAAATAACATAGGTGAAGAACAGGAATTTCACCACCAAGCCTGAAAGCCACACAGTCCTTTTTTTCCACATCTCATATACCTACTGCTCCCCCCTGTTTCCACCCCCGCATAGACCTCGTTGCCTGGACACATTGTCTTCTTCCCCTATCAATGTCAAAGGCAAATTACGCTGCAGCCTTGAGGACAGGTCAAACTAATTCAATCTAATCTGTCAGATAAAATGATGAGTGAGTCAGGATCAAAGGGATAAAAAAATTAAAAGGGAAAAGTCGGTTTCTTTTGAATTATAGCCTTAAGTTTCTTGATTCTAAGTGGGTTGACACATCTTCACATCATTTTATATTTTGTGCTTAGGATAAAAAAAAAGCAATGCAAAATGTTAGCCCCCACCTGTGCTGGTTAGGTGAGCGACCTATAAACCCCTCTGCCCAGACTCACCTCGCTGGCTTCCCACCCACGTGGGATTCATGCTGGGGTAGGTGTGGAGGGTGTCTTGGCAGGCTCTGGGCCTTGCCAAAGCATTTCCCGTCTCCTGAACACAGGATCAGGTGTCGCCATTTTCACAGCACCTTCTGGTTCTGTTTAACAGGAAATGAGGTCCATCAGAAGAACTCTGACCAAAACTGAGCCAGAATTGGCCCTGACAGGCAGGAATATTAGCCTGTGACGGCAGTCAGTAATTGAATGATCGGCTTCCCCCCCTTCACTCGTAATGAAGAGAATATGTGCTGGGAATGTGTTTGTCCTTCTCTATCCTTCATCTGCCCTTTTCCTCTCCTCTTTTCCCCCCTGTTTTTCCCCCTTAATAAATCATTTGTGGGGGTAGAAATAAGGGATAATTTTACTTCACTTCAAAGTGCTTCTCGTGGTGTCATTTCTGTAACCTCAAAGTGATGATGCATTAAAAAGGCTTCGGGTGAGCTCTGCATGAGAGTGTTTTCAGCCTTTAAACGAAGCTGTGCTGATAGTGTCGTGAGAGAGCAAGCCGAAGTACATGAGAGATCAATTATCACACCTCATTTTGTTCTCATATGCAAAATGATAATGGGTGGACCATGTCAGACCTGAACCATCAGGTGGTGTATCCTTTCTCCATAAATGTGTTTCACAGACTGTCTGAAGGGGTCTGTTAAATCCCTTTAACAGTTAAAAAAAAAAAGGGAGGGAAAGAATTTGGCCTCTCCTTGATCTGTCTTCAAATGTCCCTCTGCGTACGAGATTTAAGAGTGATAAAGCAACAGAATAAACCTAGCACTCAGCATGAGATCACTACACACTTGTGAACACTACTTTCATATTGTAAGGTTTGCAAAAACTAACATTATTCTGTAGTTTTTTATGTGTGTTTGTCAGCAAATAGAACGACTGTGAGATGAATTACATGTGCCATAAAGAAGCTTGGGTTTAAGACATGGATGAGGGAAGGTGATGCTGTTGAGGAGGCACAGCTTTGAGGTGCAGCCTCATATTTCACATAGCTTTGGGGAGAATGTCAACTCTGAAAAGAATTCTTAATACAATAATTGCTCTGAGACTTGTTCTTATTAATATTTCTCTGACTCGGGTTTTGTATTTTTTAAACCTTAACCAAAATCAGTTGTAGTGTATTGCTGCTGGAATGCCTGTCAGAGTGGGCCCTGACCCTGGGCTGGCTGCTATAATGATGGGAAGATGAAAGAGCCAGGCCCATTCCCAGGCTGCCCTGTTAGGGGGTGCAAGCCTGTGAAATGGAGAGATAATGGAGACCAGGTGTGCTGTGGATGCCTGAGACACTCCTCACTCAGTCTGAGAGCTCCTCTCAGTGAGAGGGAGGGCATACTACCGCTGTTGAAAAGGGACTGGGCCGCAGTCCAATTTCTCTCTCCGTATCATGCACTGACATATACACCATATAATATATATGTAAAAATATATTACTTAAGTATATATGCTTAAGTTGTTGGAGTTGGACGCCTACCAAGCAGTGCACCTGTATGTAAACTGTCTGCTCTTTTTTCTCTCATAAAAGCTACTTTCATATATGTGAGAACGTTAGCTGGAAATCTTTTGAATACTGTGCATGTGGCTGTCTCCATGGTCTTCATAAACATGATCATTTGACCATTCAGAACAACTATTTTTGAGCATTTACCCCTTTGTATCTGTCATTAATTTAAAGTAGAGAAGTTTTCAAAGAAAGGTCAGGCAGACTGGCCGCAAAAGTGTTTCTAATTGGAACAGACAGGCTTGCAAAGCTCTGCTGTAATTACAATCTAATTAGCAGGCAGCTCGCAGAATCCAACATTCCATTTAACATCAACAATTTAACCCTTTATGGGAACCCTTTGAGAACATATTTCAAAGATTCATGCAGATCCTGTGGGAGAAACAGTCTGCCCCACTTCTGTCTCCTACAGGAGGTCAGTTAATGTCAATTGGAGAGAGGGTTGAAAATGTTGAAGGGGGACTCAAGTGAAGATAAGTCCTCATTAAAGCCTTCTCCATAAGAGCTTGTTGAATGATAAATATTAAACATTGATTACATACAAATAGGAATGACTCTCTTATCATCACTGGCCATTGTCTTCCTGAGATTATTGCGTAATTAAATCTAACAGGGTCCTGCTGAGGCCTTTTTGTCAAGTGAGTGAATTACTAATTATTCCCACAAGTGGCAATCACTGTGGCTGCCACATGAACACGCATGCAAAGGTAGTCAATCTATGAGAATATGAGAATATCGCAGGGAGGCCGATTCTTATTTGATTTACTCTGTCTGGCTATTAAAAGGGCTGTCACTCAGGATGGTTTATCTTGTGAGCTAAACTGCGGCTCCACATCTTAGAATATAACTTTTCATATTGTGTAAATCAGTCAGTCATTATGTTTACTAGATCATTTGAGGGGAACGCACAAAGGCCCGAGCGGAGTGATTGAAAACTTCATTCGCAAATTCAAAAGGCAAATGAGTGTGTGTGAATACGTTGCAATCATATATTGCGTGTGTGAAAGACAACAAGAACGCTTTTTTTTTTTTTTGCTGCAGATCAAAGCTCTTCTGTCAGGTTGGGATCACAGAGACTGACCCCTTTTAAGATGTAAATTCAGCCATTCAGGTTAAGTTGCTGATATTTCATGTGAGCTCATTCCTCCAGAGCTGCCACTGTACCTGACCTGTCTGGACAGAATTTATTTTAAAAGTCTGTGGGTTAAAATGCATGAGTATGGCTGTGGTTCAGTGGCACCCCTAAGGAGGGGCCAGGGGGGCCACTGCCCCACAGATACAATGGATGACCCTGCCACTGACCCCCTCTTGTCAAAAGTAATTGGAGGTTGATATTACTGTCTTTAAGAGGCTGTATCGTGCTCCTGTTTGTTAAACTATACAAACTAACGCATCCATTGGTATCAACTATTCTAGAATAGCTTGTTGGGAACATAAACTGTAAAAACAATGGATGTAGCTAACTGCATCACCCATTGATTTTTGGACTGCCATTATCAAGCCCCGAGTTCAGCATTTTGGTTGTCGCCATATTGTTTTTTTTTGTTGTTGTTGTTTTGGTGCCAGAAGTGACCATATTTAGAGTAGTGGTTGGAGCTGTGACTGAGTGAGGCTGATTGAGTCTCTAAAGCGAGTGAGTGAGTCTCTAATGTGTCCCCACCCTTAAATATGCATAACTTTTGGCCTTAATAAAATACAAATTGATGAGTTGTAAAAACAATTCACCCTCGTACATCTGTTCTAAATGTTGAAATTAGATATAGAGACCATAACCTTGTTTGTACCAGGCTGTAAACATGTTTATTTCTGTTGGCATTTTAACATGAGGGTCAACGGGGCTTTGGTGCTCTGAAGCCTGCCTCAAGTGCCCATTTGATGAACTGCCATTTTTGTCATTTTTCAGCCTCAGAGGTTGCCGTTTGCTTGGGTAGCAGGCTAAATAAGGCTTCATTCACTCTCCTGTTTCTCTTTTCTTCATTCTCCAAAGTATACTGTTAACCAACACAGTAACAGGAGTTAGTCAAACACTGTCTGAGCGGTTTGACTAAGTATTTGTTGTGCTGCAATTCCTACAATTGTGAATCATACGCAATTAATCTGCAGCATGCTGCCTCGAGCCCAACCCTACCCCCAACACACACACACACACACATCCACCCTTTGGTCTGCCTCTTTATCCCTCTCACTGTCTTCCTCATATAGACATGATACTCTGAACGTATCAAGCCAAGGTCACTGAACATTCATTTCACATTGTTGCCTACTGCCGTAGCTTGAAATTAATAAGGCCACCATTTAAATGCTACAGTTACCAAACTCATATAACAAATGCTGGGCAATCTTCCCACAATGCACTCTTTCCCTCTCCCCCTTCCCTTGATATATTAATTTTTGACCAAACGTCCCCGCTTGACTACTGTAACAAGGTATGATGTATTGAGCCTTGGCCGTTGCCATGGAGACAGCAGTCCCCTCTTACTTGTCATAAGAGCACAAACAAGCACTGGCATCTAATGTCATTCCAGTCAACATGAGGGAGAGCGATGAGAAAGGGAGAGACTGTGTTGGATCCCTTACTCCCTTTCCTCAGTTTGAATCGGTTTTGTGTGTGTGTGTGGATTATTTGGATTGTACTGGATGTTACTGGCAACATACTCTGTGCAGGGGCCATTGTTAGGTCATATACCTTGGGAGAGGCACATTACTGTTGTCTTTGTATGTTTCTCGCATCCCAGTGCTTTGATGTTGGCCTGCAAATGGAAATAGGTGGCTGGATGTCACAGAATAATTGCCTGTCTAAGCCATTCCTCCTGCCTGTTTTGTCCTGTCCCATGCCTCAGCTCTCAAACAATGCTTTTTCTATAAGTTTGGATTCATTTTATGCTTTACAATACAAAAGAACAATTCTTAGTACAGTGTTTATCCCTTTAAGGTCCTCACTAAGAAAAAAGTAATGGAAAAACTTTTCTTTTTGAATTTCCTTGGGGCTAAAAGAACAACAGGTAGTGTTGTTGTTGTTGTTGTTGTTATTGTTGTTGTTGTTGTTGTTGTTGTTGTTGTTGTTGTTTTAACAAGCCCAAGAGTTTTTTTATTATAGGCCTCTACCACACAGTCGAGATTTCCCTTAATGGTATTTGTAAAACAGAAAAAAAAAAATCAAAACCTGTACTGTTATAATGCTGTAATTTCACTTTCACTTTTTCATCAAATATAAAATGGAATAACATTAAACAGATAGTATTAACAACAGTAAATATCCATCCTTTTTTTTTTTTTTATCATAAAAAATATGAATTTACTGTCTTAGCATCACTAACTCAACCATGAAAGGCTGATTCAGCAGTTCCAGCATGGCACTAAAACAAAATTACTCTTTCAAAAATATTTCACCATATATATAAATGGATAACATTAAATTTGTTATATAACAACAATTAAGGATCAGAAGTTGTTTTATGCATTGACAATTAGTCCAGTTTAATTACATTAACTTAGTTTCACTACCTTTACCATAAAAGCACAAATGAACAGTCTGATCAGCATGTTTTAAAAAAATAGACCTTTTTTGTATATTGTTACAGAAATCTGTTCAGTAAGACCTTATATTGAGTAAACAGTCCTACCTTTATAAAATCCCACCACACAGGGTGCACATTTCTGAAGTGACATTTTTTTGTTTAGGTGGTGAACTGAAAGGCAGACTTTTTAAAGACACAGTGACATCTAGTGGAACTTTTTCAGTATAACAAACCTAAATCAAATGGTAGAGATAGCTCACCCAGGTGGAGTTTAGTTCAACACATTTTTCACAAAGATAAAGTGGCTCAGAAATGCGCTCTACCAAACTAGCAGGACATTAAAGGGTTTTAGTAAATATCCATCTCGAAGCAAGTTAATTAAGATAGTTTTGATGGAAAGATTGGATAGCACCCTGTGCTTCTCATTTTGTTCACAACTCTGATTAAATTACAAGCTGATTGGGTTTGAGAAAAAGAAAGCAGACAAATGCACATCTTCAATACAGAGCAGAGAAAAAAGAAAATGCAACAAATGAGTCTCATCAAAATTGGGAAAATGCTTTGCAGTTTTCTCTCAGCTAGTATCATTTTAAGCCGGGGTAAGATAATGACGTAACTGAGTAATAGTACTGCTGAAGCGCTGGAATATTCCCGTCTATTTTATTTCCATTTAAGATAAAGCTTTCTACTTGTTGTCTCGGCATGAAAGTGCACCTCATTTTCAGATGTTCTTTCTCCCCTCATTTCAGTTTTAATCAGCGGCTGCTTTCTAGTCCCGTTGTTTGAGGTGAAAGTGTAGCCGTATGCCTCACTGTCTTTTCTCTGAACATAATCTCTTCCTCACACAGAACAATAATCCTACCTTATTTTCTCTCTCAGTGTTGGTCTTTTATTACTTCCAGGTGTTAAGGCCCTGTCTCCCTCGCAAGCAGATGTGCTGGGGGAAAAAATGCCCTTTGTTTGGAGTTGTGCTATTTCAAACTGAATATTAAGTTGGCAATGCTCTCTGAAGACAGACAACGGTAAAAAAAGACCAAAATAAAAACTAGGTGAATAAGTATTTGCATTAAAGGAAAATAGTGAAAGATGTGGGAGATTGAAAAAACAAATGGGATACGAATCAAACCTGTATGCTGTGTGCACAGAAAATAGTCACGAAAGAAACTATTCAGAGAAAAAAAAAAACAAACAAAAAAAAACAGAGTCAGACAGTAAAAAAAAAAAAAAAAAAGTAAAACATTTCTTTTGTTACAGCTACAGTAAGTTTAGTGATTTATGGGGAGTGCTGGGCAACACATCTGTTTGTGAGCTGTTTGTTGACTGGTCAGTTTTTGTATGGAGATATACGAGTTTCATCTGGTATGATCTTCTGTGAGAAGTTGTCAGTATGTTTTCACTTTTATTGCATTCATTTTCCTATAGGGAACATTTTGCTGGTTACACAATAACAGTTATACACTCGTTGTTTTAGAAATCCTTTGTCTACTAAATAATAATAACTTGTTGCCAAATGCCTATTTTTCTTGATATACACCTACCGAGAGTAATATTAGATTTTGCAGACAGGAAACACAGAGCCTGTAGCAGCAGTTGTTATAGACTCTCTAAAATATCCATTTTGGACTTTCTCCTTTTTCCTGCAAGCGGCTAAACTGAGATCACATGTACTTGCAATGAAAAGTGGCAGGAAATTGACTAAAGCATTGGAAATCAATGGAGAGTAAATGTGCTCCCTAAGTACAAGTGAACAGCTGATAGCTGCCTTCTGTCTACCTCTCTCACTCCGCCTTTCTTTCTTTCTTTCTTTTCTCTCTACTTTTTTCTATCTTTTTTCACCTTCTGTTGCTTTTTTAACTTACCGTCACACAAATATCTCCATCTGCTGAGCCAATACATAGACACTCAACAAGGAATACGTGACTTAATGTGTTTGCGTACAAGTGTGTCTGTGTGCATAAAATGAAGTACATGCAATGTATTACTTTGGTCTGCTCTTAGTGTAGATGTCAGGTCAGTGTAAAAAGTGCAAATGAAGTGGTAAGTGAACATCTGAAAAGGTGTTGCACTTTTCTTCGTGTGACAAACCCTTGACAAGGTTGTGTAGGTACAAAGGTTAGTTCCGTGCAAAAAGGCTAATTATCTATACACTCCTTTTAATCAAGTATGTTACTCTTAAGAACAGGTAATTACTAATAAATCGACAACAACTCTATAGCTCACCACAGCCAGTTATTTCAGTCTTTAATTGTAGTATCACCCTTTGACCAGTTGGTACAAAACAAAATGTTGGAGTAACAATGGTACAATGCATCCTTTGCCACAGTTACATCAAATGTTAATGAGATCCCGTTGTTTGGAACTCATGGACAAACAGTTGATGTAGTGAGCTAGTGTTGTCATTATACTAATTTTTTACTTCAATTAAATACCTTGGAAAACATCCATTACAATATTATTTTTTGTGCGACAGGAAAAATTGAAAATTGAACATTTTTATTATATATCATGACAACAATGACTTTCCATTTCCTGTATAATGGCAGAGAACAACAGAATAACTGTAATAAATATTGACAAGCAATAGCATAGATACACAGCTGGTGACTAGGGTTGGTTATCATTTTGGGAGTTTTTCCAATACCAATGCCAAAATAGTACCGGTGCCTAAACTGCCTGAACCAATACTAGTTTTGTTTTTTTTTTGTGCAAATTTAGTTTCAGGTATTCTTAAATATATAAATATTTATTTAGAATTGATCTGTATTGATAAATTGAGATTTTTGACAACATAATAGTGAGCCGATGTTAAAATGTTGAGATCATGCATCATTGTCTACACATTTCAACAAAATCTCATCAAATATAATGCACAATAAACAGACAAATGGATACATTCATGCACCCATACATACATACAAGCACTACACAGTATTTATATAACTGTCAGTGATCGTATACAGTAAGAACCAGATAGAAATAGGGCTTAAAAGATATCCTGTGGGTGCGCTTGGTGGCTCAGTTGATAGAGCAGGTGCCCCATGTTCAGAGGCTATGTCCTTGCTGCAGTGGCCTTGGGTTCGATTTCTACCTTGCCCCTTTGCTGCATGTCATCCCCTCTCTCTCTCACCCCCTTTTACAATTAAGCTCTCCTGGCTGAATAAAGGCAAAAAAGCCCCCAAAAATAATCCTAAAAAAAAAAAAAAAATCCTGTGGAAATGTTTTTACGTGTTTCTTGCCTTACGCAGTTGGCTGCATTAATACATTGAATGTTTATCTCCACAGGATACATTTAATGCAGAGAGAAAAAATAGGACCAGAAAAGCACAGAGGGTATCATGACACGACTGGCTAAAAACTACAAGGTGTCCAGCTGCTTAATTATATCTGTTATCAACATGGTGGATTGGCTACTTATGAATCACCATGACTACAATAAAAAACCATGTGCTTCTTCATTGAAAGGAAGTTCTAATGCTCTTTCTATTCAACAAGCACATAAGCCATATAAAGCTCCTCTGTAAGCGACACAGGCCTCAGCAATTTAAATTGTATAACCCGGCAGGTATTGAATTTTTGAAGCCAGAACCAATACTGATATTTTAGATTAACAAAAACATCCTACATTGTATTGTGATTTTTTTTTAATACCTCTCTCAGAATACCTGTGCTTTTGGTTAACACAATATACAAATATACAAATGAATTTGTCAGTGCCCTCCAGTAGACAAACTATGCGCTGGCAAGACTTGAGCTGCCACTGTACATCAGTATGACGTCAGAAAGACACCTGACTTTTCGTAGACAGACAATGCTGTTTACATAAATACATTTCGAATGGAATGAAAATTTGGATTGACATTAGAATTTCACATTGTGTGAACGTTTTGCAAATGTTGGGTTGTGTTCTCCATACCTGAGTAAATGTCGTTATTCTACGTCAAGAGAACGCTGGCATGAGATGTTTGGAGGACGGTGTTTTTTTACAACACTACTTAAAATCAACACATTTTCCACGTTATTGGTAATCAGTTTCTCTGTCAGATTGATGCTGGCATGGACATTGTCATGACATTGAAATTTGGGTACCCAACATCACAAGCTTAATTTAGCCCAATATATGCACCTAACGACATTGGTGACCAGCTGGGACTGTTATAAAATGACCTTGAACATATTTTTTGGCATTTATGACAACTGGCTCTGTGAAGGTTAGTTTCCTTGCTGACTTATTTATTTTATGGTTGAAGTTATTTGGATAGATGGCCAACTATTAAACCCATTAAAATTAAAATTAGGTGTACCCTTTATATTTTGCCTGTAAGCCATATCGCATCATAATAACTAAAATTTTGTCAGCAAAGGGGAAAATATGTTTTGAGCAGCCCAAATATATATAAAAGGAGCTATTTCAGTTGCTGTTTTCTATAAGAATCTTTTATATCAAAAGCTTGTTTGACATAAACTCTCTGGGTTCTTATTTTGAACTGAAACTATTTTGAACTTATAGTTTTCACTGAAAACTCTGATGCTGATGTTTAGTTTCACAATTATGTTTCTATCATGAATCAGTTCTCTTTGTGTCAATTCACCAACTTTGACAAAAGAGAAAAAGGCTTAGGCAACCCTTTTACTATGTCAGGTTTCAAGCAGGTTTAGAGGAAGTGAATCCTAATTCCAGCCTCTTGTCCCACAACAGATCAGTGAAGGAAGTGCCAGATCTATAGACCTTCATATTAGTCTCCATCAGTTTAACACTTTTTAACCAAACTCTGTTGGCCCATGATCTGTCTCCCTCTGTCCAACATTCACCCTGATCATGTTGCCAAGTGACTCAATTGAAAACTATTAAACTTGACCCTGACATACTGAGCCTGTGGGTTTTTAAAGAGGGGAAGGTCTTGCTAAGTCATAGTTTACATGAACAAGAACATTTTAAAAATAGTCTTTTAAAATATATATTCTTTTCTTTTTTTAAAGAGCAGCTCATATGCTAATACTAGCTATTATGCATGAGAGCATTTACTGTGCTGTATATATTATGAATGAAGAGGAGTTACTTGTCCAAATATGTGAATTGCATAAAGGGAGCAAGGGGATTATGGGTAAAAGAGCCCTGTGGAATAGTTTTTTTATGGTTTTGTTGGTGAAGCCTCTGGCTGTGTTACTTGTATTTTCCCTAAGTAATGTTTTTTTTTCGTAGTAAGATTGAGTCACCACCTGGGGAAATCAAGATTTGGGCTAAAGTTGAATTTATTAAAACCAACAGAAAGGAGAAATGTAAACAAAGAAATATAAAAACAAAATGGTTTTTATATATTTCTCTCTCCGCCCACACCGCCCGCCCACCCAGCCTCTTTTTTCCTGCACAGACTGGTGTGAGTGTGACCAGGCAGGGGTTAAATCCATTGCACCATAAAAAGGAGCTGTTCATAAAATGGAGGAATAAGAAGCAGAAATAATATTTCAAGTATGATTAGTTCATCCGCAGGGCACCTTGTGCGATTGAGAAAGGGGGTGAGAGTGGGAGGGGGTATTGTGCACGGCAAGCAGTAAATTATATCTAGCCTTTGAATGATTCCTGCAGATCCTATTACGACAGTGAGGGGGACTGGGGAATGGTGGGGGGAATGGGGCAGTTGGGAGAGAGAAAAGCAGCAGAACGAATCGGATGAATTCTGTTTCCAGCTGTCCGAATGATGGGGAGATGAGGGGTTTGGGGGGGAGGAGAGGGGGGTGCACAGAAAGGACAATAAGACAATAATTTGTTCTCCGCTTTAAACATTGTCATGTACACATGCAAACATACAGACTTTTTTTCACTTTTACTCCAGCAGTCCCTCTCCCCAAATTTTATACCAAGTCCTCCTGCCAAATGGAGAAAAACACTATCACCCATTACCACCACTGCACTACTCCACCTTCCCTGAATATTTGAGAGGCGCTTGTCTGCCATTTGTCACTTTGACTGGTGATATAGTAGCTGATAGTGGCATTAATGTGCTGCTGCTGCAGATAGTCCTCACAGAGAAACAGAGATGCTGAATTTATGCACCCACTGCCTCAATTTTCACAATGGTTACCAAATATTCTACATTAGTCCTTTTTCTTTTCTTTGCAGTGGTTCATGCCTTGTTGATAACATGAGAAAAATCTGTTCCTGCATACATTTTTTTCCATCATTTCTTTATTGTAAATAATATTTTTTAAAATGATTTTTCAAACTTAGAGATATGCAGTGCAGAATTTTCCTGAAAACAATGCATTTGTACATAAATAATTCCTCTTAATCATCACTTATGACCCACTAGAAGTGTGTGTTGGTGTATTTATCTGCAGAGACTCTGCCCTCTTCGATTCTTATTGTTTTCTGTGTTAGGGATGTTTCTGGTCTTGCACCCCCCAGGCTGCATCCTCCATTGCTGAAAAATTAAGCCAACACAGAAGTGCCAAAAATTGCAGTTCCACTAATGGTCACTTGAGGCTGACTCCAAAACCCAGTTAATCCCTACAGACTCACATATTAAAATGCCCAAACTTTACAGCAGAAATGTTTAAAACTTGTTTACAGCTTCATACAAATCTGTTTACATTTTATTAAGGCTTGAAATTAAGCATATTTGGGGGGGCTTTTTAGATTGACAGGCTGTCTGCCCATAGTGTCCTCGGTTTTTCAGTGAAATCCACCCCTCGTTCCTCCACAGCTCCAATCTCCCATACAAATATGGTCACTTCTGGCTCCAAAAAACCCAAATGGTTATGGTCGTAATACCAAACTTGAGGCTTCAAAACAGGAGTCCACTAACCGATAGGTGATGTAACAGTCACTATGTCCACTACTTTTGTCCAGTCTTTGCTTATGACCCACTAAAAGTGTGTAGCAGTGTATTTTCTTTTCTTCTTATTTTCTGTGTGCGGGACAGTTAGGGGCATGTACCCCCACAGTGCTCAGGTGAGGTCAGGGTTTTATAAAAAGGTATCAACCATGTGCCAGATCGTAAGTAGCAGGCATCCAAGGACACAGAGAAATGCAAATATAGCAAGGTGAAATGCCAAACCAGTGAATCTTCTACGTTAATGTTTGCTTTTACGTTCACTTTTACAAACAGTAATCAACAATCCCGCTAACTTATGCTGTAATTCATGTTCTTTAAATCATCATATTTTTGTTCAATATATACTTTCTTCTTATGTTTCAAGTTTTAATGCTTATAGTTTATTCTAATCTAATCTAATGTTATCCAAATATGGTATAGTTTGAGTTGATAATTAGATGACAGTAAAAGACAATTTAGACAAAGGAAGAAGCGTCATCTGCAGTACTATTAATAAAGTTAACTTTTTAAAAATGTCTTTATGAAGATGTTTTAAAAAAGGTCTTGCTCTAGTTTCTCTGCGGCATAAAATAGGATGCTATGTATAACAAATAACACCTTGAAGTGTACATTGAATCATTTGAATTGGAAATGCAATTTGTAAATACGAATCAGATGCATAACAGGACACGTACACATAATTTAGTCTGTGGCAGGTGGGAGTGTTTGACATTTAAAATGTATTGACACAAGTGTTGACATAAACCACCTAAAGCTTCAGCTTCCTTGAATATGAGTTATTTAAACAGGTGAAGTGTTGCAGAAATGTCATCATCGGAAGTTAACTGCTTATCTGCACCACATTACATTCTCTGTCCTTTAACAGTAAAATCTGTCTTGTGAGAGTGAAATCACGCAGCCAAGATTACAAGGTTTGATTAGTCTAAGATTTAATACATTTCAAAAAAGTTCTTAACACACGAAATAAAAATATTGAGTTAAGTTGTAATCACAAATCTGAGGCTGCTTATGTTGAAGCTTGAGTGCTTTTCAGTTCTTTTTCTTTTTCTTCAATTACCTCATGAAATGCCCCTCCAGTCCAGCATCCCCTGTTCTGAAAAAAAAAAAAGAAAACAACAGTTTGATTTACTGTATGTATGAGTTCATTAATTAAGCCTCATTTTGGCAAACTGTGTGGATGGTGGGCGAGTGCCAAAGCAGAGAACAGAGGGGCCTGGACGTTTAATGCAGAACATTAATAATAACAGGGGAGGAAGCAAGGGGGAATTAAAATGAAAGAATTCTGCACCCAACCTCCCACTTTAATTGCAAATTTAAATTTCCTATAATGGATTCTGACATCTCAAGTCACCAAAATCCATCATTCTGAAGGGTATTATTCCTCAATTAACCTGTCACCCCCACCACCACCACCCTGCGTCTTTCTGCAGGCTTAAAAGAGAAATGAGGAATTCTAATTACACTCAAATATAAAGCAGATTGATAATCCACCCTGTTTTCACACACAATCCTACAATCAGCAAAATCCAACTCTGAGTAGACGGAGATTATGGCCTACAAAAGTCAACAAAAAGGTTTGCCTTATCCTAATCTGATTTCGCCTCTGTTTAACGTTGCTATTATCAAAATAACTGAAATATTGTGAATTTCGAAAGTAGAAGCCAGAGTTGACCTTTTGGGGCAGAAAAAGTGCCCATGGATACATTATCGTGTGTACATCCCAATCATAAAAACTCAGATCCATGACAGTTGCAGCCACATTCACACTTGTAACAGCTGAAGCCATATCCGCCACAGCTGCGTCTAATGTCACACTTTTCACAGCTGTGACGAATGTCATGCCCTCCTCTGCTCACCACAGTCAGATCTTTTCTAAGAGCAGCCAGAGTCCTGCTGGTTACAGCAGCAGCCACCGCGGTGTAGATGCAGTTCCTCTGATGGCAGCTAGATGCTTTCTCCAAAAACAGCGACTATGATAAGGTAAAGGACGTTTCTGTTTAAAAATGAAATCAGTATTTTTTCCTCAAACAGTCGGCATCCCTAAAACTTGGTTTCACTCTTTCAGTGTGGCATATTTGAAAGTCATGTGTCTGAAAGCCACGCTTGTGTAAAAGTACAGATTTTTTGGCAGAAATTTACTTTGATAGAAGTTTAAGTCACGAATATTACTTATGTTAAAGTCTTAAAGTATCTGTTTACTGTAATTAAGTATCAAAAGTAATTTTATGGTGTTAAATGTATTTAAGTATTGAAAGTAAAAGTACAAGTTAAAACTGTTAATTAAAAAAAAAGGCAAGTGGTCAGAATTGATTACGTTTATTTCTTTGCACACATACACTACCTTAAAAATGAAGTGTACATTACATTTGAAGAAAAACAAGATGTTTTAATAACTTAGGAAATGTGGTGGAGTAAAGATGAAAGATGGCCTAAATATAAAAACTCAAGTAAAATACAGATACTTCTAAAAAATACTTGACTACTGCACAATTGAGCATTACTGAACAATTGTTTCTTTAAAACACAAATTTAAGTCTCAGACTCCTTTTTTTTCTTCTTTGCCCTGTGTTGCGTATAGTATATATATGTAGTTCTTCAAAGTTACAATGCAGCAAACACATATTAAACATGCACTACTGCGTTCACAACAAGAGAGCTGGCACACATATATTTGTGTGTGCTGTCTTTTCGTTTCACTCGACACTTAAGACCTCGTCTGAGACCAGCGAGGAGGATGGAATGGGAGACAACTGTATTTTAAAAGTATTGCAGGCTGAAGAAAGATGTTCAAACCAATCTTCAAACCAATAAATCACCATGTAAACAAAGCAAGTGGTGGAAAAACAGAGGGCGGTTACAGACTGTGGCTGTAACAACAAATTAGATCCAAACGAGAGCTTCGGTTTCGCACATCTTGTAATCAAGCATGACTCACAAAGTCACCTGCCTTATCCTTCCATCTTATTTGTTGTTGACCAGCCACAGACAAAAACCATTTGCCTTCTCATCACCACCATCGATGACACAGACCCTTGATGTTTTATCTCCTGCTGATCCCTGAAACATCAATGATGACTTAGCGGTCCACACTTTCATCACTAAATAGAAATCTGAATCAGAATGAAGTTTAATAGCCAAGTATGTTCACACATACAAGCAATTTAATGCTACTTCTCAGGTGCTCTGTTTACTCTTTGCAGTGTCAAAACAAATATATAGGGAGATTAACAGACATACAGCCTAAATTGTATGTGACAGAGATTTTACATTTTAACAGTAAATACGTACTATGTAACCACAGGCTATTGTACAAAAACAACAAAGCGGTAATATCACAGCTATAGCAGGGTTTTTGAAGACAGCATTCTAGTTAAAACCTTGGCGAGTTAAAGAAGTATATCACTGCAGGAAAGATAGTCTTTTCATAAAAATAGGCTGTCTATGAGTAAAAAGACAAAAATACCTTTGAAATCGGTTCTAAATGACCAGAGAAAACAAAGGAAAAGGGCTGTGGGCATTTCCTTTTGCTCAGGAGGCAGAAAATCTACAACTACCAGAATGAACTGCGCCGCACCAAACCAATAAATGCTCCCGTTGGTGGGTGATGTCATGTGAGCTTGGCCATTTTTCTACAAGAAACAATATGGCGGCTTACTAGTAACAAATGGCGTTGAATTATAGTTAAGCAGTTAAGTTAAAATATGTTTAAGAAAACATTTTAGCCAAGATATAGGCGACATTGTGACAGAATCTTGATTCATATTTTATCGGCTCTGCTTAACTTTACTATTCGATTTCATTTTTCTCAGCGTCAGGTGGTAGAGCAGGTCATCCCCTAATCGGAAGGCTGGTGGTTTGATCCCCAGCAAGTCGACATGTTGAAGTATCCTTGAGCAAGATTTTTTACTTAATTTTGCAGTTTGATCTGAATTTGGTCTGAGTTTGATTGAGAGAGAAAGAAAGAGAGAGAGAGAGACTTACTCTTGCATGCTTTCTCGAGATGTGCTTCTAAACTCTTTGTGTCCCACTGTGGAAGTACAATCTGTAGTGCTGAAGAGCCCAAGGGCCAGTGAAAATCTGCCAAATGACTTGAATTGCATCATCCATCATCATGAGCTTGGAGATGAGCAGGGAGATATGGGCGCTTGTAAAGTGGAGGGAAGTTTAATAGTTAATTTCTTCCCCACATTGTGATGATGCAGAGCTGGGTGAAAATAAAATATCCCTTTAAATGTTCGTGCTTTTTATGGCCTGTGACTGCAAACTGCTTGCTTTGTTATACAGTTGTCCATACAGCAGTGACCACAGGGATAGGTTTAGTCAATTTGTAGCATGGATATAAGGGGCCTGCTTTAATTTTATCTAATTTCATCATTCAGGAGGTATTTGAATTAAATATTGCTTCTGTTCCTATGACATTTTATGATTGTATTTTATGGCACATGCTGCACACCGTTATGTCCTGCTGCTTTAATTTCTAGTTCTCAAAAGTACAAGAGGATTAAACAAAAAATAATAAAATTATACTTTGACACTGCTTGCTTTCAGCATGCCTATCCACCCAACTAAAGCCACAGTTCCCACATTATTCAGAGTTTGGATCTATTAAGGCCAAGTTGGTGGCAGGTACAAAGCAGAATAATGTCCACATCTGTGCTTTATGACATTCCCCACCTTGCTGGTGCAGCGGAGTTGATAAACAGACTTCTGTTTTTAATAAGATTCAGAGGTAACATTTATATGATAATGCATAAAAATATTTTTTATGGTGAACAAAGTGGGATAAAAGCAGACCTGGCTCAGTTCTTATCCCAAGAATGAACCATATATATCAGTCTAGACTAGGCCTCCCAAACCGTCATGATTTGCACTCTTTTGATTTTCAGACTTCTACTCTGAAAAATGTAGAATAAAAACACTAAACTGTAGAAATAAAGGATGAAGCAACCATGAGGCCACCCATTGGTTAATGGACCACTGTTTTGATGCCTCAACTTTGGTATCTTGACTGTCACCATATTGTGTTTTTTGGAGTTCAAATGACCATATTTGGGCTTGAGGAGGAGTGAGGAGTCGATCTGACTGAGACGCCGAGGACACGATTGGCAGACAGCCTGTCACTGGAATTGCCCCACCCTAATTATACGTAACTTTAAGCCTTAATAAACTGCAGTTGACATGAAAGGGGAAATTAGAAACCAAAGCTGTTTTGTACCATGCTGTAAACATGTTAATCTCTGCAGTAAAGCTGAGCACTTTTACATGGGGGTCTACATGGATTGATTTGTTTCCAGCACCAGCCTCAAGTGGCCATTGGAGAAACTGCAGTTTTTGGCAGTGTTGGCTTCACTTGCATTGGAGGCTGCCGCTTGAATAAAACCTGAATACAGTATTTGACATGATCTGACTTAAAAACCCAATCCAAAAAAAATGTTTTGACCGTGGTCCTTGTTGAATTGTTAATTACAGTGCTGTCTCTTAAGAGGAAATTATGTGATTGTCTTGTATGTCACATATATCGCACAATATTCTGGTATGCTCTTTGCACCCTGCTCCCATCACTTCCAGCTCCTATGAGTACAAAATAATAAAGAACAACCATTCAGAAGTTACCTTGACATTACTTGCTTTTAGCATATCACTTAACTAATACCACAATCACTGAATTTTTCAGCATAAAGATCCATTAAAAGCAAGTCAGTGGGAAGAACAAAGAAGAACAATGTCTAACTGACATCCCTTTCTGATTGGGGCAGTGGAGTTCACACATTGATTTCTCTTCTAATTAGACTCATAGTTAAGTTTTTCATAATCAGTGTAACTGTATACAATGAACATGTTGAGATGAGTGCGGGCCTGGTTTTATTGTATCCCAAGAATGGCCTGGATCTATTAATCTACACTGTTTGCCAAACCATTAAATTTTTCGAATGACTTCTACCCTCCTAAATGTCACCAGAAAAAAAGTATTTTGAGTGATCTGACTTATAAACTCCCTTAAAAGATATGGAAAATGGAAGAGTACAGAGACAATAAGAGGATACAGACAGTAATAAATGTCAATGTTGTGAGGACCAACATCATGCCAGAGAGCTGTGAGCATGTAGAAAAAAAGGAATAAAAAAAAATAATAACAAGTCATCTGCCTGCTGGCATAATGCAGCTCTAGCTGGCAGCCATGTAGCTGTTGACTGTTCTGTACTTTTGTAATCATTCAAATTTAATTAAAGGCTTAAGGAGAAAATGGCCCGAGCTGATGGTATAATGAGTTGCCAAGGGACATATTTTTAATAATCTTAGTTTGTAACAAAGATGTTGCCAAGTCATAGACGCATTATGAGCCCTGCATGGCCACTTTTACAGCCCAGATAATTCACACCGGCCCCAAGGAATGCACTCCTTTCCACAGAATCTTCTGACTAAACTGATGATTTCATTTTACCCATCAGTATTAATTAACATCAAGAAACACACGAAATTTAAAAATAGACTGTCATTATCATTATTTCATACTTAAAGTCCCCTTTCATCTAGAACTAGATATATCTTTTGTTTTCAAACTTGCACTTAATAATGATAGCATCCTCATTTCCTATCCTAAAAAAACCCCAACTTCTCTTCCCCCTTAAATGGTGTTAATAATACAAATAGGTAGTAATAAAACAAATAGCCTTACCAGATGTAAAATTTATGAAACTATTATTTAAATCAGAAAATATCAGATAAACAAATAAAGACTACAAATCTGCAAAAGTATTAGGTGTCCACCTCTGGTACTTTACAGTTTTGATACTCAAAAAAGAACTGAAGTTCGATACTCCATTAAAGTGCCATCTACTTCGTCTCTGCTTCCTCCTCTCTCAGCTATAAATAGCGTGTTGTCCATGCTACTAAACCCACTCACCACCTTACCCAGCATCCAATAATATAACTGCCACTGAAACAACTTTGTGACGATCTGTTCCGTTGTGTATATTTATGGATTCTACATGTACATCAAATCATATATGTGCATTAGCGTGTCAACATACCAGATCTACTGGGCGAAAATATGAAATTTGTGTCAGTCTTTGTATAATTTACTGCATGACATAACAAACTGACCAAAGTCTCCAAAATTCAGTTGAGCAGATGATGTCAAGGCAAAGAAAAGACCAAAAACTACCAAACCTACAAAAAACCCATCTGTTCCAGAATTTGCACTCTGAGTGACAATTGCAGCCCATCCTGACCAAGACTATCAGCCTTACAACTCCCCCATATTTTATTTCTCACCTTCTGCTACAAAAAATAACTTCTATGTGTATTACTATTCATTGCAAATAAATTAAATGTTTTAAAGAAGCGAAATAATTATTGAGTATTGATAATCAGAATTGCCATGAATGATCTAATAAAAACATGTTATAGAGTTGCATTCAAATAATTGATTTGGTGAAACAGTGTATTATCAAAGCAGACCGCAAAGCAATGCAGTATGTTTAAAATAATAACTAGTTTCCCTTCAAAAGCAGATCGCATGAAGGTTTCTCATGTTGTGCAGGTCAGAGTAAAAATAAGTGGTGAGTATGTTAATTGTTAGCATGATTCAATTGAAATTGGGTCCTTGGGTGGTTTATGTAATCTCAAAGACAGTTAATTATATTTTTCTACATCTGAAATCCATCTCTAGAAGATTCATTTATTATTTAAATAATGGAATTGAGGCATTAAGTTTCATTTTTTTCAGCTAAGTTTTAACAAGTAAGATTTTATTGAATTTGCATGTGTTAGGGGAGTACTGAGCATATGACTGGATCAATGAGAAGTGTCATATATTGCAGAGTTTTGTAAGAGTTTGTAAACTCGTGTGTGTCATGTGTCAATCTATCAGCAAATTAATATGTTTGCTGTTTTCTGTGGAGGCTTCTGTGAAGCAATTCAAGGTAACTCTGCATGTTTAACCATTGAAAACAAAATGCATACAAGTGATATAAATCAATCACAGTAAATGCATAGACTGTATGGTAACAAGAACTGAAAGAGAGATGCCAGGGGACAGTATACATATACAAAGCTGGAGAATGATACTCATGTTTTAGATTTAAAAAGGATGCTCAAATTCATTGTCTTAATAGCCTTTGTGTTTCCTAGGATATGTTGTTGTTTTTTTTTAAATGTATTGTTTAGTTTCATAATCAAATGCAATGAATGCTGGTTTAGAGTTATTGTACTTTTATGTGTATATGATATTTTGCCAAAATGAATTTTAGGTTAATAATAATAATATTAATAATAATAATAATATTATTTGATTTAACTGCCATTATATTTATTGAAACCAAACAAAACATTCTCAAAGCATGAAGTGAATTAATTCAGTATTATCAATAACAAATCTACTCAAGTCCTGAAAAGAAAAAACACATTTTTTAACCACTTCTAACAATTCCTCATAATTTTGTCATCGTAAACTGAAAACAATTTGTATCTACCTTAACTAAGTACATTATTTTGAAACACCACCGAGCATGCGCAGTTTTTATTCAAATTGGACACACCCACCAGGTAACGCGGGGTCAACAGAGTCATGCTAGGTCGGGTGGAAATGTTTGGCTGACGTTAGCTTTGACAACACGGACAGAAAAGCGGTCACAGACAGCTAATGTTACATTTGCAAACATTATAGTGGGAAATCGTGGATCGGAGTGGAATGAGCAAGCAGTGGATATCAGTATAAACCGCGGCCCAAAGATTGGCCGTACCGCAGCGTGGATTAGGTGAGTGAAGTAGCTGAAAGAGTAGCATTAACTTTACAGCGTGAAACGGGCCTGGGCTGTGTAAAAGCATCCGAGCAACAATACGAGAGACAGAAAAGGTTTATTAAACTATGATTGACGAATGCTGCTCTTGCGTTTATTGCAGTATACATGCTAGACTTAACATGAACAGTAAACGGTAGCGAGCTACTTGTCTGCCCGCTGCATTAACGCAGGCCTGCACATTGCTCCGTTTTACACGAAATTGATCTTGTAATGCATAAAATAGGTCTGTTTTTATAATTTATTGAAACTATTTGAGAGATGTTATCATTGCAACACGCATGTATGTTTTTGCAAGCGAAGTTATTTTTGATTGTTTTTACGTGCACACTGTTTTGCTGTTTTAGGTTAGCTTGCATGTGTAAACATGGTCATAAGCAAGTGTGCTCAATTACAGTAGAGTACTTAAAATTCCATGCCTGATCATTCATTATAAGGGACTGTTCGTTATTTATTAGGGGGTGGTGGTAATATTGGAAGCACTGGGAGGGAGTTATGCTTTTTATTTTGCTTAGGAATGGCAGATTGAAGTTTAATTGGTTGTGTTTTGTATTTATGTTAAAGACCCTCAGAACCTCTGACCCCGGAAATGGGGATTAAAGGCATGTTTTCTTTTAAATTTCCAAAATCACAATATTTATCCCAGACACAAACTGAATTATAAGTTATGGTGAGGGGAGGGTAATGCATTTCCTCCCAGTCATTCAGAGAGGCTAAAGGAAAAAATATTTGTAGCTCCAGAGAGGGGCATGATAAAAAACAACAACCTGCTAGTCAAATCCCAGCCACCCCCTGCACTTCTAAGTACAGTCCCTAGTTGAAATATTATTCAAGCTTCAACATTTTATCATAGCGTAATCATATGCACCAAGATCTAATTCACAGCAGTCATTTTGACTCATAAAGCACAAGTGTTACTAACAATGCTAATGATCGCTCAGTTCTACAGCAAGGCCATTCATTCAGGTGTCCCAGTCAGCCCTGACAGCCAACCTGCACAATAGACCTTTCTCAATGACATTTTTGCATGTGAATACAGGAAAGCACAGATTTGATTAATGATAAAAGTAATGACTACATTCAATTTAGTGTTAGGTGATCTGGTTGCATGGCTTTAATGTTTTGTGTGCTGGTTCAGTAACATTTGACAAAATTAGTTTCACTGCAGCTTTTTCCTGCTAATGTCTGCTGTGGAAAAGGTAAATACTAAGACAGTGAAGCCAAAACTTCTAAATGGATTTTAACCATAGTTAATATTATTATTTCCATCTGTGCTTTTATAACTATGACATGATAATATGTCCTCTGTGGAAAAGGCCTGTTTAGGTTAGGCATGCATAATAATATCAGGAAATCATCGATATTGGCAGATATCAGCCTTAAAATGAAACATCGGCATTGGCCCGAAATAAACATTTGTGCCAATATGATAGTTGGTAAGATGACACTTTAATTATGCAACTGTAATTAGTTGAAAAGGGTCAGATTTTCACTGTTTTTGTCTTTTGTCAGGGTTGTCTTAGGGACAGGGTCATCCAAGACTGTTAAAGTGGGATGAATTTCACAGTTTTGTTTTTGTTGCATAAAACTAAATATCGCATGGATTACATGTAACCAAGGTCCCAGTAAATATGAACAGTTTGAAAAGCATTGTATTTTATGTCTGCATCTGCCATTAGTGGGCCATCATGATAAAAGAAGGCGTATTATATTAATACCACTATAGGAGAGACTTGATGTTCTCTGCAATTAGGTGGAAAACATATGTGCATATATTGGGATCTGCAATGGCATTTGGCCAAAATGAGTTAATAAATATAGGCATATTGGCAAAAATCCAAAATCTAATCCCTTATATAGAATATCAAGGACGATTACATTCATGTCTGTAGGCATATTTGTGCCTTTAAGTGCTACACCCACTTTCCTCTCACAGCTTTGTTTTAAATTTCATTGATTTATTCGTATCACAAAGTTATAAATATACAAAGTTAGTTTGATAAACTTATTGGTTTCTCAACAACAGTTCTACAGTTTTCAAGGTTAAAAGCTGATATGCTGTTGGTAGCACTAATTCTGCTGGTCTGCGCACCTTCCTGTCTATCTGTCAGTGCTGTCCTCTCTCTCTCAGTGGGATCACTCTAATCCAATCCCAAATATATTACTTGGTCCTCACTGAGATAAGGCATACTGGGGGATGTTAGTGTATCCATATGAATTAAATGGACGACAGCTCTATCAAGATCATCCAGCAGGTCAAGGCTACTCTGCAAGAGGATATGATGCAGCCAAACTGATTTTTTTCCATACAGCCTCCCCTTTACCCCATCCTACGTTATCACCAGCCACCCCCACTGAAGGAAATAAACACAGCCACCTTTGACGTATACATGTTCATCTGCAGCGTGTTTTTTTTTTTCAAGTTTACACTGATTTTTACACATTACCTTATACTAAAAGTTCAGGTTGTTAAAATATAAACCAATTAAGTCTGAACAAGTTGATCGCTGACCTCTTAAAGCATCCACATAAAGCTACCCGAGATGCATAAACATGGACAACATATACCATTGAGCTGATATAATTTTAGGGTAATTTTAATAATAATTATGGATTCTTTTGCTTTACTTTGGTATGATTTAAACAGCTCTTATTTATAAGTTGTATAATAATATATCACTGCTGAGATTAGCTCACGGCCATGACTCTCTGTCTAACCCATGGGCCAGTGTGGATCAAACTGCTTATCATGTGTAGACAGCCTAATACCCACACAGTCAGAAATGCCCATAAGCAGACCTAAGTTCACTGTCTGAATATCACTTTTTAGGTTTGGGGTATGGTTTATGGTCTTTTGCTAGTCAAGGGGACACGCCATGACTTGCATCTTAGAGAAAGCACTGTTTGGTTGGTCCCAGCACCTAATTAAAAACAATGGCATGTAAAGAACAAAGGCTGAGGAGAATTCAGGTGTAATATTAAAGCCATTTATTGCAGTGTTTTCAGTTTCTCTAGACAGTAAATTGTCCCGCAGAGAGTTTGACGATATTGTTGCTATTGGCATTTGAATAGAATACAAGGGTTTTAAAAAAAAAAATGTTTTCACGCTGTGTTTTCTTAGTTTTTCCTCTGGGATATTGTTTTGTCTTATGTGCAGATGTGTGGAATGTTAATGGAAACCTTTCTTTGTATTGATCAGCACATCAGTGATACCCTGAGAACCACTCAGTGACCAGAAAAGATGTGAAACATCTTTGAGGAGTTCCAGATGGTCTGCCAAGAAGGTCTTTTGATCCATCACGTGGACGCTTCACAGGTGATCTTACACAGGCCTACTGCACCACCTAACCTGTTGTTGTTGACAAAAATGGATTAGAAATCAGACAAAGTTCAGGAACAAACAAACTCTGACATTTCAAAACACAGCGTTAAAACACAGCGTCTTTGTTATACATGCATACACGAAGGCAGATTGCAGAGTACTGTGTAAAATTTGGGCTGTGCATGAAATTCTCAGCTCTGCATTCATCAGTGCACATAACTTGCTGCAGAAAATATGTTGTACCGAGCGTCTAACAGTCTTTTTGCCGTGTGCTGTGTTTTTAGGCCGATTTAGCATGTTGAATTGGCGTTGGAGATGGCAGAGCCCATCGGTTAGGGAAATCTTTCTGATTGGCAGTTCAGCTCTGTGCACAAGAAGAGAAACAGAAGTGAGGAAAGCAAACAAATGACTTAAGTCAAGAGATTGCAAAATCCAAACAAAGTTGTTATATTTGGTAAGATTTTTTTTTTGCCATTGAGCTCTTTAGCATAAACAGTTCATAGTTGTTTGTGTTATTATTTATTAGCGCACGGTAAATATCATTGACTCCTCCAACATCAGATTGTGTTGTTAATGTGCTTACTGGTTAACTAGCATCTTCAGTCCTTCCTGTCGGTCTTCTGTTTTCCTTTTTTGAGTGACAAATACAGACTACCGCCACCTGCTTTGGAGAGTTATTTCCTCTTTCGCAGGCACAGAACAGAGGCGCAAGCTGACTGTTGGTTTTGGTCTTTGCAATGTGTTTAGGAACAACTTTTTAGCCAAGACACAGGCGATGTGAAGTGATGCAACAGCCGGCCAGAATTGCCACTAGTTCTTTGATGTCAGTTTGGTACGTCTGGGCCTTAAAATGTGAGTCCAAACCTCCCATAGGCGTTCCATTATGTTGTGACGTGGTGACTGTGAAGGTCATAGCATATGATTCACATCATTTTCATACTCATCAAACCAATCTGTGACCCCTTGTGCCCTATGGATGGGGACATTGTCATCCTGGAAGAAACCACTCCCATTAGGACAGAAATTTTTCATCAAAGGATAAAGGTGATCTCTCAGAACAATTTTGTATTAATTTGCACAATGACCCCTCCCTCTAAGGGGACAAGTGCACTCAAACCATGGCAGCAAATATGCCCCTCACAACATAACCGAGCCACCGGATCCCCTCACATTAGGGAACAAGCGTTTAGGCCTGTACCTCAGTATTGGTGTATGCCATGCAGGCATTCGCCTGCATGTGCAGAATATGGTGAATGATGACTCATCTGACCATTTTTACAGATCTCTGTAGATCAGTGTGGTTTTTGCACCACTGAACTCTCAAATGTATATTCATCTTCGTAATATGGGGTTTGTGCACTTCAACTCTATTAAAATGTCCCGTTTTAGTAATTGTTGACAAACTGTTTTTGCTGACACAGTCTGATCATGTTCAGGTTTTCCTTGCCTCCATTTCCTACGCTATTTACTGTTGTCTTTTCTATAGATTCAAATGTAGATGTTTTTGTGACTGAAGCTCCTGTCATCCGTGCCCCAACAATTTTCAAAGTCACTCCCATTTTTTTTGGCATCTCGATACAAAATCAGAATCATCAGGACCTGCTCAGCATTGACATGCCACCGAATAACATTGGATGTTGTTTGCTCAATTTTACAGTCTTAACTGCCACTTCTTGTATCGTTAAGCATAGAAGGTGGTGGTATGTAAGCTGAAAAAACTGGTTGTGGTAAAGGAAGCTACTTTTGTTTGTGAGGCTGTGTCTTGCCACAGTGCTGTTCAAATAAGAGAGTTTTCAATTTTTGTTGCAGAGTTGTTATTTTGGTAGTGTAACTGTACCAGCTTTGATTTTTTTTCTGGGGTATTGCGGCCTAACTTCATGGGGGTATGAGCATGGAAGAAAATGTTGCCTTTCAGATATGAGACTTTATTAACCTAGCACATGGTGGCTAAAAGGTAGTGTGTCTTGAAAGCATGACAGTTTCATCAGTGTTGTTTCAAGAATTAGCATTTCTACATCAAAAAGCTTTTTGCCATTAAGGAGAAATTATTAAATATTTTAGCTGCAAGGAAAATGTCCCTTTTACCAAGTGCTTATCTGAAAAAAAGGAAAAAACTAGAAATATTAAATATTAGTGATGGCATAAAAAGTAATTTCATTTCTCTGTGTGTGCTCTTAGTCTCTCTATGTTTATTACTAATTCATTTTTTTCTCCTCAACATTTCACAATATGATGTTTTATCATAATCAGCTCCACTAGAGAATAACAAAAATGATAAGGATGTGCAGATCTGTAGACTTTCTCAGTCTGTGCGTGATATCAGGGGCTTTAGGATTTGTTGTTGTATTTATTGTGACCTGAACCTCTTATTTTAGTATACCTTTCACTGGATTAGTAATTTTCAGTAAATTTGTCATAGAGTTGCTTGAATGTTTCTTCATCCTCGTGGTGCGTTTTGTGGCAAAAAATGATCCACGTACAATGTCACCTTCTAAATATTTAACCTAAAATCGCTTGACACATCTTGAATACTGACACATCCTCTTCATTCACTTTATGACTAATCTAAAAACAGTTGGTTGCAGTTGATGTGGCATGGTAATTTAATGATTAATATCAAGATAACTTTAGTTTATTTGCTAGAAAACTCAACAAGGTACCTAAAACTGGTAAAAAAAACTGTAATTTTCAAACTAAGCAGTGTAGGATGTCATCTACACTGCTGTGTAACAGAGATATTATGTGCTTTATTACTATTTCTTGCCAGTTTCTTACAGACCAAGGAGTGGGAAGTGGTACCATTTCTTTTTCGTATGGAAACAAGTGGGTTGCTCGGGGTGCTAGCAGCATAGGAGGAAGCCAAACACGGTTAATCTGCACACACTGCCTACAGTGCGTTGACACAGAGCTGGTTGAAAATTGGAAAAGGTTCCCTTTGAGATACATGTTTTGATCTCAAAGGGACATTTCACTTAAAAATCAAGAGTGCATCTATGTCACGTAGCACAACTGTGCTGGCTAACCGCACTGATCAGCCAAGTAGGACATCATTAATGTTAAATCATGCTTTTTCACAAGTATGAGCCTCTTGTCCATGAGTAGAGACACATTTAGGTGAAAAAAATAAAGTTTGTACATGCAACTGCTTACAACAAGGTCTGTGGGTTATCTTGTAAAACCGGGTCAGGATTTTTGGAAAGAGACAGTGCTGTTTAATTTTTAAATTTATTTTTTTTGGCTCTTTGAGCACCACAAGACGAGTGCCATCTAGTTCCATTATCTCCACCACTCTGCAATTCAAACTATAACAGTCTAGGCCAATAAATAGCATTACAGGTAAGAGGATAAATATGTGTTTTTGATTTTAGGGCGAACTGTTCCCTGAAGGCACAATGCCTGAAACCTTTGCATCCGTACAGAGGTTTGATAGTTATTCTGTCTGTTTTTTGTGTGTGTGTGTATTTGTGTATTTGTGAGCGCAGCCAGTTGGAGGAGATTGGATGGATGAGTGAGAGATGGCTAAGATGAGAAGCTGTCTGTTTGTGGTCAGAGGATGTGGCAGACTGTGTTGGGTGATACTTGATCTGATGTTAATGTGCTGCTGTGTGTGTGGGAGGGAGTGAGTTGAAAGAGGCAGAGGGGAAGATGGGCAGATAATCCCGTCTGCTTGATGAGATTGAATGCTGGGATTGATTGATCGCCTAATCATAGGAGGAAATGGGCCTGAAAATGAATGGGACTCTGCCCTTGGCTTGCTGTGGAGCTGGGTAGTTGGGTTGGAGGGGATGTTAGCTGCAGAAAGACATGGCCTTAATGTGCATGGGACCTGATTTCATTTGTGTCTGATATACAGTTATATGATCCTGGCTAAATGATCAAATAAAAAAGGAAGAGGGGGGAACAGCGGAGGGGATGTAAATCAAGCTTTATTGCTGGAATATTACTTTTTCATCTCATCTGAAATGGATGCTTTGAGAAAAGAGCAAGAATAAAAATTTATCATGAATTTAGAACTGATGGAGCTGTGTGTAGTCACCCACTGTCCTGGATATAGTTGATTGGCTAGTAATAGGCGTTGGATTATGATAATTATTTGTATCAGTGGGCCTCATGCAACAAAAATCCTCCTAAATTTTTCTTATTTTCTGTCAAGAGAAAAAAATACGAGAAGGCAACTCCAGATGCACCAAACATTTTTTAACATTTGCTCATCAATTTGCTCTTACCTAAATGTGATGAATGATGAATCCCACTTGATCATAAGTAAACCATCAGCATGGGTAGGACCCACTAAACACTGTGTAAGGGCATGTGTTGTGTTGTGTTGTGTTGTGTTGTGTTGTGTTGTGTTGTGTTGTGTTGTGTTGTGTTGTGTTGTGTTGTGTTGTGTGCACATACTCTGGCACATTGCCAAAAAGTGATGCCTCCCAAAGAGCCTGTATGAAGAACTTCTTCAGTAGTGAAATCAAGATACAGTTAAATAACCATACAAAAACAACAACAACATGAATTTCCTGAATGTCACTTCTGGCCTTATAGGAAAATGGAAAATCCAACAAAGGCAAAACATTTTTGATGCTGTGTCAGCAGCAGCAGTGGTGGAGGAAGTATTTAGATCCTTTACTTAAGTAAAAGTACTAATGCTATATGGTTAAAAAAACCTCTCTTACTAGTAAAAGTCCTGCTTTGAAATGTTACTCTAAAACAAGTATCTGAGGATAATCAGGAAAATGCATTTAAGTAATTTAAGTATAAGTACTTAATGCAGGAAATTTTAAATTAATTTAATAGACCCAAAATAATTCAATAATTTAAAGTAAAAGCAGCAAATCCTCAAATTAGAGGAATAAGAGCCATTGAAAGGTCTTAAGCAAAAGATTGTTGATAATTAATTCTCTAATCAACCTACTACTCATTTTAGCTGCATTTGTATATTTTCATTTAGTCCGTGTGCAATTTTTTTTAAAGTAACTAGTAACTAGAAATATCAAATCATTTTAGTGGGATAAAAGTACAATATTTTCTTCTGAAGTGTGGTGAAGTATAAGAATAACGATGCATGAGATGAAAATACTAAACTAAAATACACGTACTTCAACTTTGTATTTAAGTACAGTACTTGACTGAATGCACTTAGTTACATTTGCAGAGTAAATGAAATAAAAAGACTTGTTTTTTTTTAAAAACAGTGCTTTTTGAAACACCTGATCAGCCATTCTTCCGTCTCATCAATTAGATCTGATCTCTGACTGTGTTTTCTGCATAAGGCCTGGATGGGAGAGTCTTCTAAGAGCAGTATGTAAGCCGTTCAGAAACTGAACACACTCAATATCATCCAAGACTTTTTATTTTACTTTTAATTGGGATCAGTGAACCAATAATATTGTTTCAGCTCACTTATTTAATTATCAAATTATAATAATAATTTTAAAACCTGTAATAATCTAAACTTGATTACATGATATTCATGTATTTTTTTATTTTCCTCAGATTTAAAACTTGCGTTTCCCTGTGTTCGACTACAATTTTTTGACTGTGAAAATGAGATGCTTTTCTCTTAGCTTTGAAAGAGTGCTCTACACCACTCGAAAAATGTCTCTTACCTAAGAGAGGAGCAAAAATAAGAAAACATAGGTGCATCCCAGAAATCAATTGGTACAAACAAAATAAGAACAAATAGTGGATATCAACAAAAATAAGAGGAAATGTGTTCGTATATTGCTTCTTGCATGAGGCCAAATATTTGTTTTGCAGTATTTTCTTGGCCTTGACCTGGAGATTTGTTTGGTCAAATTGTTCACAGCTGGGTTGGAGGATTTAAAAAGGTCTAACAGATAATATGCTCCTGCTGTCACTTTGTCTCTGTCCTCACTGCCACATACTTTCTCAAGTGATGGCAAGGCTGTTTAAAAAGGAACTGGCCGTGGTGTCACTCTGGAGAGCTCAATACGTGTTTTTACATCTTACACAAAGAGGACTCTCACCAGTACATTAGAATGAGGAAATTAGCTCTGTGTTTGAGAGTCCTTGCTTTTTGTGTAGGGTCCACAGTTCACAGAGTGAAAGCTGCCACAGCACATCAGCCTGTGCAGTGATTGAAGTGGTGGACTCGGCCTGGCATCAAGGCAAAATCAAACCAATCGGTTTGCCTTGTTGTTTAAGTTAGGCGTGCCAACTGTCACTTTGAGTTTGTCTCTATTTCCAGATGCTTTGAAAAGGCAAACACCTCTCAGACTTTGAGCATTTATCACAGTTTTGCGTCTTTTTGTTGACTGAGAAGCAGTAATTTTTATGACATTAAATGTAACTTAACCTGAACATAATATGATGAACATTTCCTGCAGAAAAAATATTCCAGCATAGAAAATAGCATCAGAGCATTGTCAGTGTATCAGTGTCGCCTAGTTACTGGCAGCATTACTTAAAAATACAGCTCTTAAGTTGTGAATGTATTTATTTTTATCCATACCACATTTCTTTTAAGATAATAGAATTCCTGGGTGGGGAGCTTCTGCGTGCAGTTGACCTTGTAGGGATGAATAAAGTTGTTTTTGAATTAAATTAAATTGACTAATCATTCTATTATAATGTAGACTGAATCGCTCACAATAACTCCTTGGTAGAAAACCCCTGGGTCACGTACATAAAATAAAATGGCGTTGAACAAATGCTGTCCTAATTGTTACGTTTTTAGCCTTAAACCTTAAAGAAGTCCTACCTAAAAAAAAACAAAAAAAACAGGCCAAGTGTACGCCATATTAACAATATTTTCACCTTGCCATCAGACAGCCCTTTCTGACAGAACCAAAACCATTATCAGAGCCACCAGACCGCATCGACAAAAACAGTCATTTTATTTTGCAGAACACAATTTTTGCTGCATTACCTCTTCCTCAATCAGTTAGTGTGCCAGGTAAAAGGGAGAAAATGTTAAAAATATAACATACACTTAAACTGATGTTGAAATTTTGACATGTCAAAAATGTTGATCCACCAATCCAAATGTTGTGTGTACATAAAATAAGACCGGTAGGAAAGTTAGATAGGTCAAACCACTGTGTTTAGCTACATATCTTCAGTGACAAAAGGATTAAACAAATTTGCCATTTTTACACATCTTTGCAATTTTGATCAATTGTGAATTGTGTATCTGAAAGGGATATTTGGTAGAGTGACCTCACAGTGTTTGGGACTGCCAGTCTCAGAATCTGAGACTAGCATGAGTGCCTCCTCAACTCTGCCAATTTTAACCAAATAGTCAAGCAATGGGATATTTTTGTAGTCTTGACGGGACAAATTAAGACTACCTAGATTTGAAAAGACAGGAAATGCAGAGGAGGTCCAATAATCCGGGCTGCTGTATGCTTCATGTATCTTAACCATGTGCCCTGTATTGCCCCTGTTAATTAGATTTATTTATTTATTTTGCCACTGGGAGGCAGTAGAACAAACTCAAGTTGATATGGCTCTATTTAGCTCTGTTTTGGTCTTCACCGACTCCTGGGAGAAATATCTGCCTTTTTATTTTATATGAAAATATGAATGAATTCCATACGTGTAAGAGACATCCATCACACATAAGTGCGTGTGTGTGCATGTGTGTGTGCGCTCGTGTGTGTCTGTCCATTTGTGTGCATGTGTTTGTACATACAATGTTTTATTTCAATATATCTTTGCCAGGATCCATTAAACAAATGTAGAGTTTGCTGTAGGCCTCCCTCTCTGTCTCCCTCTAGTGTGCAGGCTACATTTGTTAGTGACTGGGTGGAGGGTTGTTTTGATCCAGAGCTTAAAGCCTGAGAGTGGGATGACTGAGGGGGAAATGAGCAGCCCATGCAAAGAAGAGGAGGCACTGTGGGCTAAGTGATCAATGGCATTGATCAGCCAGTCAATCCTGGAGTCTATATTCTTCTCTGTTTACACTCTCCCATTGCCACTGTGTTAAACTGAGCGTGCTCTAAGCAGCCACCTAAGGGACCCTCTAAAAGCCGCCCTCACACCCGTCATTGATTGACATGTCGATTATCTTGGAAGCTGTTGACAGCACAGTTGTTAGCCATCTTAAACATTAATGATGATGGGGAAATGTTGCCTCAAGTTACACTCCAGACTAAGAAAAAAAGACTTTCATTTTCAGACACAGTACCATTTTGAATGAAGTGAAACATAAAAAACTAAAAAAAACAAAAACAAAAAAAAAAAACAGCCAAAGAGCGATCCATGACACACCAGTACCACAGCTTTTTGTTTGTTGAAAACAGGTTGTGAATGTGCCATCTGTTGTTGACTTTCTGTGTTTTCTTTGAGCAATAAAAAACAAGAACTAGGAGGGATTCACCTTTTTTTTCAGTCTGCTCCTTCCTTAATTCTTTGCTCAAAGGAAAGAACATACATGACATATAGAGGTACAGAATAAAATAAGAAACTGCTAAATGAATGAAACATGCATTAAGCTCGTATTTTTCTTAAACTTCAGATAAGTTGACGCATTACACAGACGATTTGTGATCACACATTTGTCTGTATAAACAAAATGATTTAGATCCCATTGACGTCTTGTTATGTTTGTCTTGTTATTGTGGCCATTATCATTTGTAGAATTTGTGAGGCGTGGATGTCTAGTCATTCCCTTTCTAAGTTTAATCAACACCACATCGTGTGTGTGTGTGTGTGTGTGTGTGTGTGTGTGTGCGTGTGTAAAAATAATTGTGTTAAGTGTGCAGACTCTACCACATGCCTGGAGCTCCCAGCAGCAACCTCAAACCTGTTTCTTCTTTTATGCGTCATTTACTGCCTGTAAACAGTTTGTGTAAAGCAGTTTATAGATAATTTCTACAAGTTCCTTGAGCTCTCCTAAATATGCGCTTAAGTTAAACAAACTCTTAACTTTAATAGACACCCGGAGGGCTGACATTGGCCTGGCTGTGGGGACCAGTGCCTCTGAAAGTTGTTGCTAATAATCGACCTTCTGCATGATGTTTTCCAGGCAGAGAAAGTGGCAGTGAAGTCTTTGTCTGCGTTTCCTCTTTTTTTTTTTTTTTTTTTTTTTTTTTTTTTTTTTGGTCTTCCCTCTTTTTACCTTAAGCTCCTTCTCGCTGCTGCCAGCTTCCACAGGCCTATTTTGGTTGGTCAACGCATTAAAAATTGTGCTGCCTCTTTACAAGATTGTCTTTAATCTTTTGCCTCTTCCATGTCACCTCGAAACGTGTGGAGGCTGATATGATAATGATGTGGACCTGTCCAGGGTATTAGAGTTAAGCTGGCTGATTAGGCTGCACATCGATTAGTCTATCACTCAGCACTGGCCAGGTCTGGGCATTTGGGGAGGAGGTGGGTTGTGTGGTGGGGGTGAGGGAGGACTGAGAGATGACCTCGCTTTAAGTGAATCACAAACATACAGCAAAATGTTTTAACGCTTACAGCAGATACGCAAACATCGTGTCAGTTTTTTCTTTCAGTCACTGATCGAGCTCATTGTCAGATAAACTGTGTTTGCATTTTGGAACTATAAATACTTTTACTATTAGGTAACTTATGTTTTAAGTGCTGCCTTAAACAACTTGCTATCAGTTCCTAAGAACCTCCTTAGGCATTTTTGTGCCCGTGTTAAATTTCCCTGGTGGCAGAATCATACTAAATTATTGAATGAATTACTAGGTTACTCTAATGATTCAAAGATTTTTTTGTGTCATGTTTAACGGCCAAGTTATATTGTAGCCTTCCTGTGATGAAACTCTTTCAGACTGCCTTTTTTAATTAGAAATACATCACATCAAAACAGATGATGTGATGATAAAGGCAATGTGGAAGAGACTGCCAATTTAAGAGACTAGAATAATAATGGAAAACCATAAAAATAATGTCGGGTTCCCAGCATTTTTTTTTTTCTTTTTTTTTTTAGATGAAAATCTCAATAATCCCGGTGTTCCTATGTAATGACCAAACACTAGCAGCAATACTTCTGCAGTACGTTCTAAATCCCAAATCATCAAATACTGATGCTCTCGGTCCCCCTCCTGCATCAGTTTTGGATGCTCAGGGATGGTGTATCCATTTATTATTGTTACATACATCCTACACCAGTTGTGTCTTTTCAGAATAAAAACGTATGCTTTCACATTGCATACAGTCTCTTTTTAATATAAACTCAGAATGTAGGTGAAAAATTCCTGAGGTTTTGCAACAAAAGCACATGGTTAGGTTTAGAAAAAAACATTGTTTGGCTTAAAATAAGTATCACAAATGTAATTTAACGTCACTTGACATGCTACATATGTCATGTGACGTGCATCACTAGCACAGTATGCTGCACATACTAGCTCACCTCATTGATATTAACATAACTCGACTGACTTTTGGTTGAGAGTTTGTTTGACTTCCATGGAGGAGCTGTGTGTCAGAGGAAGGACTTGGCTGTTAAAACCTTTTAAAGGTTAAAAAAAATGGAGTTAGCAGTGACGTGGAATCTGGCACTCTAACGTGAGGGCTAAAAATAGAGGCATATAGACGCAAGACATTTTATAAATAAAGGCATGCAAAAAGATAAAAAATAACTCTTAATGAGTATAACCTTTAATAAATCGTTAAGTGGTTTGACACAGAAGTCTCTAATGTCAGGTGATGGTGGATGGGAGGTTGGCGGACCTGTAACATATACATGCAACCTATATGTAACACATAGTTTGAAAACGATGTTGTAGAAATGGAGAGAGACGGGGGTATAATGCAGAAGGTATAAGAGAGTTACAGAAATGTGGGAAAAGGGAGAAGTGTGGTAGGAGAGACAGAGCAGGCAAGAAAAGGTTAGGACAATTGCCTTGCCTGAACACTGAGGCTTTTAATCCAGGAACAAAGTCATTAAGGTTCACCGCTACAGAGGAGGCCAATTAAAAGAAGAGCGTAGGCATAAGTCTGAAGAAAGGCATCATTTGCCGCAGGAACCCTGGCCTTTTATCGGACCAGTGGGAGCCCTCCCTTATGAACCCGGGGAATCAGAAGGCCTGTCAGACATCTCTCGGAGATGTTTTTACTTCAGATAATTCACTTTCACTCAAAAAAAGGCCAGTGGTGAATAGCAGAGGGATAGCTTAGATTGGGCTAAGCCCAATGAAAATTTTAAGATTTTTTTTTCACCTCTGACAGTGTTTATATCCAAAACAAGTCTGTAAATTGAAAAAGCACATTTAAACAAATATTTAAAACTTAACAACTGCTAAAAGAAACATAACTCAGCCTGTTACAAGATACAAGGTAGATTTATTAGTATGTTTTTAAACATAATTTAAAAGACTGAAATTTAAGATTTGTCCTTGATCCTGCTACATCTTTTGGAGTCGATGTGTTGATGAGTCTCACAGCCTGGGGAATGAAGCTGCTCCGTAGCCTGGTGGTACGGCAGCAGATAATTCTGTATCTTTTGCCAGATGGCAGCAGGGTGAACAGACTGCACAGAGCCCAAAGGATACTGAAAGACAGCAGCCATTCCAGCCACAGACATCTCACTTAATATAATAATAATCAGCAATAATTCATATTAAAAAAATCTAAATAGGTACACTGAAAGAACATAGGTGGACCGAACACTATTATGTACGTTTTAGAATTCCCAATGTCAATATTTAGGGTTCCCGCAGTCATGAAAAACCAGGAAAAGTCATGGAATTTCACAATCACATTTCCAGGCCTGGAAAACTTTTGGAATTAGTAAGAAAATATTGAAAGTTTTGGAAAAGTCATAGTTGTATAATGAAATTGTTGCAGTAATCTTCTTTGGATGACCTTTCACATAATGTAACATTATGTCAGATTTATTTTCGTTGGCTGAAGACGTAACATAGCTCCAATATGCGTTTATGCACGACATCTTTTTAACTATAATGTAGGTTTTTCTTTTTCTCTTCACAGTCAGTTTCTCCCATCATGTATGTGAGCTAGCTGAAATTTTGTTTTTATAGAGTTTGAAACTGATATGCTTGAAAAACACTGGGTAGGTGGGGCAAGGGAAAAAAATATCCTGGGTCCTTGAAAATTCATGGAAAAGTTTTGAAATTATGTCCATGAAAATGTTTGGGAATCTTGAATTTTACTTAACAATTAAACTTAATTTTGTCCCAGGGATTTCGTGAATAGTCATCATCTCTTATTATTAGCTGTTAAACCCATGCCTCATTCCTCTTGTAAATACACTATGTACTTCTACTTACAGACACAACTACACGCTGTATAGAAATCCTCAATTATCTCTTACAAAGCTCCATTTTACTCCAATTAGCAGCTAAATCTATCTTTGTGGTGATTTAACGCAGGGATTGAGTGAGGGGCAAAGGCTTGATCTAGACTTCCTTGTTTACTGAAATAATTGATATTATCACATTCTTGGTGATTAATGGGATTACTAAAGAATACCAGGGCTCAGCAGCTTTGCCCGAATGCGAAGCTCCAGAATCATATTACGCATTTCCCTGGAGTCGACTAATTGCTGTGTTGAGTTAGGCTTGCTGTGGAGAAAGACTACAGAGAGAGAGACATGGGAAAACATAAGAAGTGTTAATCTGCTAGCAAAGTAAAATGTCACTGTTTTTTGATTGTATATAAACTTTGGTCATTGTGAGAGATTGCGCTTTAATCACATCACCAGTGCCTTATGTTAGGCCAAATAGTGGTCGGTGTAGGGCTTGAGAAAATTCGGTAAATTGAACATGAACAAAATTAACATTTACAAAACATCAGCCCTACATAGTAAGTATTTTTCTTATTTTGCACAATGAATGTATATTACGTACACTGAAAAGGATTGTATTTCATGTCTCCATGTGCTGAAGGGCCGTCACAATAAGAGCATGCATAATATGCTGTAAATTCCACTACAGAAGAGACTTGACGTTCACTAAAATTAGACGGGGAAAAACTGGATATATTTATATCAGTACTTGTTATCAGCCAAATAAGTTGTTATATATCTGCATTTTAGATATCTGCAAAAAAATCCAATATTGTGCATCCCTAGTTATTATGATTAAGTCTCTGGCTTTTGTTTGATATCTAGATTTTTTGATCAGCTGTTAGGGCTGGTAGCTTTTTAACTATATTAGCAGAATGCCGCTGTCACACTGAGCCACATTCAAACTTCAAAATTTTATGTGGAAAAAAAAAATGAATCATCGAATCTCATTCGACTGTAATAATTCTGAGTCAGGTACAGCCCTAAAAAAATAATACAATTTTAGAAATCGGGGCTGCCCTAAAGCCTCTTCCCCACTGGAAAAAATCCAGTAACACCCACTAACCTCTGCATTTTAGATTTAATGGAAAAGATTACAGTTGGCATTCACTCCCGGGACAAATGACTTTGCAGTAGTTACAAGTATTTATTCAGCTTTGATCGGCAGTGATGGAAAAAGAACACAATGATGGACGCCCTAATTTAGCCCCTTTGTAGCTCCTTTGCTGTTGCGGTGCAATGATGGACTGCCACAAAATACTGCCTTTTTCCATAAAAGCAATGCTCGCACATATTTTCAGCACCAAATTTGAGAGAGAGGCCAAATAAGTAAGAGATGTAAAAAAAAAAAAGTATCCATAAAATTTTCACTGGCCTCTGTGCTGCTTTCTACTGTTTTCTAAACTTTTGGGCTCTGCACTGATTTTGTTTAATCTGATTTTGTCCGCACACTTTTTTTGTAGATGCCTTATTGTATACAGAGCAAGACAACAGCAAGGTGGGTTATACACTTTTACAAACTAATTCATTTCTAAAAATCACTAACCTACAAAATGGAAATAGAGAAGGGTGATGGAAATGGAGAGCAATGCAAAAAAAAAGCAGGAGCCACAAAACCATGACAAATTAAAATACAGACATCCCCGCTCGCCTGCCCCTGGCTGAATGTTTGGTAAAAAAAACTGTTGACTAAGAGTTGACCTGGAATATTGTGGTTCAGATACAGCGCTAATAGATAGGTAGAGATTTTTATACCAGTAACCCACTACCTTTCAAAGAGACTTCCATTCCTGTGATAGAGTACATACGTCAAATGTCCATCTCCGTATTTACCTTAAGAAAATAAATAAATCAGATCCATTTATTTTATAACCTTTGAATAATTGGTTGAGCACTACAGCAGTCAATTTCTCCAGTGACTGCATGCATCTCTATATACTCATAAGCTGTACAATATATACATACAGACAATTTCTCTGACTGAAAAACTGATGGGAGAACAGGTTACAGAAGTTGAATGAATAGATAAAATCTGTAAATTGCACCGGGTTCAGCGGACCACCATGGGAGATGCCGTATACGGGTGGATGAGATAAGTCAGCCGTCTTTCTCAACTAGCAGAGCCTCCTGAGAAATATTAATAATGAAACAACACGTACGGTTTGTACAGATTCACATATCATGAAAATGGCTTTTTAGGTGCTGTTACAGATCTTTTACCTGTTTGCTCGGCTTACACTAGTGCAGGAGTTTGTGAAAGGCACAGTGGGAGCACTCTTTGCCCTTGTGGAGAGCGTTTTAGTTACTGATGGAAACTGGTGTTTGGTGTGTAGAGTGCAGTGTGTGTAGCACTGAACAGATGATCTGTTAGAAGTTGTACTACGGCGAGAGTGGCACTCCAATGCCACAGCTTGCTTACATGCAGCACTGAGCTGGATGAATCTTTCTCTCAGTGATGAACTGTTGTAGAGTCTTAACATTCAGTATTAGTTTAGGTTTCGGCGTGGCACCCGTCTGCTCTTTTTTGTCATATTGTCAGAATATATGAAATCAACTGTATTGCGAGTTGGAGAAGAAGGAAAGGCTGAAATGGCTAAATAATTTACCTTGGGATTTAGAATGGTCGAGGTGAGAATGTTTTTACTTTATTTCTGAATACAACAGGTACCACTGTGTCCATATCATACCAGCCTTTGGAGGGATCTGAACCATCATCCACGACCTGCCTGTCTGCTGTTATTTGCAATGCTGATTGATAGCTCTTTCTCTAACCCCCTCCATCCCACACTGCAACTGTGGTTTGCTGCCTTTTTATTTCTGTCCTCTTTTGGTTCCTTTTCCTCTTTTGCTCGGCTTCTATCACTTTCTTTGTGTCCCTCTGTAGACTGTGAGCTGATATCATCCTTTGAAAAGGTAATGATCCCACTGTGTTGAGATTATGTATGTGTGCTGCACAGTGTAATGGCCTGGCTTTTTATTGCCTGCCGCATACTAATCCCACAACTGAAGGAATGAGATGACACCTGCAGGGAGCTGTGTGCGAGCTGCAGCCTCACATGAAAGAATGGCCATTAAAAATGATCAAAGAAATTACTGCACTCGGCTGCACAACACTGCTCTCACGCCTGGCTAGGTGTACATCCCTCTGCCCTAACACGCACATACGCAGGCATGCACACAAATACACATACACATTTGTGCACAGACCCGCACTAATTAGTATCTCCTTCTGATGGATATTTTCCAAGTGATCCTCTGTGGAAATGTCCTGCGCATAGTTGCCTTAGGCTCTCTGCAGATGATGCACCCACGCTTGCAGATAGGAAATGGAGGACATGCATGAGCTCAAAATGATAGTCTGTTCTCCATACCCCTACCACAAATTATTCATGGACATATTACCACAAGTGTTTTCCTACTGAATTTTTATCCGACCTTTTCTTCAGGGGTCTTTTGTTATATTAAGAAATTATTTCAAAGTTTATTCATTGCATTTCATTTTACATGTTTGCTGTGTTAATGACAAAGGGAGTTTGCTCTTGAGGAATGCAATCATCAGAGGAATTCAGAATCTCAGTCTGCTTGAAAATGTGTTTTAACAATTAGCGCACATTTGCAGCAGAATAATGGTTGAGTCAGTTTTCTCTTACAAGGCTCTCTGATATCTACTGTTACACTGCAATGCTGATTGTCTGTGAGTCTTGTGCCCCCTCCTTCTTTTCATGTCGCTGCTCACCTGCCCCCCCGGTCCCTGTTTGCACATGTTCTCTCTCCCAGTAGTGCATCTGTCTGTCTCTGCCCTCTTCACCAGGTGCAGCACCTTGGCTGCATGTCCTTTCTGGGAGGTGACACAGCGTGAGCCAGGCGGCTGTTCTTATCAGTGGGCTCTCTGTGCTGGCTAGTAGATGACATTTTTCTGTAGTCAGTCCACTGCCCCTCATAACAAATTCACTCTTTGAGCTGAGACACAGTGAACGCAATTTATTTCCCATAGAGCATGGAATAATAACTCTTTCACTTTGTTAAATGTCTGGTCTGAAATGGCATCCGCTACTTAATGTGCTATTAGAATCAACATGTGCAGAAATTATAGGAGGGGTCTCATTCATGGCAAAGGGAGTGCAGGAATTGAAAAATAGCCCCTGGAGACATGCAAAAAGAACCAAATTCTCATTGTAACTCTAAATGGTTATTGCGGTATATGTTATTTTTTTCCATAGAACATAGGCTCGCCAACACCAGAGAATGTGGTTATCAGAGGGATCCATTTTACTAAGAGATTCCTTTTTTCACTTCTCCTCCTCTCTCCCCCGTAGCCCCTCCCTTTCTCTCCCTCAGCGGTCCATTTTAGAACCACGCGGCTGCATGGTTTGGTGGGTAATTTCACTGCCTTTTCATGTGTCGGAGGGCGAGGAATCCTCCTCCATTAGGTAGTGTCATCTTGTGATGTATGATGTATGCACAGAAAGGCAATCTGATGTTTATTCATGACTTTCAAGGCAATGCCTCAGCTAAGCCCTCTGATTTCCTTTTAAGGAACAAAACTACGTGAGATTGAGACTTCAGTTTAAAGGCACACAGACCGTCCTGCAGCACTTCTCCTATGTTTCTCTTCCTCTCTCTCTCCCTTTCTCTCACCCACAGCTCTTTTTTTTTAATCTCTTTTAAATTCTCCCTCGATATTTTTTCTGTCAGATTTAATTTATTTGACCCTTAGAAAAAAGATCACATGCAGTTATTTCCTTCTGATTTTGCCTGGCCGTCTCCCCATCTCGCCTCTGTACTTAACTAAGGACTTTGATGAAAAGATGAATTTAGATCGTTTTTATAGTAGGCTGGCACGTTAATGAGACACCACCACTGCGAGACTAAAAGGCCCTCTGGTCACACGTGGCACACATGCACACACAATATCCATAGATAAATTATGTGTGTGAAACAGAGCTCCGGCCATATTGACTTCAGCCTGCAGTCTGTCCACCACAGTAGTTTACTTGCTCTATTGACTATGCAAACAATCACGTGTGGAAGGAACACCAGTAGTCGTCACAACTGCAAACGAACAGCTTGTTAGCAATTTTGACTCTCGATCCGTTGTTATAAAGTAACCATAATTCAAAAAGCTTGGCCCTATTTGTCTTGTAAATGACTTTTTAATGGTAATAAAGCCACATCTATCCATCATACCAGCACAAGTCCACACAGGCCTTTGATGGGACTCCTCCTATGAACAAATGGTATCTATTAATATTCTCAATGACCAACCTTCCAACAGCACATGCATCATAAAGTAAGAGGGACCTACTGACGGAGTAACCCTTAACAGGTGCATTTATAGGGGCGGGGAATAGGCACCTCATGAGTCGATTTGATTCTGATTCAGAGGGGATTCGGATTATAAAACAATTATCGATGCATCTTGATGCATCAGATTTTTTTTAGTTCTATATTTCTATATATAGCTTATTTTTTGTCACTGTGTGATGACTTGACACTTTTAAAACATTGCACATTTGTGGTTGTCCATACTTCAGATAAAGAGAGTCATATACTTCCATTATCTTTTAGTAATACAATAGTGGTAACAAATGAGAGAAATGTGTGAACTGGAAGGTTGCCTTTGCCAGCATATTTCTCAGCACTGTAAAGAACCACCGTGAAAAGAAACAAAAGTGTGCCTGTAATCTCTATTAACAGATTTTAGGTATTGGAACTGTTCTGGTTTCCGTTTTTAGTCAGGTTTGGTCAAGTCAACTTTATTAACTTTATTTATAGCACATTTCATACAATGTAAGCTCAGTGTGCTTTGCATAAAACAGCTATGTACAAAACGGAAGAAAATAGGGCACAAATGTATATTTAGATTCATATACAGAGAAGAAGAGAAAAAAAATTGAAATATTAATATTAATTAAAAGAAATACAAATTGTTCAGTCCCTGCCCACCCACCAACATAGAGTACTCACCCATACATACAGAGAGAGGAAGAGACAGAGTGATGGAAGGAACAAGAGACAGAGGGATTAAAGCTAACCATAGGCCTGAGATAACTGATATCATAAGGGAGACCAGGACCAGAATAACTGAATGCACCCTCACCAGATTTACTTGTTATCATGGGTACAGTTAGGAGACCAGTGTCTGATGATCTGAGAGTTCTGGGGGGGTTTGTAAGTAGCGAGCAGGTCAGAGGGAAGCCAGTGAATTTATCTAAGAATAGGAGTAATGTGTTCAGTTCTTCTTGTCCAAGTAAGTATTCTGGCTGTAGAATTTTGGATGAGCTGGAGTTTTTTTTATTTTTATTTTTTATTTGTCATCCAGCAAGAAGGGCATTACAGTAATCTAACCTAGAGGAGATGAACGCATGAACCAGTTTTTCCACATCTGACTGAGACACGATGGATCTGACTTTAGAAATGTTTGTCGGTGGTAAAATGCAGTCGTAGTTAAACTTAATTGTGAAATTGACTTCTGAATCCAAGACAACACCAAAATTTCTAACCTGCTCACTGGGTTTCAGAGACAGCCAGATCAGTTTTGAATGGATCTCGTGTCTCTGATTTCTAGCGTCTACCGCAAGAATCTCAGTCTTGTCTTTGTTGAGTTGTAACAAGTCACTTTGTTTCATATGCAGATATCCATTGATAGAGATTTGCTGAGATTACCGGCACATGGAAGAGTAAATCTTGCATCTGATATCTGCTGGCTGGATCAACCAAAAATATTAAGATGGCATGCCTGTAGTACTGACCAAATCTGGAGTCTTACTTAATTACTTTACTAATGACTTAATCTGAAGTTGCCTAGTTAAATCTCCTTTTAGAGGCCAAATGCTTTCATATACTAGTTTTTAAAGCAGGGAATGGCTGTAAGGAATGTAAACATGACGCAGTGATGCACATGTTTCATTTCTGTTACATTTGACCATCATCCAGTTAGCTCAGCCATAAGGAATGCTAAAGAACTGTAGTGCCACCTGTCAAGTGCATTATGGCAGCTGACGGCATGTTTTTAGTAAATTGAGACCTGAATGTAAAAGTATTTGGAGCTGTCAACTTGGTTTTGCATGAGCAATGGACAGGTCCCTCTTTCATCATCCCATGTTTGATTTGAAAAGCTTAAGTGCAGTGTGATCCAACTATATTTTGGGGGATGCATTGGAGAGCATGAGTGAGGCAAATGACTGCATTTTGTATTTTAACATTTGTAATACTGTGCTAATAACCATATGCTCTTGCCGTGAGTGGTGCACATTCTAACCTTATATGATAAATAATGCAAATGTAGCAACCTCTGCAAATGCCAGAGAAAATGAGGTAGAGGGGAGGGAGAGGGCAACGGAGCCACGAAGTGGAGAGGGGAGAATGAGAGAGCAGCAGCAAGCATAACTAACTGATTGTTGTGCTGTCAAATTGATTTGCATGAAAAAGGCCGGCCTAATTGCAACACTTAGCTGCAACACACTGATAATACAGAGCAGGATTTACAAAAGGACACGGAGGAGCTTTTATTAAGAAGGATTTCCTGGGTGTCTGAGAGATGCACCACCACCTTCTGTTTTTGTGGGGGTAATTCAAAGCAGTTTGTCCCTCACCTTGTCCTGGCTGACATGACATATCCATCATGCAGATGCATACACATTGCTGTCTCAGCAGCCATTATCATAGAAATCATTCCTATTTTTTATGCTAACTTATCATTTGAACCTAATAAGTTTGGACAAAAAATGAAATTAATCCTTCAAAAGATGAGGCATCCTCAGAGAAAAGTACACAAACTCTCACTGAAAGGATGAATGGTCCTTACAAATAGGTGCTGGCTTTTGGCGTCGGGCTATATAAGGTAGTGAAATAAAGAATACAATCAGTCCAAAGGCTATTTTTCCTCAAGGTCTGATTTTACTGGAGATTTCCATACAGAATATAATCAAAACATGGCAAAACTGTTGTTAGATAATACAGCAGAGCATACAGTTCAATATGTAAACGAAGCACTCAAACTGTCAATATGGCAAAAGTATTTTAATTTCAACAAATAGATCTCCATGGCAGTATTGCATTTTTTTATTCCATTGATTTTTTTCTCCTTCATACCTTCCTTTCATCTTTCCCTCCTTTCCTCCTTCCCTCCTTAGAAACTATGATTATAATTTGATTCTGGGGGGACATGACACCAAGATTAATGTTATAAATGCACTAACAATCTTTGAAATGCAATGTCAAGGTAACAGAGGACCTAAATGTGTAACTTCAAACATTTAAAGGCCATAATATGGCATAATAAGACCTGCTGCACTTTGACTTATTCTGAGAGAGCATCAAAAGTTACCTGATTATGGGGGGGTGGGGGTGGGGGAGGAAAAGCACAAAGTTGTGGGTGGCGGTTCAGCGCAGGGCTTCCTGATGCTGCCAAAGGCAGTTCTTCCCTTACTTCCCTTTATTTCCTTTCTTTAATAATAAATGATGGATGTTTCAAATTACGAAACAGTGCTGGGAAAATCCAATTTAGTCCTGGGCATTGTAGGGAGGGTATAAAGAGAGTTCTGTATCAAAGGCCCTTGTTTTGCTTTAATATTTGCAGTGGGGCCACTGTTGAATGATGTAATGTGCCATGTGATAATGGGTTTTATGTGTTTTTAACAAATCATCTACTTCCTACTGGTAAATGCATCTTGCAAGGAGTGGTTGGTTGTCTTGCTTCCCAGACATTGATTTAGACTCTTTTCATAATCAATTGTTTTTTTGTTTATTTGTTGTTGTTTTTTCTGCGTCAGATTGTTTGTTTTGTTTTTGCACGTGTGGATGAAGATAGGTGCAGTAACTGTATTTCAGTTGCCCATTAGGGCCCTAATATTGCCATGATTTGAATATTGCACTGGGCCTCATGAAAGAACATTTTGTATCCTAAAAAAAACATGCAAGTATGCCTAGTTGTATTCACCCTCTTAACAGCACAAACTTTTCCTAAATTGCCATTTCAACTTGATGAATATCACCCTTTAATGAGTAGGTATACATGGGAATATTATCTATTGTAGTAATAGTGTAATCTGTAGAAGATCATTAAAAAGTATGTTGTGGCTTGTTTGCTAGAAAAACCTGTTGGGGCTAGGGCCTTGAAGTGATGTAATGCTGTCGGCCTACATCTGCAGCTGTTGAGATCAACAGATGAGAACAGCCTAATGACTCTGATGACACTATATATACAGCAGGTACAGCATTTAGACAGAACTTTCAAGCATTACACAATAAGGTTGCTGTTCAGGTACTCTGAATCGTGAGAACACATTTGTAAGCTTACTGCCAACAAAAAAGTATGTTTATATATTCCTTTTTTTTCGCAGAAAGCATGAGTTAGATCAATCATTGATTTACTGATTTATTTTTACATTTTAGCATCAAGTTCAGGGACAAGTGAGTGCACACACACACACACACACACACACACACACACACACACACACACACACAATTATAAAATATACTGCAACTCTAATACCAAATATTGTTCACAAAGCCTGCCCTTACCTCCCTTGGGCCCTAAGCAAAATTCTTATATGGGGCCCTCCTGTGTTAATATTCAGTGAGGAGGGCTGTACTAGTTCAGTGTTAGTACCAGATGAAGATGGCTGTACTGGGTCTCTGTTAGTGCTGTCAGAGGTTGGATGTGGATCAACTGGGTCTTTGCTTGTACTGGCTGATGATCCAGCATCTCTGACAAACCTAAACATGGCACCTGTAAATTAAAGATATAATACTGTTATTAATTGTATCAGCTGCATCAGGGCCATTCAAATTGTCTCAACAAGATTTCTGTAATACATTTTCATACAAATACTTTTTATTTGAGGGTTGACTGAATACTTTGTCATTACTAAAGTATTCCTGCGTTGAATATAACTAACTGCATTTATGTCAAGCACTGTAGTTAAGTACAGATTTGAGTAACTTGTACTTTACTTTAGTTTTTTTTATTTTATCCAGCTTTATGCTTCTACTCCACTGCATCCCTGAGACAGATATTGTACCTTTTATTTTACTAAATTATTTGACAGCTTCAGTTGCGTGTTACCTTTCAGATTACATTTTTTTTTAATCTTTTATGGAATGGAAAATTCTATTTTTAAGCCAAATTAATTATTTAAAAATGCTCTTGGATTAGCTGAGAGCTACATGGTCACAAAGCTATAATGTGAAAAGTTTTGTTTTTAGAGATACATCGTTCTCACAGGACAGCTACATTACAAAATATGATGATCTAATGCATCACTTTACATTAAACTACCCAGCAGTATATAAAGTGGGTTAGTTAAAATGAGCTCAACCTTAAACATCTGCAGCAGTAATATGCAGCACATAAATTAGCAATAATATTAACCCCAAAACATCAGACATAACAGTAAAACGCTCACAAGAGCCACTTTACTGCACAGTGACTACTTTTACCTTGGGTAGTGCATTTTGCAGATAATTCATACTTTTACTGGGGAAATGTGAATGCAGTCGTTTTATTTGTAGTGAAAAAGATATTTTCCCAGTGTGGAATTAGTGAGCTACTTTAACTTAAGTAGCTAAAATGATGTTTATATAACCTCAACTGAAGGAGCTAGCTGGCGATTTCATATGACATATTTCTAAATGTAAAATTATGTGGCTGATATTAATCATGGTCAGCTGTAACAAAAGAACAGTTTTGCAGCTGAAGTTACCACAGTTTTTGGCCTCCAGTGACCTCAGTGTTTTCTGTCACTGCCATATATCAGACAGCCCTCTCTCCACAACTAGGAGACAGCTTGTTTATTTCAAGAGTGTTTAGATGAATCTGTTTACTCTGTCTTATCTCAGTTCCTTGTCTTTGTCTTCAGGATGTTTGTCTTGTTAATGTCCCTCATTCTCTCCTCACCACAACTTCAATTACAGTAGATCCTGGCACATATGTCTCTGTGGTGTCCCAGCCTACATCACTCTTATTTGCCACCATGTGTTATGCTCCTCTCTGCTGCCCTTGACAGAGTGTTTTTGTTCTTCATCAAGCTCAAGTCCACCCGAGTCGTTACAACAACAGCACTATATTCTATCAGACGGCGTCATCAAATCATTAACCCAATATGATTTACCTCACCTTTATGACTGTTCTATGCCACAGTAACTTTGACATATACCAAAGACCTTGACCTTATCCATTTTAAACTATGTTTTTAGCTTTTTTTTTTTTTTTTAGCATTTTACTTTTAAATGTAACTATATTAAGATAGCTAACATAAGTATTAAGAATCTGGTAACTGCATAAATTCTCTCCTTATGCCAGGGCCACACCAACTGCACAAGCAGCATGGCTATTGCAGAGCCTCGTTTTACTTTTTGGAGGCCGGTTAGAGGTTAGAGAAGCCACACTGCTTGCATGAGCAGCACTGCTCAGCTGCGAAACATCGCAGTTCTCTCAACAGTTCTTTGGCAGCTCTAAAGTTAGAGATTTTGTCCCTTGTTGTGCGACAGACATTGTATGGCTAAAAGTTGCTTGCATGATCATTAATGTCAAAAACAGAGTGTCATGAATTTACATAAACATTACTCGTGCTAAATGTATTTGCTGGTCTAGAACCCATTTGTACATAATTTTACCTTTAACCGATATTGTGTCTTCCACGTGGCCTATTCTATATTATACCATCTCACCTTCACCATTTTTTAGTTTTACTTTATTCTACTTCACTCATACCCTCGCCAGTCAACCTTCTTTCTTCAGTCCCTTGTTCATATGTCTCCTCCTTTTCTTGTGTTTGTTCATGCATGGTGACAAGTGTGATGGTAGACAGGCAAGAGCACAGTGCTCTAACAAAGCCAACATTATCAAAGAGCTTTGGCCATGGGAAGTCTGGCTTTTTAGTGTCTGCAGAGATTGGCTAATATTCCTGTCCAACACATTGAGAAATATAAGGAGAAATAGGCATTTCTTCTTAATGAACCTTTTTCTCTGAGTCGACGCACAAGAAAAAGGCAAATCTATAAAAAGTTCTAAGAAGTAAAAAGCATAAAAGGCTGTTAGCTCTAAAAGGCACATTTCCTCCTTTTGTTCTGGCCATGATTGAGGTAATTCTCCAGATTTGCACTGAAAACACTGCTTAATGTCTTTGGCTTGTGGGAATAAAAATTAAATTGGGCCTCAAGGTCCTTATTACAAGCCTCTCGTGTCAATCATTTTCAAACAAGGCCTTCATCTACAGTATTTCCGTTCCCTCCATCCTCCCTTTGGAACCTTATATAAGACTGGACATATGTGTAGAGCAGGCATAGAAGCTGAAGTCTAACTCCTCTGAACAGCCATGCAAATTTACAGCCTCTGCACAACGGTCAAAAGTCTTTCAAGTCATTTTGTGACGTTACAGGAGCAGGATGTTTCATTGCACTGTCACAGCTAGCTTAAACATGAGAAGTTTGTATTATTTCCAGTTTTGGTATTTGGCCTCCCTGCGTTGGATTTTTGTGTTTTGTTTTTTTTTCCATTTTTTAAAAAATTTAAACGGCATGTTTTGAATGAGCTGGAATAGTGAGTTCCTTGCAGAAACTGCTTTATTTATATCAAGATTTTGTATCAATGACTTGACTAATGCCTGTAGTACTAAACCGGCTACAGATGCATGTTCTCTCACTTCACAAATGCTTTTGTTTAAGTTGGCTCCTTCCTTTGAGCAGTTCTCATAACCTTAGCAGGAAGATTTGCCAAAAAGTCTTGAAGAAATGTCTTTTTCAGTCCAATTAAGTCCGTCATTGCCCTTTAGCAGTAAAGTGTGGAGGCAGCAGATTTTTTCCACAGCCAGCTGAGGTCATGTTCATGGTTACTTGCCTAGCTCTATTCTTATGAGCACTGCTTGCCTTTTCCTCATCACATTCACAGCCTCAGCTCCTTTTGAGTGGGCGGGATAAGGGAGATTTCAACCAGACAGGTTGTCTCCTGACAGTACTGTAAATTGTGAGTAACATGTAATTTCTAGAGGTTCTCAATGGTACAGGCTCATAGTGTTTCAGCAGGACTTTAGTATTATTAGATCAGTATGGCATACGGGACAGGGAACATCCTGTTCTAGGTAGTACTGTAGCTGTCTATCGAACATGCTGAGCTCTGGGAGATCATCTTGGCAGCTATAGTGCATCAGGACGATGCTATCAAAGTAGAGAGAGTCAGGGGAGTAATGGGAGTGAGCCAAGTAAAATCAGCATATTCTATTACAGGCAGATTAATGGAAAGAAGAAAACTGGGGTTTAAGAGGTAGGAGAGGCAGAGGGAGGGAGAGGCCACTAATGACAAGGTGATGAAAACTATAGAAGTGGACTCCAAGGAGAAGTTAATACAAACTAAATAAACGTTACCTTGCACATTCACAACAGCAGTTTTATGAGCAAACCAAAGTGCTTTGATCGTGGTATACACAAAAAGACACAATGTACATAGGGTGGGCAGCCAAATATGTTATTGTTTCACACATGCAGTCTCATTCACTGTTCCTCCTGCTACTGTTTTTTATATTTAAATAGGTGATTTCGGCTTTGTGAGTCGCTTTTCCTGGTATATCTCCAACGTTTTCATTCCAGCTCATCACGTTATATCTGCATCTATATATTACGTTTTAGGTATCCTTCTGCAGCTGCTGTTTATGTTTTGGGATGACGCTACCGTAATGTCAACAAATACACATAGTGTGATGATGCAGCACCTGGTTATATTTCTAAACACAAGCACATGGCAACCAATGCCAGGACATAAACGAAAGCTCATGCTGGCACGAATGGTTAGGTTTAGGGGAAGGAGCCATGGGGTAAGGTGTAGAAAAAAACCTCACTTTCAGGTGTGAACACTGAACTCCTGCATGAAAGTCCAGGTTTTGTTGATCCCCTGCACCACCCCTCCCGCCATATAGACGCCCTCCTGCTCCGTATATTATGTCCTTACTGGCAGCGTTTCAACCTAATGCAGCCTGCATGTGTTTAAAAACGCTGCGAGGGGTTTGTCTGGCCGGGTTTGTCTTTTCATGTAATGCCATCCAGCGGCATTTCATGTGCAGTTGTGCACGCAAAAGATGCCTTTTGGTGTTGCAGACTTGCGCCAAAAGCACTATCAAAGATGCAGTATTTTATAATTTGGACTGAGAATGGACAGGTATCTCCTACCTCTGCACTTTGCAAACTTCTCCCTCTGGCTTTGGCTGGCTGCACCTTCTGTAACAGCAGTTAAATGAACTTGTTTCTGACTGGATTTTTGACATGTCTGAAATTTTGTTGGCTGTCGTCGGGCTCTTGCCAGTTTAGGCAAAGCCACAAGATGATTCTCCAGGATCAATGCTTCTTTTTTTCACTCAGTCAGCACAATGTGACCAATAACCAGTACACATTAGAAAAGGTTTTTCGTAAAGGCTTTCTCACAGAAAGCCCTTTCTGAGAGAAACCTTTTCAATTTTACCAAAACCGCAACTTTTTTCCTATCTTTACCATGAAGTTCCTTTCTGGTTTCCCCTTAGGAAAACTTATCCAAAATGCATAACCAGTTAGTTTGTTGGAGCTGCTAACAAACATTGTGTGTGTGTGTGTGTGTGTGTGTGTGTGTGTGTGTGTGTGTGTGTGTGTGTGAGAGAGAGAGAGAGAGAGAGAGAGAGAGAGAGAGAGAGGAAATCATAACTTGGATTGACCTGTTTTTGCTGAAATGGACTATTAAGGGCTTTTTGGAAGCCTGTCTCTACATTGTTGTGAACCCTATCTCTGCTAGCAAACAAACTTCAATTGCTGAAATGCAAGGGGCCAACAGTCCGTGTTATATTATATTTTACAAATGAAGTGTGAGCACTCAGGTTGTGGCTAGACGAAGCACAACCTGTGAGCTTTAGTTTTACATTGCATGGGATTTAGTCCTACAGTTGGAGTTGGAATTAAACAACGGCATCTCTAAGAAAAAAGAAAAGAAAGTGCTCAAATCATATGGTGTATGCCCTGCCTAAGTAGAGACCCTAAACTGGATTTGTTTAAAGATGCGGCAGACATTTCTTTGGTAAAAAAAAAAAGAGCATCATAAATGTTGCAATATGCACACATTTTGATCAACAAGATGCATCCTCACTATAGAGATTATTTTATTTCTTACTATGAAGCTCATTTAAAAAAAAATCCTTTAAATCTCTTGTTGGAGCTTTGAGGGGAGCCAGCTTCGAGTTTGTGTATCAAAAGGCGTCATTGCCTGACTTTCCCAAGGCAAAGACATCAGCTGTGGTCCAGGCTTGATGTGCCTCTACAGAGCTCAAATGTAAAGTAGCGTGCTTTCCACGTTGCTCCTTTTAACATGTCGTATATCAAAGCATGCACTAAAACCATTAAAGTGTGTGTGGTGGGTTGTGATATAGTCTGCATTACAAAGCTGGGGTGTAAGAGTGCTGGTGTTAACTGTCTCTTGGCGTAATGAGAGAATGAGCTGTCAGAGACACGCATGTAATGGCTCCCTTGCCAGCCGCCCAGTTCAGGCCCTGTGGGACAACAGCACAGACGCACCATTTCTTTCATACTGTCTCATCCTCTGTGCTCTCTTTCCCTCTCCCTCTCTGTCTTGTCCTCCCTCCCTCCCTTCTCACTTCCTTTCCCTCTCTTCGTTAAACTCTGACCTGGACAGGGACCATGGCAGGCCTCTCATATCTTTTGTCTCTTTCCACTGCACAGATAGTAAATCGTACACATGCCAACAATCACATACACACATACAGAATCTCACTGACCGTGCAGGACTCAGGAGGGGCATTTAGTGACTATATCCCCTAGGATGGCCTACTCTATTCAGTATACAGTGGGTTTCTCTTGGGCAGTCAAGTCTATCTTCAGTGAAATAGGCAAACAGACTGCAGCTTCTCAATAGACCAGGCAAAATAGTCACACTCTGATGGTACATCTTTATCTCTCTGACAGCAATAGTATGCTTTCAGGACTGCTCTGTTAGAGGAGTGAGTTCAGACTCAGCCTCCTACTAGACATGTCCTTCATGTGCAAGGTCATTTCACTCTTGTAGTTTCAGTGAAAAAGAAGGCTTTGCAGCTTTGACATTTAATTCTGATATTGCTAAAGACATAAAAAGCTATTAAATATTCCCTTGCTAGTTTGTAAAGTGTTCTTGGCTAAAAGGTGTTGCTGATGTGCAGTGCCACAGTTGTACCTTTAGTCTCAAAGACAGGATTTCATAAATTGCACATTCACGCTATGGCTGAGCTTCCTCCTTCTCTTCTTTCCCTCTACTCCCAGCCAATCTATAAGCATTCATCCCCGGAGGCTTGCCGTTATGACAGTTCTTTCATCAGCCATTACTGCTGGTGTTAATGGCATCCTCATGCTGACTTTAAAGACTGATTATCATATTGTGCAGGTTGATTGACAGTTGACCTTCACACCAGTTTATGAAGAGCCGACTGGATACAGTGGGTCACCTCGATTACCTCAGTGACAGCGTATTAATACTAATCTGATAGAATTACCAGAAACCAATTAATCTGCAGACCCCAGACAAGACAGTGGTTAAAGAGATAGCACTGCTTCACAGCTTGGCCCATATAGTCACTAAATGCCCTGAGCCCTGTCTGCTGAGTGAAATTCTGTATGTGTGTCTGTGATTTCTGGCAAGTGTATGATTCACTTGGCCGAGGTACATAGGTGCATGGATTTCACAACAGGGAGGGGTTCATTCCCACCAACCATGTCTGTGTGATAAGCCCAAAGGTGAGGCGTCATGGATGTGCCATGCTCAGGTGAGGTTGCACTGACCCAGCGTGGTATACAGCTGACTTATTAGTGCAACTGTGAATCATTCAGCCTCAATGTACAGTCTTTTGAGGAGGCACGTGTTAGGGAAATATTTGCAAATTGATTCTGCGGACTTGTATCAGTGATGTTTTTTATGTAATGCTTTTAACTTAAATGTTTCCCTGACTGGCCTGATATAGGCGTTACAGCAATTAAGTAAACATTTCTCAGAAGATATTGGACTACATATTTGAAGTCAACTTGTGTCATGCAACTCACAGTTTGAAACAAATTTAAAGTAACTCCTTAAACTCTGGCAGACTCAGTAGTGGTTCCATTTTGATTCACTTAAGATGCTAAAGTTTCAGACTTTTTTGGTAAGAGGGTAGATTTCACTTGAAAATATGAAAAAGGGGGAGGTTTGGGGTCACCCCGCAGGTAATATTGAGCCTCAAACACTTAATTTTCTGCATTCTTGTAAATTTTTACACATCAATTTTTGCCTTTTCTGCATCAATTTCAGATGGAAGTGTCTTTAATTTGATCAACATAAGTTCTTTGCTGCTTTCACGTTTTTGGTGTAAGGGAAATTCACATACTAAATATGCGTCCACCTTGAAATCTATTCCTATGTTTCGTGAACAGTAATTGAATATAAGATTATGTTTTATAAAACGTGTAGAATAGACATGTTTATTTTTGGTGCAATAAGAGAAATAGTGTCTTTGGTTCGCATATCTCAGATCATTAATCTCTGGTTAAGTACTTGAACAAACAGATGCAGAATGTTATGAGATACTGTAATGAAGTGCAAAAGTTTTCACTAATTGAATATATGCCTGCTGTTAGATTATATGCATTAATAAAGCTTCGGGTAAAAGTAGCCGTGAAATGACATTGATAACGTATTGACCATGTCATCCTACTGACATATTTTGCGTTTTCAGTTTTTCTCCCTGTCAATGGTAGAACTCGTCACTGGGGATTCTGTGTTTCCTTTTTAAATTGACCTCTGTGGATATGATCGATAATTAAACATTATGACAGGAGGGTGAGGAAATAAAGGCTGTGTTTGTTCAGAGAGAGATAACATTCTCAGACAGTAACCAAAGCGAGGCAGAGCAGGCTGGCAATATTACCTCATGCTGAGCTGCATAATAAAAAGGGCCCGCATGCATATTAATATCAGCACTCTGCATAATGTCTACATCTTATGACAGGCTCAGAAATACACAGACACCTCACTGGTGCTGCTTAACCTTTCGTATATTTCACCATGGTTATTTGCATCCACATTCCCTCATGCAGGGAGGGATCTCCCCTAACCCTGGTCTCACCCACCTCAGCTCCTCTGGCCCTGGCTGCCAGCCTCGTTCCCACACACTCCACCAGTCTCGCACACTAACATTCCTCCTTAGAAACGCATGGTGGAGGTGTGCGATGCCAAACGAGTTCCTCGTTACTTCCCTCCCACTTGGTTGGTAGAAGCTTTTGGAAGAACTACAGCGACATCTGCATGTGCCATGGTTACAAAGCGCCATGCTCATACCCACCCACTTCACTGGGCTTCCCTTACCAGCCTGCGCCCCCGTCTGCACCGCCCCTCCTCCCTGCACCTGCGGCAATCATTTCTCAAATTACTAAACATGGCTAATTGTGTGAGGCGTGAAGCTCACTTCATTTGAATATTCTGGCTTGGGGGGAGATTTTGCTTTGCATATGGGGAGAATTAAGCAAGGATGTCTGGAAAAGGGAGAATCCGCAATTAGATACACAGGTCTCTGTGGGGTGAAATTTTACCACGGGATTGTTGTTTTCTGTGCTGTTTACATCGTACCTCGCCGGGGTATTGTTTTGTATGAGAGCTGATTTCATTAATTTAGGAAATGAATTTTAAATTTGGCTCCGTTGTTTATTTTTTAACTTTTTGGTTGAAAGCTGCAGCAGTCTAAATCACCTTTAAGGAGTGATTTTAAAAGTCTCCTTTAAAGCTGTTTTAGTCTTGCAGTTGAATGAATTTAAAAAAAGGCAGAATGCTCCATTAAAACTTGTAATGCTATAGTGGCTCACAGTGTGTTTATCTTCACTAACTGCATCCTCCTATATTCTGTGTGTTGTTTTCTTTTGCAAGTTCAAAATATGTGTGAAATGTTTAAACTTGCAGTACGCCCTGCATGTGTGTGTGTGTGTGTGTGTGTGTGTGTGTGTGTGTGTGTGTGTGTGTGTGTGTGTGTGTGGGAGGGATTAATTTCTCAATAATAAATCCAAATTTAATGGGCCTTGTTCCATAGCAAGAAATAGGCTTGGGTTTTGTTTGGGGTTTATTGTGGGGCATGTTAATGGGAGGAATAACTTGAAGCAGTTTGTGTTGTCTTGTGTGCGGAGATCATTGGAAAGACATAATATAAGTTATTCCCATCAAGTAATTAGTCCACTGTATCCAGCCTGCTCACACCTGCTGCCAAAAGTCACCTGCAATGTTCTGCCCTCATTCATTTAACATTTTAAACCTCGCACAAAATTAACAGTATAATCTTCATTCAAACAAGAATGCACAATTTAGACGATCACATGCAAATATTTCATGAAGTTCGGAATCGCAATAATAATCTATTTTCTACTCTGTTCACAAATCCACAAACATCCATTCGTTCTACATGAATAGACATTCACTGTATGTGAGATGGCTCCTTGCACAGATTGTAAGGTGCTCAATTAGTCCGTGTCGGAAAGGTTGAGCGCACTGACTTTTTTAATTAATGTTGAATTAAACGAATTGGCAGGTTGCCAGAGACCGGGCACACAGCTTTGAAGATTGTCATCGCATAATGAGTCGCTTTTTTTTTCCTCTTTATATTTTATGCTTTTCTGTTTCCAGCCCCTCGCTCTCTGCTGCCATTTGCCCGTATGCCTTAGCGATTTAATGATATGCAAATGAAATATGCATAAAACCATTCTGCTGTAGGATGATTAAGCACAGAGGACATTAGCCAGTGCCGCCACAGTGTCTGCTGTCTCCTCTGCATTCCGCTTCGACCAGGCGCCAACAACATCACTCTAATAAAGATCAATGCTGCTAATGCGCTAATCATTTGAATAACACAAATAATATCCCATTTGAGAGAAATTAGATTCCAGGAAGGTGTCTTCTCGTTCCAGTTTTGTAAGATCCAGAAGCAGGAAAGGCAGATGTCTTCATAAGTGAGAGAGAGCAGGCAGAGAGCAAAGAGACCAGGTTTTTCCAACAGGGAGCACTTGAACATCACTGGCATTGCAGGAGCTTTTCTCTGCTTGTTTGTGAGTACTGTGGCATTATTTGACTACTGGCATATAACGAAGGAAGAAAAATATCCCCGTTCCTGCTTTCCCTCTCTCTCTCTCACTCACACACACACACACACACACACTCTCCACCCCCCATTCCATTCTGCTCTCTCGTGCAAGCCCCCTTTTTTTTTTTTTTTTTTTTTTTTTTTTGTAATCCATTTGTGTAATGAAGACGCTGCACAATTAACATCCCCCATGGAATTAAATAAAAGGGTGGTTATCCAAAGTTCATTAGCTCCGAAAGATTAGAATATCCATGTGTTTCCCCTTGATGAATACGGAAAAAAAAATCGGCACCAATTACAAATTAGATTAATCGTTGTTCGTATTTGTTGCGATCACGATGATCGCACTTGAAATGCCCAAAAAGATGCCATCTTTCTAGCGGTCCTTCCTCTGTGGTGGTACAACCAGATTCAGACATCTTGGTAGTGCCATGGTTGGGTAGCAAGCACAAAGATGTTATAATCCCTCCCTTTGGATGACTTCCTTAATTATTCATATTGCACAACCATGATTCTTGTCCAAAGAAATCCAGGAAAAAAAAAAACAACAAACAATAATTGTTGATGCCAATGGATTAATTTCCTCGCGTAGCTAATTACTGTTTTAATTCCTACTGCGCATATTAACAATGAAAACGAACTTAATGAAAGCCTTCGTGTCTTTGCAGCGGTGCCCATCCTTGGCTCTGTGCCCGATGCCAGCAGACCTCGCGGGAACCACAAAATCGTTCCTCCGGACCCAAAGAGTGCCCCGAACCGCATCTCAGACCAGTTGGTAAGTCTGCGTTGCATCTGTTTATGATAGTTTAGCGCAGGAGGGGAAAATCCTGAAAGGGTGGAGTTTGTTAATTTTTTTTGGGTGGTTGGCAAGAAAGGGGCAAAAGAGTCCTGGAGATGGGTGTGGAGGATGTAATGAGTTCCCACGGCCTCACTACCCCCAGTTTGGTTGCAGGCAGGCCGGCACCTCCCCCTCCGTGTCTCTTGAACTCAGGTTGCCTCCTTGTTCCTGTGCCTTCTGTACCCATTCCTCTGAGTTCCTGTTGTGTCCGTGCCACCTCTCTCACTTGGCTCTCATGCTGCTGGTTACTACATTGAGCCTATAGGAATTCAAGTCCATAATGATTGCTGTGAATATAGATGAAGCACACAAATGCCTGCATCCCTCTCTGCTGTTGCCTGGCTTGCTGTAGATGTAGAAATGTATGATCGTTTTATGACTTTTTTTGAAAGCGTTCCAAGAAGTTTCCCCTGCCACAGAAGAAATCATTTAGTAGAAAACAGGATGTGTGATTAGTTTCGATCAGCAGAAGTTCAAATAGAGGGAAAGAAAAGTTAATTAATTTTTGTCTGTCCGCTGATTATAATTTGTTTTGGCAGTTCATTAGTATGCATCCTCATGTTTGCATTTTTTGTCTCTCTTTTGTGTCTGTGACATTGTAAACAGCTGCTATTGAGCTTCAGGCAAAGTCCCTCAGGTCCATTCTTCCCCCTCCTCCTCCTGTAGGCAGGCACACAGGCGATTGGCAGATTGGCAGTGTCTGTTGCAGCAGTGCCTATGGTAGACATTCAGTGTGCAATAAGAACTGGCAGTTTACACAGGGGAAAATGTGGGGTAAAGGGGGAAGGGTGTTGGCACAAAAAGAGGCACTTGCTTCACATCCTCTGCTAATAGTTAAGCAGTTCGCCGCTTTTGTCTTCATCTTGTTTTTTGTTGTTTTATCTCCATTATGGATTCTTTTGTTGATAATTTAAGTCGTTCCTCTGACTGAGTGTGTCACCCTAATTAACGAAGCTCTAATTAGTCATATCAGGTGCTGTAATGTCTCTGTTTGTTCTTTTCTCTTTTGTTTTTGGCAACTGGAACGCGAAGGGTATCCGATTGTGTTGGTTGGTCTTAATCGTGGTGTATATTCCCCATCCTTCGCCAGTTTTCGTGCCAGATGCCATCACATTCCAGCTGGCACACCACTTGAGACCGGCAAGTGCCAAATTATTGCTCCTTGGGCATCCTCCAAACCAATGACTTTTTACCCAAGTCCATAAATGCAACTATGAGATAGAAATGGCGTTTGTCATCCCCCGTATCCTCCAAATGTACGTCCTTTACTGCCAACGAGTGAACTGGCATGGCGTCTCCTGCCCAGATGGCTGGCTGGCTGCCTGGCACACAGAGCTGTGCCTCAGATGTTGAGAGAGAGCAAGAAGGAGCGAGTGGGAGGGGCTTCTTTTTGTGCCACCGCCACACCCCCCAGTTATCGATAGAACAACAAAACAGCCCCAAGTTTCTGTTGTTCTGGTTTTAGAATTTCAGTCTTCATCATTAATCCCTTGTGACACTGCCTCCAATTCCCGCTCCTGTGAGTGTGGCACCCATCACTGTAGGTTCACTTCCTGTCTCACGTCTTCAGTCACATGCAGTTTTGCTGTATTTTAGACTGCTGGATATCCTCCATCATGGTGCCATGCAGCCACAGCAAATCCTTCTGAGTGGCAGCTCTCAAAATGTATTCAGGTGTAGTCCACTTCTTGAAGCCGTCATCAGCAGATGTTTACTTATCCTCCAAGGCGGTACTGAAGACTGAATGAACCTGTATCTTCACTGCAACTTCTAGTGTAAGTAAGCCCCCCCCCCCCTTCTCCTCCTCCATTCGCTTTAAAAAACAAAACAACAAAAATCAAGATTAAAAAAAAAAAACAAACTCAAAACGCTGTGACGCTACCAAAATGACGACAGGACCCTTCTGTCTCCCAGGCTTCATCTAAGCACCTACCCTAGAGAGCGAGCAGAAGTCCGCCTTGGTGCTACCACTGAATGGATGGCACTGTGCCAACTTCTCTCTGCCATCAACCGCATTCGCTCCTTGTTTCTCTTATTTGCCCATCCCCTTTCTCTCTCAGTCCCTCTCTTACCCACCCTCCTCCTCTCCCTAGCTTTCCTTCCACATGCCCACTACACCCGCCTTCCATCTCCCTTTTTTTCTTTCTACGGGCTTGACATTAATTAACGTTTGGGTTAATTGATTCTAAAAGCTGATGATTTTGTCTAACAGTCCTCGTAAGCCGACCGGCTAACTGCTCTGCGCCCTGCCGTGTAACCTCGGTGCCGGGCATTAGCTGCTTTGCCCCTTCCTCTTCACTGGTCCTAGATGGAGAAAGACAGAGCCTCGTCCCACAACCAGCAGCCTTAGTATTGTGCAACAAAACCAGGGTGAGCTGTGCCTGTATGCGCCACAGTACCCAGTCTCCTATCCGACTCCAGCTGATTTAAGATGATGTTTTGCAGGCTGATGCCACCGCACAGTGTCTTCCTGCATTTTCTATATAATCAAAGTCCTCCTTCTGCTACCTTCTCTTCTTTTTTCTTTAAATACTTCTCCCATTTCATCCTCCCTACTTCTCTTCCAGCCCTACACACTCCTCCTTCCTCCCTCTCACTGTCTCTGTTTGTAATTGTCTTTAATTGCATCACGATCACTCTTGAAGCTGCATTTTTGACCATCTGCTTTGCTGTTACTATTGTGGGACATTGATAAAGTGCGTTACGAACGGCTTGTAAACAAATGACCGTTTATTTCGACATTTTTGATAAAGCTCTATATGTATGTGTGGTAATTATCTTCTCTCTTGTCATTAGCGGTTTCGTCATTAGTGGTTTCAGCGAATATTTGATTAAATAATTATCTTGGCCACATCTGCTTTTGCTCTTTCGGCGATTTTTATTCCGGTCGTTTGGTACGGAGTTGATGAGGTTAAAAGCGGGAGACAAAATAGTTTAATTATTTAAAAAAAATCCCCCCTCCCTCTCAAGAGTGTGTGCACACTGCTGTTAATTAGCAATCCCGCGGCTTGCTTTAATAGTCAAGGTAAAATAGACTAATTAAGAGAAATGCACAAACGCTCGCAAAAACTGTGCGACATACCTAATGCGATTTCCGTATAAATCCTTGCTTATTCTCTCTCCCCTTTGTCTGTATTATACTGTACACATTTCATGTTTCACAGTTGCATGGCTGTATAATTAAAGATTATGTGGACACAGAAATTGTCCTCTTCAAAGTCTTCCTCAGCCTGCTGTATTAGGAAAGCAGTGGCAAAGGGCTTCATCGTGCTCAATCATGCTCCTCTGTCTTGTTTCACACTCTTTTGTTTTGTTATTTTTTATTAAATAAAAAGCAGCAACTGGGCAATTGAGGCAACAAGAGGAATCCATTATGCAAATTGGCCAGAATTTGCATAATGTCTTATGCCAGGAATATGCAAATGAACCGTATAATTTATGAGCGCCTGCGTCTGTCTCATAGTGTTCCCATAACTTACAAAGAGTTTTTTTTCCCTCCTCCTCCTCTCTCCTCCTATCCAAGCTGGCACGACCACACTCACAGACCAGACCCACACCAAACAAGCACACCCACAAAAAAGCGTTTCTGGCTGGGTAGTGTGACTGGGTGGGAAAAAACTTGTCTGGCAGACTGATGGGGGATAAGGAGGCAGGCAAGGGGCGGGGACGGTTGGTATGGTGGAAATGTGTAGGGGGGCACATAAATCCCTCTACAAAGGCTCAGTAGCAGATGCTAATTCTCTAAAACAACAGCGAAACTAAATAAAATGAGAGACGAAAAACAAAGGCGGAAGATTTCGACTGGGCGGAGCGACAGCGATTTCTGACTTCTTTTTGTCTTGTTGCATATGCGTTGGTTCTGCGCTTTTTCCCTTTTCTTTGATGCCCGCTTTGGAGATTTTTTTTCCTGTCATACGAGCTGGCAGCTTTTTCCTCTTGTAGAGGATTTCCTCATGAGTCAGTTGGATGAAGGCAGCTGAGTGCTGGGTGGGATGGAGAGGAGAGAGAAACACAGAAGGAGAGAGAGGCTGTATCTCAAGGCATGCATGTGTGGGCTCCAGTCAGTCTCCACCAGTACCCTGGGATGCCACCACTCAGCCCGGCCAAGCCCAGCACAGAGCATCCAAGCTGTATCCAGGGAGACTAGAGGACCAGACACATCCTGATGATAGAAATTGCACACCAGTTGTTTGGGCTTCTCATTCCCCAGCAGGATTCTCTTTGCCGCAATTACTCTATTACGATTCGTTTGTGGTGATTGGCCTGCTTTGCATAGTTGATGTGAGGCTAATGGCTAAAGAGACAAATCTACATTGTTCCGGAGAAAAAGAGCCACAGGGGACTGCGTTGGAGAAAAGGCTTCCACCACTGCACTCCAATTCATTGAGGACATGAATGTTGAAAAAAAACCCAAACTTGTTTGTTTTTTCTGAACTCCTCTTCAGGGCCTGTTCTCACAGAAATTCCAACCTCGTGTCGTCATATTTTTGCATCAACCGCCTCTGTGCTGGAAATGCGCTATTTCTATATTTTCTCACACATGGACACAGCCGAGCGTCTGATGGTAGAAAGGTGTTTGTGCCAAGACCGCCCCGTTGCACACAAACACAGTGAGTGTGCCCGCCTCCCCCTCAGCCTGAAGGGGCATCTGTTCCCTCCATGTTGGACAGTGATTGTATAGCAGCAGACGTGAGCATGAATGTGTATGTGTGCAAGGGCACATGCGCTTATGGGAAGTAGAAACAGACAAAGGAGATTGCATTATGTAAGTCAGCATGATGTGTCTATCCTTCATTCTTCAACACATGCACACAGACACACACACACATGCTTCAGTTAGTGGAGTGTGCCAGCTTCTCTTTTGCTGTCTCAGGACTTTGGATCGGAGGAAGAAAAGAGGACCATCCTATGGAAATACCGACCATTCTGCAGTTTTCTGTTATTTCACCTTTTGGCTGTGGTTCTTAATCGCACTTGATTGTTGTCGCTGTCGCTAATTCCAACTCAGACATTCCACAATTAGAATGTCAAGCTCATTATATACAGCTATTTTTTATGTCGTCTAGGTTTCTCAGTTTGCATTTTTAATAACCTGTTTTTTCCGTCTGTATAATGCTGCAGCGAAATTGCCAGGATTAATTTTCTGTATGCATGGTATTCATGCGAGCAATTATTTTCTGGAATTAGCATTCCACTGGCAGCTTATTATACCGCACAGACCTTTCATTATCTTTAATGAATGACTCATTTGAATGTGAAACATTTGGACTCAAATCTTGTCTCTGAATATACATCGGAAGTTTCACATCCAGATTGTGATGCCTGCACAAATTGGTTCTCCTGATTTTTGTATGCGAACTTAAGTTTTATATTTCACCTTATTTCCTTTGGGAAAATGAGTTAAAACATTACTATTACTTCAGCCCGTGTTTAGATAAACTAATAATATGCATTAAGTGCTTTTATAATTACAGGTATTATTAATAATTGAAAACAACAACAATAATAAAAACAAAAGTAAGAGAAAGAAATAATTATAAATATTAGCAATTAAATTAAAACATAGTGAGCACTTACATAAATAAGATGACAATGACAAATTAAAGGATAAATTCATGGTTTATGAGCATTGCAGGATTTGTTTGGACTCTAGCTAAGATATGGGTCTTAGATAAGGAACAAGTGGTAAGGATGCTGACACTTGTAGGAAGCTAGTAGGATTAAGAAAGACTGCATTATGCTGCTGAACATCTTCATAAATTATCAAATAAAATTAAGAGCACTAACTACAAAAGGATACGTCCTTCAAATGTAAACTCAAATTTAACATCAGTTTGAAGTTTTGTAGAAATTGTGAGACACACCAAAAACTGTAAAAATAAATTGTACACTGACAATGCAGTGATACTGTATGTCTTTGACCTTTCTAAATAAAATGTGTTTAAGTTTTCAGTGAAGGTGGAAATAAGCTTTAGATTTGTTTGCGTTTTTGTGTATGCTCTGTGCATATGTGTGCTTTCAGGTAGTGTATGTGTGCATATGTTTGGTTTTGTTGTATGACATCATGCACTGTATGTTTGGTAAAACCAGTAAAGACAGATCTGGCTTAATAGTTGCCCAAAACAGCAAGTTTTCAAAGAAAAAGTAGACCTAAGCAATTCAAACATTTTTTAAGTTTGATATTAATATTTTAATTTCTTAACCAAGAAAAAGTCAGTGCTCCTATGAAAGAGCACTCACAATGTCGACTTTTTGTTAAAGATTATTTTTTGGGGGCATTTTCCCTTTATTTTATAGGACACTGTTAGAGAGACAGGAAGGGTGGGAGAGAGAAGGTGGTTTGACACTCAGCACAGGGCCACAGGCCAGACTCGAACCTGGGCCACTGCAGAAGCCTCAGGCACATGGGGCACACACTCTACTCAGCGAGCTAGAGGTCACCCCACAATATTACCTTTAACTAAAACATTAAACTAGTAATATTTGGTATTATAAGATTACAGTATCATATGACAGCGAAACAGGTTTCTTTGCATATGGTACAGACTGACACTTTTTGTGTCGGTTGAAGACAAAGAAGTCATAGAAATAAATTTGAGGGATAAATGAAACAGTCATTGCCAGTCAAAGCAGCTTTCAGCTTCTATGTCAAACAGAAAAATGGGAAATAATCAAACCTTTGTCGTTATGGTGGTCTCTCTAACTTTTGTGCATAACACAATAGAAAACATTAAAGTTGCTAATGTTGTCTCATGTTGCGGTACATTTGTGTTGGTAGCACTGGTGCTGTTTTGCCACTGTACATTTACAAGGTGGGGAAAACAAGCTGCTAATAAGATACACCTACATCAAGCTGAGGTTCGTTGATTATGTCTCAGGAAGCGGCGGTTATACTGTATGATTGAATGGCATCTATAGCACCAAGTGGCAGTATGGCGGTGGAGTGCTCATGACCTACCTGAACTATTTTATGCTGTATCTTTGGTTTACTGTAGTTAAAAATGTATTTATCATTATGTCATGGGGTAATTTTTAGGCTGTTTCTGATGTTGTCTAATGCCGCTATTCCATTGCATTCCATTAGCAAAACTTGCGTGTAGTGCCTGGTACTTTTCTTGGAGCCACCTTGGTCGAGGTTCCAAGGCAACTGAGCTATTAAAAGTTGGAGTAAAAACACTGCAGATCACTGATTGGTCCGAGAGAATCATCACTAATTGTCACTTGCCCAACATGTGACAATAAGCTCAAACCTGCCGTTTTTAAATATCCAAGCTATCATTTATTATGATTGCAATTCACACAGAGTTTTAAAAAAGCAGCCCGTAAATGTATGCTATGTATTCTATGCTGTACAATTGACAACGTGCAGATGTCTCTCTGTTTGGTTGCTGATTAAAGGTTTAGGCGAGTATTGTGTTTAAGATGATGTCATGGGAGTGTCAAACAGTGTAGCAGTAGCAATCAGCTGAGAATCTTACCTACACTGAGGGGGTGCTATCCAACGTTCAAAAAAAAGGCAAGGGGCAAGGAACTATCCAGGAACTATCCAGGGCAACTTGCAGAAATAGTTTTGGCCTGTTGGGCAGAGCCAAAGAGAAACACTGTGCTTTACAACTTTCTGAAAGATGAACAGGGCCATTGTGCTTTTCTGTCACCTTATGGAAGTAGTTAATTATTTCTTTCTTTTTTTCGTCATCTTACTAACATTTTAGCGTACAATGGGAACAAAAATAACATACTTCTATTTTGGAGTTTTTGGTCTTGCATTGTATGGATGTGATGCCCTTTGAACTGATGGTGTCCTTGGCTTAATAAAATAATTTCATTTTGAATGAACAAAATGAAAATTATTGTTGTATCTATTGAATAAGTTTTATACTTTTTTCTCTCATTTTTAAAATTTTCTGTCAAAAATAAGAATATACCTCATTCAACTTGAAACATCATATTAAATTATAATGGGCAGGAGGAAAGACCTTTAAGGAAAGGACTGTGAATCAAATAAAATGCACACTTCAGAAAAAAAACAGGATTATTTATTCAGGTATGCAGGGCTGAGGGTCCTTTTTCTAAAAAAAAGAAAAAAATAGAATTTTAAAAATTAGAACGTTGAAAACTAAGTTTGCAGCATTCTTACATTAATTCCCATACCGAGAAGCTATTTTTTTTTCTTATATTTACCCATGTCAGTGTTTCCTCTAGGATTTTTTTCAGCAGCGGGGGCAGGCTCTCCGGGGAGCCGTGGCGGCGTAAACAAATGACACTTGACTGCAGATTTTAGTTTTATGCCCAGCATAATGCCCCTTTTTATTGAATGGTTGGCATGAAAATCGCTTTTTAAAGGCTGAATGTAAAAATACATCATGGCGTGTATATCGCTTAATGCTATCAATTAGTTTACTCACGTTAGCGACACTGAGTTGAGTTGGCACCGGGCCCAATCAACTTAAGCTACGTAACCTTAGCTGGCCATCAATATTTTGCGAATGTTTATTTAACTAATAAAATCTATTATAAGTTTTCTTAAGCTAATAAGTCTACCTTTTCTCCGGTAAGTTGCACGCTTTTTTCAAGCCGACACTCCTCTGACTCTCCGACCTGATGCCTGGATGCGAGTAGCTAATTAACGTCGGCACCAGTTAGTTCTGTTGGGGGGTGGGAGGGGGCGGTGGTATCTACCCCAAAGAGTAGATACGGAGCAAGACAGTTATCTGCCTCAGCACTCGCGACACCCAACGCAGTGCAGGACTGTGCTGTGATGCGGCGGTGATGTATTTGCAATTTAAAAAAAAAAAAACAACCAAAAAAAAAACGACATTTGAAGGAGCGGCGGGTAGGATTTGAGTGTAGAAATGAGTGTAGAGGAAACACTGCATGTGAATGAAAGATGTGTATACTTTTGAGATAAAATACTGTTGTATCAGTTGTCGTAGAATAAAAGTTTACGTTGATCATGTTCTTTTTCAGTGAAGGCCATTAGGTATATGATAAGTTTCTTGTAGCTGATATAACTATGATGCAACCTGAGTGGCACTAGTCTAGCGGTTAGAAGAAGTGTGCAATATGTTGTTGACAATACAGAGGAAACACAGGGACTAAGTCACAGACATGCTGGTCATTTCTTTTGGGGTACTGGCCTTATTAGCCACAGCTGCCTCCCTTCACAAAAGGAACGAGCTTGGCCGAGAGCTTCAAAAGGACAGTCTTATAGTCATAGAGGGAGATCTCAGTGACACTAAAAAGTGAGGAAGGTTTTGCTGGTTGATGATTTAAAAAAGCAGCAGAACAATGGGCGTGCCATTGTTTTATAGAGCTGCCACCTGATTTGGCCTCAGGGTGCTGAGGCTGTCAGTAAAAGTGCACCAATAGTGAGCCCATTAGAGGGTGAAATATGCACAAAGTAGAATCTGTCTTTAAATTGTATTTATTACTCTGAATCATCACTCTTATCGCTGAATCTTTCAAATCATAAATGGCATGATGATATTTGATGAAAGTCACCACTGTGGTATTGTTGTTCTTGTTGATCAGGCTTCATAATAACCCTGGATATTCATGAGCTAGCTGAAGTTTGGAGCATAGTAATAACAACATGCGTCTAAAATATGATGATACAAAGTGATTGTGTTTTAAAAGGAAGGCATGAATGAGAGGCGAGGCTAGATTGCTTCTCTCGCTGAAAGCTCCCTTCACATTCAATGCACCCCTTGACCCATCAGCATTCATTAGTAGGTGAGGATTTATTTCAGCACAAGATGTTCCCATAAAAGTGGCAATCTTGTTGTACTAGCATGAAGGTTTTAGCATTCTGGGTAACAGCATCTGAAATCACAGAGACGCAAATGGGTCCAGCCATAAATACAGTCTAACCATGAATAATGGAGCTAGCCTATGTGAAAGCACACAGTGTTAAAAAAGCCTTCGCTTTCTCTGTGTGATGATATAGTTAATATTCTCTCATTGAATATACATGCTATTTTGGTTGTAAGATTTTAGGATCTAATGGAAACTGAAAGGTATTTGAGTGTATAATTCATTGTTATGTCAGGGTGAATTATTGTTATTGTTATTGCGCAACTCTAGGAGAAGTGTATACTCTTGACCCAGCTAAGGGACTTGAGTAAGCCTACAGTTAAAACGAAAAACAAGAGACCCCAATGGATCTGCCAGATCATCCAGTGCTTTTTCCTGACAGAAGAGGCTGTTAGAGTGAGAATACATTACACTGACCCACTGACACTTGCTCTTTTAATTGCACTCCACGATCCTCTTTACTTTTCTTTCACTGTCAGCTCGGCTAAAGCTTTCAAGACTACACTGTACTGAAATTGAAATTCTTTTCGAACACATGTAGCTTTATATGAGTGCACCTTCGGTGTTTTTGCAGACACAAGGGTATCCTACAATTACTATTTGGACTGCAACACTCACAATCAGATCCTAGGATCACACATATTATAGTAATAATAATGATAATAACTAAAAAAAAGTAGTTATGAAACTAGATATTTTTTGGACTACTGGAACAATGAAAAGAAAACAAACCAATACATCGCATTGGCACAGGGCTCTTTATTCCTACCTGAAGATGCCTCTAAACTCAACATTTCAAATTATATTTTGTAATGTATTTTTTATTGTATCTGCAATGGTTACATAATCCTTTTTGAGGGCACCTTTCCTTGGTAGGAGGACATCACTAGTCTTTCTTAGATTATGGGCTCGACTCTTGAAAAGGCCAGTGTGCTTTCAAAGCGCTGCACTGGGCATGCTGCATGATCTCAAGAGGCTGTCGCTCATTTTTTTCTGTTTACTTGTTCTGTTGTGGCATCAAACTCACAGAGGCCATTCCCCTTTCAGAGTCCATCTGTGGTAAGGACTTGTGAAAAACTTCTCAAACCAACCAACAGTTCTTTCCCAGTTGAGGAACTTTGCTTTTTTAATTGTTTTTCGAAGCTGCTGCTTACCATCAACAGAGCTGAGGACCTTCATTGATGGAGCAGACAACACAGAGATCCTGTGCCAGAGGGAGCAGAGTCTTTCTTTGTCTGAAACAGACAAATTGTTCTGTCAGCTGTGGTCAGTGGACTGTTTTTGTCAGTGGAGAGCTGTTGGAGACACCAAGAGACTAGATAAACATCTTGACACTGGATACGGAGCAGAATGGAGATGAGGACTAAACTGAATTCCTTCATAATCCATATCTACCATTCCATTACTATGAGCTGATGTGGCTGTGAAACACCTACAGTCACCTGGTCAGAGCTTAATTAGTTTGACTCACCGGAGGAAGACTGTGACTATAAGCCTGCCGTTGGGCCTCTGATTTCGGCCAACATCCTCCCATCCTTCATCCTTCTGCTATTTGCATGTTACCCATTACAAATCCTCGTTGCTACTGGAAACAACAAAAACAATATCTGAATTACCAACTTACACACTAAAAATGGCAAGTTTTGATGGAGATTTGGAGCGTGGAATAAGGCATGCCTGCTTTGTTGTTTTGGTGAATGCAAAGATCTACAAACAAAAAAAAAAACAATTTTTGAATGCACCTCGGAAAAGCCCAGACTCCGTTTGATAAGAGCTTGATGTTTCTGATACAGCAAGTTGAAGTTAATTTGCTCCATCTTTTTTATCCTGGCAGTGGCATGCGACAGTGACTTCACTAATGTACTGATTCGTTCCACTTCACACAAGCCTTTGTGATATTGTCGTAATAATGTTCTGCAAGAGCCACATACAGCCAGCGAATCTTCTGAGGTTTCAGTGAGTCAAGTGAACTCCTCCAGAGCTGAAGTATAGTCGTGCGTCACCTCAATAGCCCTGATTTACAAAGTATGTTTGTCTTTTTCAACACGAAAAGTTGAACCACAGTGACATAACACTGTTAATAATTTTTGGAACATTTTCTTTTGCCTGGCCTTTTTTATGACAATGCTCTCCTTCCCACGTGCAAATATTCCAAAACGAGTTAACCCCCGACACTATTTTTCCAGAGCCCTGTCTCTGGACCCTGGGCTTAGTGACACTCAAGACAATTTTGATTGGCTTAAAGAAACAAAAACATGCCAGAGTGGTTTTTCCCCTGTAATGGAAAGATGATCTGTGATTCCAGACCTTTCTCTTGTGCTGACACAGCACTGTGGTAGAGTTGTACCTGACTCAGAGTTATGCCAGTCAGATTGGATTCAGCTGGTCAAGAGAATATACGGCGATTCGTGTTGTATTCAGTGTAAAGTTGTAAGTTTCAGTATGTTCCACGGTATGTTCATTGTGACAGCAGCATTTGCGTAATATAGTAAACAAGCTAACGACATTAATGACAGATTGAAAATGTGCAACATCATTCTTTGCTGAAATTAGATATCAAACAAAATCTAGAGACTGTATCATAAAATGCTGTGAGCTGTAAATTCACCATTTCTGAGCAGAAGGCTTCTCTCTTTTCCTCTGTGCCGCTGTCTGCATTTCCGTTTATCGATGAGTAGCATTAAAGTCAAGAGCACTCACTCCACAGCAAAATCGGACGACCAAAAACGTCCCCAGAAGCACGCTGCACAGGAAACTTCTCGACTTGAAGCTATCTCAGTCAACTGAGGGTCTCATACTGATTATTTCGAATCATGCTACGACTAGAGCATGACATATTCTGCATGTTTCCTGCAGAATACTCCTGCCCAGTTGTTACCTCTCAACTGGGAGGAATGCTGTGTCAGGACAAATGAAGAAACAAACTAGACATGAATGTGGGGGTGTTTTAAGTTGAGTAAAGCCAACTTCAACTTTGAAATCGCTGCTTTTTAGAAACCAAACAGTTCATCCGCTTGTGCATGAACCAGCAGCTTAGCAAGACTTTGCTTTGTCAACATGAAGACCAGGCTTTGTGTATCTAACATTGTCTCATGTCTATCATTGTATAGCACATAAATTCACTGTCCTGGCAGCATAATTATATTTTTACATTCTAAGTGGCAGTCCTTGCTGTGCAGGTATGCTCATGAGTCTGTGTATTTGTGTAAGTCTTCTGCCTCACTGCGTTCTGCTTCCAAAGCCCCCTGCCCTCTCACGCCTGATGAACCAGAGACAAGTGCCAGAGGGTAAACATGTCCACTGCAACATGTCTCTTTCCTGAATGGTTGCGTTTAGCAAGCGCCACATGCTGTAGTCAGTGGAAGCACACCCATCGTTGTACGCACACATGCAGACACATGAGTGTGTCACTAATGAGTTTTAATCCTGAAATATACACCAGTCCTCTGGAGCCCAGGGCTGTGTGAAGCACTTATGTTAACTATTGCATGCAATAAGCACTAACATGGTTGTTAGCAGAATCCTGCATTATTCAGACTGGGTGTATGGGGTAATTAAGAGCCTTGTAGTCACTTCATAATTTATCTGCATTAAAAGCCCAGCAATTCTGCAGGGATAAACAGAGCTGGCGCATGATGTGATGTAAGATGAGACAACATGGCACTTGTGCATAGAATTGCTGTCTTTTCCTGTTTCACCTGCAGCTAGTTAGGGGTTGAGAGGAAATAGCAGCAAATAAAAAAGCCATCTTTCTTCTTCTTATTTTCCAAAATATTTTTCAGAATATTTGTTTACGAAAAAGTGTGTGAAGTTACATTATTGAGTTGGATCATTTTTTTTTTCAGTGTGCGATTGAACAACTTCAGGAGTTTGAATCAGATGTCAGCAGATGATGGCTGGGCTTTAGACGGCGTCGATCTTGCATGTTTAATGCTCTCCCCACTGCAGCTGAGGGAAAATCTTACAAGCACACAGCTAATTAGTCACATGTCGATAACTGACACTAAGATGTTTTCCAGGACATCTGGAGTTACAGCTCAAGGATGGTACATCAAGAGAAAAAAGATTGAGGATAGAGATGATATGTGTCCATGTAGCTAGTCGAAGTGTAAGAGTTTTGATGCATCCCCAAAAACAAACTTGATGAACAGAAGAGGAGGCCTCATTTAACAACAGCAAAACTATATCAAAACATCTGTTTACAAATTCTCACATAACTCATCCAGTATAATAGTCTGTTTTATTCTGTTTGCTCATTACTTCCCAAGCAAGCACATTTTCACTCAAACCATTACTATTTAAAACACTTAGGCATGTGAGTATCACTCATACTTTCATTTATTTGTGGTGGCCACAAACATTTTAACGTGGATTTTATATTTGTTGAGCGCTACTGGAATATATGTACCGCTGGTTTATTCGTTGCACCACACTCTCGGAGCGCAGAGTGTACTCTGGGAGCGCAGACTTAGCAGGAAAATGCCAGGCGCTGTGAAAGTGAAGCTTAACTGTTATTTGCGCTTGGTCTAAAAGTCTGCATTAATTGCCTAGCAACTGCTCCTCTCATCTATCAATCAGATCAGGTCAGCACTGAACGGATCGACAGATCAGTTATCCAACATGTGATTGCTGCTAAGGGAAAAAAGAACCCATGAAGAGTTATGCCCTGCACTGCGGTCCGAATGTTGAGAGAGGACACAAAATAATTTTAAAAAATCGAACACACACACAAGATTAAAAAAAGAAAGGGAGGGAAGTTTGGAGAGCCTACTGTCGTCAGCAGCTGCCACACACATATTCTCATTCTTTAGTTTACTTGAGTTCTGGATCATGATCATTGTGTAAAGCTGAGTGATAACTTGCGTAATGTTATTTATAAAATTAGTTGTTTTTAGAAATTGGCTTAGTAACAATATACTGCTACAGTCAGGAAACCAAAATGTGCAAAATAGTTTGGAGTGTCATTCCAGCTAATTTCATGTAGCCCTAATGTTTCTGTTTTGGTCCTTGGTGTGTTAAATGATCAATAACAAACTCAGTTTGTTACAGACAGGAACCCATGTATGACCTGTGAAAAAACTACAAGACTTTGGCAAGAGTTTTTGAGAAACAGCCTCACAGGTTTAGTTGCTAATTTAATAAACAGCAGCACACATTCTAGAACATTAAGATATGTATGACCTTTTCTAGCATAATATGGCAGTACTAGCTATAGGAGGACTGTTCCTATACCGAACTCCTGCTCTGGCATATCTCAGCTCTCAGAAAGACATGAAGTGATCCCAGAGCTCTTTAAAAGGTCAGGACGGCTCTGTTTTTTCCAGCCGTGACATTTGATTTGCAAAGGTAGAAATGTGAGTGTGGTGGGGATGAGCCAAAGCTTCCTCGACATGCTCCAAAAAAGTAATCTGAATGGAAGAGGTGAAGGGTTGCTTCCCTCAGGCAGCCACCCACTTTGGGTCCTCCTCTTTGTAGAGGTCCATTTGCAGTGTTGACTCCTTTTGTGCTTTAGTTGCATATCGGCACAGTTTAAGATTGTTTACAATTGACAGCAGGCTGTTATGAGTGTAACTAAGCCAAATGAAGTTTTTGTTATGTTCATGCAGATATGGTAAACACAAATAAGGCATTGTAAGATTTTAATGGTTTTGGAGATGAAATGCTCTTTAATAATACTTCTGTAATAACTACATTCTGATCTCACCGAGGACACAAAGGTACTTTTGTTGGGTCATTAGCGCCATACATCCAGATTGCCAGTCTCTCCTCCCTTAGCCCTAAGCCCACCTCTTCTGCCTGCAGTCTTGTGTGCAGCGTGCTCTGGTGGCTAAAGGCGCTCGTTAAAGTCCATAACTTATCTCACGTTTGAAGCTAATGGGAAGAATACTGGCTGCAGTGAAAAATAAATTACATTTTTCCCCCCTCTCTCTTCCTGCCCTCCTAACCTGCAGCGTAATATAGCAGAGGTGAGAGTATGCATTACAGATCTTAAGCATTAGAATTTATCTGTGCTGCACGACGCTGACTGATGCATTTGGAAATAATGTACTGGAGCTGGGCATTACAGGAACCCCTGTAACTAATGGACAGCTCTCGCCTGTGGCCGGCGATGTATATCATTCAGCCGGACTACCTCATCAACTCCAGCAGTTCTTTGCAAGGCTTCCTAGCCAGACCAGCCACTCAGGGTTTACATTAAAGACTCCTGCAATAAAAGCCCCTCCCTCCCTACTCTGTCCATCTCCCTCTCCCTCAGCCCATTTATTTTGTCAGTAAATCCTTCAATTAGACACTCACTCACTCACTAACTCACTTACACTATTCTTTAAAGAACATTCCAGCTTAAACCTGGATAGATTTGCAGTCAGGCAAATTTAAATTATTATGTATTTTTTTTATATTTACTGTCAAATCAAATTATTCCTTTAGATCATAAAGGATTACCAGTGCCACCACCAAACACACTAAATGTTAACCTATATGCAGATCATTGTTTTTGGTTTTGCAGCTCCCTCATTTACTGTATTTGAGTCTCACAGATTAGATTAGATTAGATTCAAATTTATTGTCATTGCACAGTACAAGTACAATACAATGCTGGCATCTAACCAGAGTGCTAATAAACACAAAAGTATAGTACAGAAGCTATATGCACAGGGTATGAGTGAAATATAGATATATATATGTCACCGGTATACAGAATTCAGTAAGATGACAGCTGATGGGAAGAAGCTGTTCCTGTTACTGCTTGACCTGGAATGAAGGTTACTGTAGCACCTCCCAGAGGGAAGGAGGACAAACAGTCTGTGGTTGGGGTGGGAGGGGTCCTTGGTGATGCTGCTTGCCTCCCTCAGACACTGTTTGTGATGCAGAGTCTCTATGGAGGGGAGTGATGTACCGGTGATCCGTTGGGCAGTTTTCACCACCCTCTGCAGTGCTTTCTGGTCCGAAGCAGTACAGCTGCCAGACCACACTGTGATGAGGATGCTTTTTATGGCACACCTGTAGAAGTTCACCAGGTTTTGAGGAGACAGGCGGGCTTTCCTCAGTCTCCTCAGGAAAAAGAGACGCTGATGAGCCTTCTTGATCAGTGTCAAGGTGTTGAGGGACCAAGTGAGATCCTCGGAGATGTGAACACCCAGGAATTTGAAGCTGGAGACACACTCAACCTCTGCCCTGTTGATAAGGATGGGAGAGTGTGTCCCATCTCTGGTCTTCCTGAAGTCCACGATGAGTTCCTTGGTTTTTTTGGTGTTGAGGGCCAGGTTGTTGTTGGCGCACCAAGCAGTCAGGTGCCCGACCTTCTCCCTGTAGGCTGACTCATCGTTGTTTTTGATGAAGTCCGCCGCAGTTGTGTCATTTGCAAACTTGATGATGGCGTTGGAGCAGGAGTGCAGTCGTGGATGGAGAGGGAGTAGTTAAGAGGGCTCAGTACGCAGCCTTCTGGGACGCCAGTGTCCTCACTGTAGCAAACCCCAGGCCAATGGTGTACTGATGGTTTCACTGTGTTTTATTTTCCGTTACTGTCACCTTTACCATAGCACCTTTCAACCACCGTAAGAGCTGGAGAAAACATACAAAACAAACAAATAAAATCAACTCTTACACGTGACAGTGTAACAGTACACCATATAAATATTTACAAAAACAAACTATTTAAACTATTTACATGAATGAATGACACATGTCGGCACCAGCTATACAAACAACAGCGATGTACTTATTTTTACACTAGCTTGTCACAAGTTAAAGTGCACACTTAGACGGCCAAGAAAACATGTTATATAATGACATACCTTGTTCCCCTTTCCGCCTGGTGCTTATTTAATAAGAAACTGTCAAAACTTTCAGCAAGCATTTCCGTGTTTCCCTCCATCTCTCATCTGTTGGTGCCGTCATCTTCTGTTTCCTTGCTGAGAGCACTTCAAAAGAAAGGTTCTGCAAGGAAAACCAGGAATTGAAATTTTGAAATCAATGGTGTACAGGAAGTGACTTTGGCTTTTACCTTTCCTCATTTACAAGAAATTAGTCAGCTTATGAGGGTCATTGACGCTGACCTCCCTCACCGCCCTTGCTGTATGAAACCGCAGAAAGGTCTTTCCATCAGACAGACTCAGGCCAGGTGAATAAGCCAAAGTAAATGTGTAGATAGTGAGGAAATTCCAAGTTTTACTTTGTTTTGTAGGTGATGGACCAAACCAGATATAAACAGAAAGTAAATATTAGCTTTTCGGTGAACACTACCCCAGTGTGATGCTGATGTTTGTGTGTGTCTGTGAGATGTGTGAGTCAGAGGTTATATACAGCATTACATACAAAAACTTGATTAGCCAAACAAACTGAATATTTTGGTGAAAATGTTTTTAGTTAAAAGGAGCATGTAACACAGGTTTCAGGTGTTGGCGATGCTGTTTCTGTAGTTTCTGTTGTTTATGTAATTTAGAAAACAAGCCAAGTTGGCCCTCAGAGCTAATGTATGCTAACTTTGTTAACAATGGATTAGAATTGTTTTACCAGCACTAGATCTCAAAACATAAAGAGACTATCATATTAAGTTCATCTGAGATGTAAATTCACCACTTCTAAGCATACACACACACACACACACACACACACACACACACACACACACACATACATATATACATATGATTGTGTGTGTGTGTGTGTGTGTGTGTGTGTGTATGTACGTATGTATGTATGTATGTATGTAAGGTATGTACGTAAAATATGCATTATGCATTACCTACCTTAACACACACTGGTCAAAGACTTTCTTAGCTCCATCTTGTAAATCAGGACCATATTTTCCATTGTAACCAGTGGGACTGAAGTGTATTTAGAGAAGTTGTTGACTGCATTACAGTTTATCACAGATTCACCTCTTTCCTGTGGCAACTTGTTCTGTCGTTGCAATATAAGAATTGGTGGAAGTCGTGACAGCTTTCTTTCTGATATTACAGAATATATTACAGAATTCTATCCAGTTCATTTACACTGGACTATCAGTAGAAAGTCTTTTTTTCTCTCTCCCTTTCTCTTTTCACAGGCATCACAGTTGCACATTTTTATTTAATGGTGTTTATGTTTTAATAGCAGCACCAGACAGTAGCTGCTTGTCTCCAATGTAATGTAAAGAACAAGGGATAGGCCAAATGTATTCCAGAGGTCAGAGAGACACAAAATGAATAACAATGTGGATCCCCCAGCAGGCAGTAGGAGAGACAGACTAATAAGAGCATAACAGAGGAGGAGAAGGGGGCCCTTGGGAACCAGCATAAAGGTTTTCAGTACATTTTTAAAAGAAAATTGTCTGAAAATATAATGATGCCTGCTTTGAAATGCATCAGTAATCAGGAAAGGAATTTGTTCTAGGATATGAAGTAGGATTGAAATTCCCCAGTTGTGTCTAAGAATGGGGAATGTAGGTGTAGGGTGGGGTTAGTAAGGTTGAGAGGGGAGGATATGGTATAAGAAATATGTGAGTTTGCTAGCAGGAGGCCTTTACTTGATTTCTTCTGCTTTTTTTTTGCAGGTACACAGAGCAGGGGATAGAGGGGGAAGCTCTTTTTTTTGCTGGTTTCATGATGTCTTACAGGTTTTTACAATTTGTAAGTATATTTTCTCACAATCAAACTTTAATAAAAACTCCTCATGCTGGGCAAACTCTATCAGACCTCTTTTTTTTCTGCATGCACAAAACGTAATCAGACTCAGAAATGTCCTGAAACGACACAAAAGCAAATACCGTCCTCTGTTGTTTGACAAAGTATTAGGTTAGGTATTACAATTTTGACCCAGTGTAAAATTTCCTTGTATGACTTGCATGCACTGTTACAGTTGCTCTCCAGGCATTGATTAAACCTCTAACATCTGTTCATCAAATTACACATTTAGAAGTTTTTTTCGTGAAGTAATACCCTCACCCCTTAAAATGGCTCGGATGCAACTTTACACCTTTGCCACATTTAGTCTGCCCAGTTTTCTTAATATGCAAACTAGTCCACATTAAAGCTGTTCACTTGTAACTGGAGCACAGCTGCTTACCTTTGGCTCTACTCATTGCTTTCTACAGCGTTGGAAACATAACAGTGATAGCTAACATGGGCCTTCAGCTTGACTATGTTTTCAAATAGCTAATAATGTGTTACTAATTTTGAATAAGCCTTGTTACTGATTGCCAGCTCTGATAAGTTGAAGTGAAAATGAAACTTATACCCTTTTCTCACAAAAAATAGAGTATGTGTGTAGGTTTTTTAAACTAGGAAAAATTATTTTAAAAATTGCTGATGTTTTTCTTATTGGCGTGTCACATTCGACATCATGGATGGGCTGTAAAACAGGTTGATTAACATTCAGTAAATAGCAGCATGGAGACCAGTGAACATGTTATGTTGGTTACTTTAATTTTTAGAATTATTTAGTCGCTTTGTCAAACTCAGTGCTGACTGATTGTGAAGAATGTTCGAGGGCTTGGAATGAAATGGACAGTATTTTGTGGTGGCCTGTCATTGCATCCTGTCAGCAAACGTGCTAGAAATAGCGTGTCTATCCAGGTGCTTAATTTCCATCACTGCTGGTTGAAGGCAATTGAAGCTGGAGCCTTTACATACCCGTTACTACTGCAGAGACATTTGTCCTGGGAGTGAATGCTGATAGTAACCTTTCCCATAAAATACAAAAGTCATATGTTAGCTGGTGTTTGTGGGGTTTTTTGTGCAGCGCAGTTATTTTAGCTTGCGAAAATATCAATACGTAGCTACACTTGGCTTCTCCTCTCATGCCCCTCATTTTGCTGTAGCATTGTGCTTAACATAAAAAGCCCCTCCTTTGGTTTGTGACACATGAAACCACGTATCTGTCCACGTTTTTGAGACTGTCATTGGTGCACGGTAGTGCTTAGCCATGTTGTTGAATGCTTATTTCGCTTTTAGTATGACTTGTAGTATATTAAAAAAACAACATCATAGGGACATGCTTAAAAAGATTTTCATTAGAGAGGGTTTTTAGCAACAACAGAAGCATTTGGAGCCTGGAAACTTACAAACAGTTGAAGTTGCAACAAATGGACTGTTATTCTAAAAACACAACTGCATTTGCATTGTGGCTGACTTTGATCTGGTATAATATTAGAGGCTACAGACTGTTGCAGTGCAAACTACATGAAGAAAGATTTAATGTGAATTCAGTTTTGACAGAGGCTTTAAACCTGTTTTTAAATTTTATAGTACTTTTCACAACAGTTATGGTGATGTGTATAAGCCTTAGCATTGTCCATGTTGTCTGGTCAGTCAAACCTGTCATAAGAATACATTTAAAAAGTCATTACCTAACTCTAAGAAGCATAGCTTCATCTTTTCTCCTGTTTTTAATCAAAAGTTCATGGAAAACCTAATTAAATGAAACTTTAATAAAGTATGCATTTCTTTATTACCCGTCAGAGCAATTTTGATGTTGTGCTGACTTTACAGTATAATGCTGTCAAATCCACGTGTGGATGAAATCTCAGTTGTTAAAGTGTAATATAATTATATCACTCCATAATTGGAAAATGGATGGTTTTGTGTAATGAAAGGAGAGTGTGGGAGTCGTGGTAGCCAAGTGCAGTCTTAAGCAAATTTTATGCCCCTGTGGATGTGAGAAAATCAGTAGTCAGCAGTCCTGCTGCCTAATCCTTTGGTGTACATTGTGTGAGCAATACCAGTGGGATTATACAAAATAATGACTAGTAATGACTATCATGGAAATTACTACCCCTAATCATAATCATTATCATCATCATCAAAAAAAAAGTAATATATTTTCAAGTTTCAACATGTAGATATATCGAGTTATTTGTACTAAAAGATTGGTTCTTATTTATGTATAGGCTTTTAATTAATTCCACTCATCAACACCTTTTCCACTGCTAACAAAAACGAAAACATATGTAATTGCTCATGCAGTTTTACATGCTGATCAGAGCTAGAATGCAACATCACTGTTAAGGCCCAGAAACACCAAACCGATATCAAAGAACCAGTGGTAAAGAAGGCCAACTGCTGCGTTGCCTCGTGTCGCATGTGTCTCAGCCAAAAAGTTGAACACACTGTAAAGACCGACTGCCAACTGCCAGCTACCACATTCGATCTGCACCTGGAGAAGAGGAAATAACTCTTCATACCAGCAGGCGGCGGTAATCTGTATTCATCATTCATAAAGGGAAATTGGAAGATCGATAGGATGGAAACTGGTTAGCCGGTTAACACGTCAACAGCACAATCCAATGTTGAAAGAATCCAGATGTATATAGATATTATCCTGCACTACTAAACAAGAACACAAACAATTACAAACTGATTCTGCTTAAGAGTTCAACGGCTAAAAAAAATATCTTCCCTAATAGAACAAGTTTGTTTATACATCACGCCCTCTTAACTCAAATTGGCCAAAAAAGAGCCAACATTGTATAGTATAGTAAATAGTGCCAATGATGTGGGACACGCTGCAAAAAATAGGCCAACAGATGCTCAATGATGGGCCGGCATTCAGCAACAACCTTTGGCATGGTGTGTCACAGCCCTCAATAGTTGAGGGTCCAGGATGCGGAGAGTTGCTGACACCCTGAGACAGGCTTTGCCATACTGTTGTCTTACTGCATTGCTGCTCCAGTTTTGTGGTCGCAGTCCATACTGGTGGCCAGGTGAGGTTATTGGTCGATGAAGGTGGTCAGAACTATTTTCTGAGTTCTTAGCTCTTTGACTTGTACTGTGAATGGGCCATATACTAGACTGTCTTGTGCCTGAACTACAGTTGTCAGGGGGGCAAAGCTGGACTGAAAGGGAGGCAGAACAGAGGGAAGACAGGTCTGTGCCATTGTCCTCCACCCCTGAGGTACTGACACTGTGATCTCCATCAATCTCTGGATACAGTTAGGGGTTTGTCAGACTCCCAGTAAAACAGGCCGCTCTCAGGTAGCTGTGAGCCAGTGTTGCCACTCTGTAGTAGGTCTGTGTAAAAAGGGTTTGTCGGGAACTCAAACTGGGGGCCAACAGACGTATAGCTTTTACCTAACAGCCTGTCATTAAAAGGTTGACTGTGCCAGTGCCGGAATAGAAATGCTCCATAGCCAGCCCAATTTCATATAATTGACATTGGCTGATTGTTTACTGAAGTGCACATTTCCAGTGTACGTTCATCATGGCTCCACTAGATGTTTTATTTTATTATTTCCTTTATGTCATTTTACCGTGGGGCTATCATTTATAATTTACCAAACTACATCATCCCATCTGCACTGGCTTGCCTTCAACTGGGCTCATCAGCCCCCCAAAAAGTGCCTTTTCCTTTTGGGAATGGTTGCCAATAATACATTTCAATTTCAGAGCAGTGAATTATCCCAATTGTAGATTGAGAATTTCTGTCTGCCTGTATTTATTTTTGCTGCACATGTGTTACAGTCCTAGCTCCCTGATGGATGTCCCCACACCCTCGGCCTCTGCTTTGATGTGGATTATCACTGAGCCTCATCGTTGCCCCCAGCCACCCTGTCAGCACCTTTTGATGTTTCCTGTGTGCACTTCTAGATAGAATTTCTAATAAGGAGTCATTATCATTTTGATTTGTTGCTGAATGAGAAGAGTGACCTCTGGCATTTAGCCTAGACGATCTGGTGGGGAGAAGAAGTAACTGAGATGGTGATGATATAAGCGATGTTGTAGGTTTGGTATAACCTTTCGCATTAAAACCATCAAAAAACTGCTTCAAAACCCTTTTTAATGTAGTGTATATAATATATCATTCTTTCAATCAGTCAATTCTTTTTCTAATATTTATTTCATATTGCCGTTAATACAATAGGGCTTTGCCTGACTCAGTTATGCCAGTCGAATCAGATTTGATGCAGATTCAGATTTTCAATATGAATATTCATAGATTCATTTGTTTTTCCATAGAAAGTTTAGCGTGACTCCACAGGACGTTCAGTGGGACAGCAGCATTCACGTCATATAGTAAACAATCTTAACAGTGCTAACGATGGGTTTTAAATGTCTTAACATTTTTAGAGACTAGTTTTCAACAAAAGCTAGAGACTTTATATCATTAACTTGCTGTGAGCTGTAAATTCACCATTTCATCTTACCATACGGTCTTTCTCCCCCTGTCTGTGCTGTTGTCTGCGTGTCTGCAGCTGCAAAGAGTAGCATGAAAGTCAAAAGCACTCACTCCACAGCAAAATCTCAATCAGCAAAACGTCCCCAAAGTACACCGCACAAAAAGATCTCAGTCAACTGAGAGTCTCTGATGGATGATTCCAGCCTCCAAATTTTGAGGGGCAGCCCAAGAAAACAACTATATTTATTCAAGTTTCTTTCCAAAAGCTGCATTTCACAAGATCACATTTCACACATTATGGGAACGTAATAATTTACTTTTGCCTAATACTCATTTTCACTGACTAAATCTTGAACACATCTCAATGTAACATGATGCAGCATCCATGAACAGTTACTTGCAGCCACTGGCTGCTAACTGCTAATGTCAACAGGCTCTCTGCCTACTTTTATTCAGATTTGTTTTTCACAATGTAGCATTATTTGGGGAAAAAATAGGGTGCTTCTTGTGGTTGGACATGGGCGAATTTAACTGTGTCCTTTCCTCCTCAATGCAAAGATTTCTGTTCATCCAGAACATGTTTTCTGTTGCAACGCTGACTGCTAGTAATCTCAACACACCATAGTGAGATCACATTGTATCCTCTTGTACTTGCTCATTAATGTAAGCTTGTGGTCCTTAGCCTCTAGTCCTGCTATTTAGCCTGTGCAAAACTGATGTAGCACAACAGATAAACATTCACCACAGCCATCGGTGAGTGTCATCTTATTTGCCGATCGGCTGATTACAGTCAAAAAGGCGAATATCGTCTGATACCTATTTTCAGCCAATAAATTGGTGAATCTCTAATTTTTAGCTGCTTTTGGCTTATTTTGTTCAGTGCACATAGACTGCACCGTCCTGTATTCTTTTAATATAAAATATGACTCACTGTTTATAGTAATTTCAATGATTTTCAGATATGTTGTAAACATTATTGTGATGCTTCATAAGGTCTCGGTAAAATTCCACTGAGATTCAATGCAGTTGCCGCTGTTAAAGCCTGTCTTATTAAATTAGATTTTTAATATAGATATGCCACATAAGTGCACACAGGAGAGATTGTAGAGAGAGAATTAATGGGATGTTTGCTTCCTTAGAACCGCAGTGCCTTATACATTCTTTCAAATCAGCCATGTGTTTGTTTAATCAGTTGAGATTTCATTCAAAAGCAGTGTTCCTCAGGACCTTTCAAAACAGTGCCTACACTCTTACAAACATTGTTGAAGTTGAAGAAGTTGAGTCACACGGTTTATTCGCTTTATTGCTTAGAGACAAGAAAGACAAAGGGAATGTTTTGCAGCAAATGTGCCGGCTAAATTCAACTCTGTGTCTGTAATTGGAGGGCTTATTACAAGGTGCCTGTGATGAATTATGGCATCACAAAACAGGCCTGTGGGCTCGCCTCTCCTGTGTGAGTTCAGGGAGCACCTGCACTTCTCCAGGATGCTTTTTGCAGGCCCGATTTGAAGGGGGTATTGTAATTTAGTTCAAAAAGCTTATTTTTCCTCAAATACAATGAGAGATCTTTTAGGAGTCCGGGATGACACCGACTTTCCATGTGCTTCTTCCTTCATTGTAGGTCTGGAAAATCATCTGTGATTAGCATGCTAATGATTGGCGCTGAAACCTGTGAAGATCAAGACAATTGAAGTACTTTCTGGGTGCCTGGAGATAACAAATAACCTTTAACAGATGAAATGTTCTGCTTCTATTGAGTAAACTCCTAATTTTCAGAGCAATTTGTGGAAAATACTGGCAGTAATCTTTTCTTTTATGTTCTGGAGTCACACATCTGCCTCCAGCTCATTGTAGTTAATTATACTGAGGACCCTGTATTCTCATCTTTTCCTTTTTTTAAAATGATGGTGCGTTCCTAGTGGATCTGCATATTTTCTCTGCAGCTCTACTTGATGTTGTTGCCTGCTGCTTGAGTTCTGAGTGGTTCATTTAGGAGGCCTGGTGGTGCTGCTTTGTCACAGTGGTGAGAGATCAAAGAGGCTACTTAATGCTGAGGTTTAGGAAGAACTAGAACACCCAGTTCAAGCAGTGTGCTGGGCCTGCTGTGGCTAGTATCAGGTCAGAAATAATGAGCGTAGTATAATAGCCCCTTTAGAAACACAAAACTCCTCAAATTTGGACATTATACAGTGGCAGCAGGGCTTTACAGGAGCTCTCCTCAGGGAGGCTGGAGATAAAGAGAAGCACAGGTATACATATGGTTAGGTCACAGTGCTGCACAAGTCAACAATGAACAAATAAAAAGGGTGGGTGGGAGGCCTCGGCAGAGGGCAGAGCCAGACCGGCTTCATAGGGGAAAATATTGCCATGTGTTCAAAGAGCCTGTTTGAAGATACTGGGAGGGCTGAAGACATCTGCCCCACAGTTCACAGTGAATGGATCGTTGGAGCACACAGCATTGGCGAAGGTGTGTTTGCAAATTTTTTTATTCAAAACCTTACGTGTGTTTTACTCCTTCCTTCTGACGTCCCTTTGTTTAGTTCCCCTATCTACTGTCTCGCATTTCTACACTATTTTTTGAAATGCATAATTCAAACACACACACAAACACGCCAGACACTTGTAGGTTGTGACCCACTGTGCTACAAACCTAGCCTCAGTAGTTGTTAGAGGAGCCCAGCCATTCTCAGACGATACCCTGCAGTGTGCACACCAGCTCATCTCTCTCCATGCACTGCCCCAGGCCACGGGCTCCAGACAACCCCTGCCTCGTTACACTCCCCTCATCCACCTCACTTTTGCACTCGGTTTATATTTCTCTCTGTCTCTATATTTCTTTTTTTATTTTTTTCTGTTGTCGACATTGATTCAAATCAGTTCATTGTATGAGTGCTCATTCAGGATGTAGCCATTTGTCAAGGCAACCGGTCTCCCAGAGTAAACATGTCTTTCAACAGAGTGGCATAACATAAACTAGATTAAACCAATAAAACATCATATTGTATAACCACGTGAACTAACAATATGTGTTGACAAAAACAACACATACAACAAAAACCTACATATTGAGTATTTCTTATATCTATTCAGGCTTTTATTCATATGTTTACAGAGCTATGATGCCCGGTGTCTTGAGTGTGTATAACATATAATAGATGACAATTCATGATAGAAACTTACAATGTATGTTTACCTTATAAAGAATATAAATATTTTTTAGTGTGTGGGTAACTCAATTGCAGTCATTCCGCTATTCACAAAGTGTTAAAAGACATAGTCTTTGTTTATTTGTCAAGTTCTTGTCTACAGTAAAATGCAGTTTCAGTGTCATGGCATCTCTAAAGTTTTCACTGCTACACTGCGATGCAGTCACAAAGTCAGTGATAAGTTGTGCAAATGTTAAAGATTTGAGCTTTGAATATATACTGGCAACTCTGTATGTAGCTACATGTTTGGAAAATAAAATTGCTTTTTGACTTGAATAACACTGGAACACATTTAACGGCTGTCGTGACATTTGAAACTTTTAGCTCCAATATTCTCTAAGATGGTTAAATGAATTATATATTAATGCCACCTCTTTGACAAAGGAAAAAGGACACTGAAACTGCTGTTTTTATGAAAATATCTATGATATTCATAAAAACTAGTTTACAAACCGTCTAAAACACATCGTCACTTTGGACAACCTTATAATAGAGGCCCACAGTGATAGTATATTGATAAGGGCCTCCTGCGTACTTGTTGCGAGGTAAGATCATACTTTCAGCTGCTCTCTCTTGTTTTTATTCCAGGTCCCAAATGTCCCGTATTTCTTCCAATTTATGACAGATTTTACGCCTTTTTTCCCCCTATTTGTTATCATTGTACAGCCTTTCTAAGTCCTACAATTCTTAAAGCGTACTGTTTCCACCTGGACAACAGTGCAGCTACACCAAATGTTGTTTCCTGATATGCACATGATGCAGAGGAGAGCTGCTGCTAACTCTTCTTCCTCAGTGAGTGAGAGTTGAGAGAAAAATGTACTAATATATAGAAATGCTTAAGCAAATTTCAGACATCTTCAAAATCGAAATTCACAATTTTAAAGGAAAGGGGATTTTGTAAAATCTTGCCATGTCCATTTTTATGTCACAAACTTTTTTACATCATTGTTGTGCAATAAAATCAATGAATTATATTATTATTATGTAGTATTCCTTCCTGAGACTTAAAAGTAAAAGTAGGTGGCATAAAAATGCTGTCGCAGTCTTCTTTAAAAGTCACCAGGATGCTGTGATTTTGAAACCCTCCCTATTTTTAAGGTCTCAAAGTTGGCAATAATTGATCAGAAGAAAAAAATACTTTGCACATCGATTTCAAAACAGGTGCAAAGGAGAGGAACAAGTAGGACACGACATTTACTAAAAAAAAACTAATTTGCAATAATATGTAAACATACGTACAAGAGTAAGTTCTCAGTGCTTAAATGAACAAGTATGAGTTTGCACAATTTTCTTCTTTTTTTTTTTACATGATCACATCTTCTATAATTATGGGCAAAAGTCACAGTTATGTTATTCCTGGCCAGAGATGTAATTGCTCTGGCGCAGCACTGGGCGTTTTGAGATGGCGCCTGTTAAATGGCTTTCTAATGATGGCACGAGTTAAACTCAATGTTGGAGCCAAGGCCAAGCAGAATAGCAGTCTGTCCCTCTACCCCCAGGCCTCATGCTTCACAGAGGACCCACTATCTCTTAACATCTCCACACAAATGGCAGTCAGCCTAAAGACCATGACATTCAGTTAGCTCTAATTAATTATAAAATTGTGCAATTTGAATCAGCTTCTAATTCTGAGTAATTACAGTATAATTTCTGGATGGGCTTGATTGCAATTATGTCTGTAACTGAAAGAAGGGCAAGAGTTCACCCATAGAGGCATCCAGGTCTGCAAATAGAGTAGCTTTCTTTGCCTTTTTAATATGGAAATTGTGCAAAAAATGTGCAAAAATGATGAGACAACTTTTTACTCCATGCTTATTAAATTTGCAAGGTCAGGCACAATGAACAAGGCTGTAATAGCTGCTGAGATAGTAGATTGCCCAATTAGATGGGGTCCTTCCAGTGATAAGCTGCTCTCTGTGTGTGTACTGAAGCACTGTGACCTTGAAATCATTCTAAGGATTAGTTAGAGCTGTCCTGACTAACAGGACTGGCTTTTGCTCGTGCAGGATTTTCCTGGTAGGCCTACAGTCTAAGCAGCATCCTGTCTGGTTGGTACGAGTTGGGCAACTGCACAAATGCGCTCCGATTACAGAAACACCGCTGTCATGTCTTTGTTTATTTGAGAGTTAATGAAATTGAATGCTAACTGTGAAGGATTCGGTCTTTCCCTGTGTAGACCTGTGCTTCCTCCCACATTCTTCACAGTTTAGCTGTCTTCTTGCCATCCCTTTTTTACTCACTATGGTGGTAATGCATTGGAAAGGAGAACCAAAGTCACACTACATTAGTTTGGTGGTGGCTGTTGCTGCAGAGAGCCATTACTCTTCCCTGACAGTATCAAAGAGAGCAGCAGAGTTGGGCTGCGCCGAGCCTCCCGCTCTCTCTCACCATGCACCACTCGCAGGAAATTGCCTCATACTTCAGCAGGCAGGAGGTGAAACGGCAGCGACACCCATGCATGTGTCACTTTCTGGGCTCTTGGCTTGGGTGGGAGTGGGCTTTGGTGTCACACACTAATGCTGCCTGGGGAGCAGTAGAGGATCACTGCCCTGGGGAGGAGAGGCCTGGCAGTGCTACAGGAGCTGAGCTCTGGTTGAATACAGTGATGAGAAATCTTGAGCTGTGGAGGTTGTGCAGATTGGACCGGACTGCACTGCTGTGGAGCCCAAGTCATTGTCACGTGGGTGGTAGTGACTGATCCCTGCATAGGCTGATCATTTTTCTTACTTTCCTGTTATTGCATTGTATTGTAAATCTTTTTACTCAGTCTGCTTAGTTTAGCACTGACTGATGGAAATGTGGAATACTCAGCTTTTTAAAAATTCAGTCTTTTAATTAATGCCTTTTGAAATGATTTAATTGCACCCCATGGAAAATTGTGAGGCTTGAGTCACAGTTAGGATGAGACGATGGATATAGACTGTTATACTGTAAAAAGAAAGCAAATATCTAAAATTAGTATAAAAAATAAGCAATGTATAAGATAAATGCAGAAAAAGAAAGGGATGGAAAGGAGGGAGGGTTTCGTGATTGCTGATAAAATGAGAATCATCATTTTTGAAAGAACTGAGATCATGAATCTCTCACTTTTCTCATTGAAATGATTTTCTTCTGTAACCCAACAAAATTATTGCTATTTGCACTATTGCATTTATTGTGTGTAGAAGTGTCCTACAAAGAAACACAAGCTTATGGACCTATTTTAAACAAAATGTATTAAAATACCAACGTGATCAACAACATACAGCCAACTAAAAAAAACTGCTGTTGTACCTATCTGTAAATTTACATCCCAATCAACCCAAGGTAGTGCAAATGGTTTCTGGGAGTTGGAGGAAATAGGGTCATGAGAGCAGTAGAGTTGAGAAGATACATTGTTTGTATCAAACACAAGTCGGGTAGCGCTTACAATCAAGTTGGGACAATTATAAATAATTTGGGCTAAAGGTGGAATAACAAATAGGATCTTGAATTTGACACTAAACATTACAGAACTGTATGTACGCATTCATGCTACTTTTGCAAATAAAATTTGTCAGATGACTACACAGGAACAAATCTGATATTGTGTCTATTGAAACATAGCCAGACTGTGTTAGATGAGTATAGCTGAAGTCATTTAATGTTGTCATTGTTTTATCAGAATTCATCATCTGTAAATGTCCAGTTCCAGCCTGACACCTTAACGTAATGACCGTCACAGTAGATGATAGGGATGCATGATCTCGGATATTGTTCCTGGTATCTGCTGGAGCCACTGTCCCAGTTTGGGGGTTACAGCCCCGAGTGCTCAGACAACCAATGGTACCACTGCTGCCTTCACCTTTCACACCTTCTCTGGCTCCTCTTTCAGCCCTTGGTATTGATTGAGCTTCTCGTGCTCCTTCTTCCCGATGTTGCAATCGCTTGGGATTGCTGCATCTATCACTACTACCTTTTCTGCTGTTTATCGGCCACTACAATGTCTGGTTGGTTAGCCATCACCAGTTTGTCAGTCTGGATCTGGAAGTCCCACAGGGTCTTGGCCCTGTCATTCTTCATCACTTTTTGGGGAATCTTCCATACGGAGCCAGGGACTACCAGCCCAAACTCAGCACAGATGCTCCTGTACATGATGCCAGCTACTTGGTTATGGTGCTCCATGTACGCTGTGCCTGCCTGCATCTTACATCCTGCAGCCTGCACCTGGGGTCCTGCCTGGTGTGGTAGACCCCGACCTCTGTTGCTCTTCTGCTGAGTGCCTGTTCTTGTGTTGCCACAAACCCTCTGTGCTGTCCTCAGACCAGCCTTTTCCAGCCATTGGTAGGATTTCTCAATATCAGTCACTTCTGTAATCTGTCGGTGGTAGAAGCCGTGCAGGAGCTTGTCCTTCCATGACAGCTCCTCCTCCTGTTCACTTAGCAAGTCATCACTTGGGGCCATCTTACTGATGTACTCCTGGATTTTAGCTCTTTCCTCCTGGACAGTGTCTCTGATGCTCACTAGTCCTCGGCCCCTCTCCTTTCGCTTAGTGTACAGCCTCAGGGATAGATGATTGGGATGCATGATAATTTTAGCACATCATCGGTAATGGCAGATATTGGCCTTAAAATGGAATATTGGCAACAGCATACATATATATATATATATATATATATATATATATATATATATATGGAAGTGACAGCGGTTGCCTTGCCACACATAAACATTTTCCTGCGCACTTCTTGCTAATCTGTGTTATCTTGGTCTGTATATTATGCACAGAGCAGCTGCTTAGTATCATGAACATTTATCTCTGTGTTTTCAGTGAAATAAGAGTCTGTTAACAGACACTTTGGCGACCTGTGTGTTTCAGATGAATCAGTTTGAACAGACAGGTCTGCTTGGCTGCTTGAAAGTAGAGAATTATGTTAGCTCACTAGCTCAGTGACTTACAGTCCTGTACTGTGCATGGCTCGCTCAGATTGGTTGATTATTGATAATTTGGTGTGAGTGCTGAGTTCTAGCAAAGTTCAGGAAGAGGCCATCAGTCTTGAAATGCATTTGTGCATGCCATAGCAGTGACACATTATGAGCACTTATTCTGAATATTCAACTCTAAAAAGCAAATATGGCAGTATTGTCCTTCAGAATCAGATTGCCTATATGTCTGAACTGAAATTGCAATCTTTTAACGTTTAATCGTGCAGCCCTTAAAAGAGAATAAATTGTTTTGGCCTGCTGCAGCAGCCTGAGAACATTTGGGAGCTACGGAGAGATGAAGTATGAAAGAGGTTTAGATGTGGCCTCTATCACATTAAATTCCATGTCATAGGGGTGTTTTTGGACTTCACTCTTCATACACATAGTCATTTTTTAAGACATACTGATGACACATGAAGAGTGCTGTACAAAGCTTTTTTTGGCCTTTGTTCATGTTTGTGAAAGCTAACAAGCTAATGGCAATGTATGATAACCTTCAGTGAATAGCATTTTCAGAGTCTGGGAAGGGGATGTTATGAATTCAACAGAAGCACAGTCAGCGCTTCAGCTTCTTTGACGCATGGGTTAATTAGACTTATGCCTGTAACGTAATGCTGTTCTTTTGAGCATCTTTTGGGGAATATTAGACATTTTATCAAAACCCTGCAAGCTAAGCAACATGCTTCAGTGCACGGTAGAGAAGTGGACCGGTTGTTGTTTGCAGATAAAATGCATGTACCATACTTGTAGAGATAGGAGGTGAACCTTTTTCAGGCTTGGGTGGGGGGTAAAAATGTGTTGATGCCATTCTGGCTTCTCTCGCATCTTGCCACACCGCACCCATCATTCTGTGCAGATGTCTCGAGAGGACAAATGTTTATTGCTATTATAAAGCAGCCTTTGTTGTGATCGTGTGTGCTCTCTGTCCCCTTCTCCTTGTTTCTGCTCTCCTTTCATTTTTTTGCTGTGCTGGGGGGATTGGTGCAGCCCGCCGCCTCTGCGGCTCTGTGATTAGAAAGGGAGGGAGGGAGAGTGCTTCTCAGTAGGACTCTCTGTTTTATATTCATCAAAAGAGCTGCCTTTGATTTGCTCCCTCTTTGACGTGTGACAGCATGGACTGCAGCACCACACTGCTGCTAAGGAAATCGTGCACTTACCACCCCCTCGTCCACACTACCCTAACCACCCCCCCCACCCTTTCTCCCCTCTCTCCTTCCTGCCATCCTCCAGCCATGCCCCCCCAACCTGGAGATTACAGCCTGCCACTGTTCCCCCACCACCTCCACCTTCTGTAGTCTAACCCTCAGGCCAATGCACCAGCTTATTAATTTCTCCATTATTATTGATATAGCTGCTCGCCTCCAATCATCAGACTTTTGCCAAGGTCATCCTTGCTGAGAGTATGCCCTGCCTCTTCCTTGCACCTCCCATCTTGAGAAACAGACAGATAGACAGGCTGGAAAAATGGTGAGCTCACAGGCAGACAGGCTGGCCGACTGTAACAAAGTAACAAAGAGAATAAGGGCGGATACAATACAGGAAAACCAAAAAACAGAGTTGAGCTGGACAGTGATGTTGCTGTTGACAGTAGTATTGGTCATAAGGATTTATTTCTGACATTTTAGTTATGCTTGATTTTGCATCATAAATATTAATTGTGTTTTCTCTCCTTGACTGCTGTATTTGAATGTTGCATTTTGCTGATGGATGGGATGTTTTTGTGTGAATATTCATTGTCTGGGGTTGTGTATATGTTTGTAATCATGCCTATACCCATACAGTTTAGTTTTTAGTAGGGATGTCCCGGTCAGTTTTTTGCCCCCGATCCCGATCCATGTAATTTGATATTAACTATCTGCCAATACCGAGTCTGGATCTGATACTTGTATTTGAATAATGGATAATATTGCAAATATGTTAAAATGTTTTGAAATAAATCCAGTGTATATGCTTGGCAGTATAATAACTCTGCAATGCAACACAAAAAACATGTCTGCATCCAAACAGTTCCTTCAGGTTTTTTATTTTATTTTATTTTTACAAAATAACAAAGTAAACAATATTAAAATATTTTTGTATGGCTCTTATCACAATTCCAAGTAGAGCAGCATTTGTTATTTTCAACCGAAATAACAAAGTAAACAAACTAAAATGCCTTCAGAAATTGCTCTCAAATCCACTTAATGTACTAGCGTTGTAAAAAAACTACAGAACTCTATAAATGATAAATATGATCACAGTTCCACTTCAAAGTAGTGTCATAGCTGACCTTTAACATTTCCAGTTACAACAATAGTAAAACTAGTTCACTAAAAATGAACAACAAAAGTTTCAGTTCCACTTTAAGTGGTGTGGAAGCTTAAGTTGAACATGACAAAAAAAATCAGTTTCTACTTATCTGAGTAGCAGCTTTACAATAAAACATGAATATCTGCTGCAAATTGTGCTCTGCATTAACGACACCTTTGTGATGGCAGACGTTAACAAAGGATAGAGCAGGGTGCATGCACAAAATAATTGATTCTGATCAGTTAAAAAATGTGTTGATTGTGCCCGATGCCGATCACTCTGGTTCAGTGAGAACATCCCTAATTGTCATGTTGTAGTGCATCAGAACAAAGCTTTGACAATATGCTTCAGTGCTCCGTCTACAGTCTTTTTTCTGGGATAGGTCAGTGCGTGACCTTCAGCTCTTGGTAGAAATCTGTGGTTGCTCCTGTGTTGACACAGCAGCCCACCCTATAACCACCCTCAACTATCACATCAGTCAATTCTGCCTAGTCTGTGATAACTCAAACTGCAATCACATACACATTCATACATACACCTTCACCTTGCTGTTCAAACACTGTCCCAGTCTCACTTTGCTGTGCAGACACACACACACACACACACACACACACACACACAGAGACATAGATGCATAGCTATGTTTGAACAGGGCTCCTCTGTACCACAGAGACTGAGCTGCTTATTAACAGCATACATTATTTAAGAAATTTCCAGCTCTGCAAACACTGGGAGGAAAAGACAAGATGCAGGAAAGAGAGAATGTGTGTATGTGTTAGATCCATGAGGGACAAACTGAGGCCATTTGCTGCCTGATTATTTATCCCTGCACTGGTGCAGCTAACAAGGTTGCACATGACCAAGGTTAGCTTCCTGGGAAGGGAACATGTGTGTGCAATAATTTACCGCATTCAGGTTTAATCCAGAAACTAAAGACAAACACGTACACATGCATTGCACCTGACTTTAAAGTTACACACAGTACATGTTGCACGGTAGCAGTGGAGTACAGAGGCAGAGTGAAGCAGCTTTTCGATCCAACTGTGTTTGTTAATGTTTGCTACTGCTCACATTTTAACTGTTACTAATACCGATTCTGGCACCTGGAATTCAGTGCCAGAAATCGTGGTGGTACAATGGTACCTTGTCTGATGCTTTCTCTGATAACTATAATTTCATTTTAGAGCAAACTGACGCCGAAACTATTGCATGTGGTCATGGAGATCCATTGTCTCCCTCCTGTCTGAAGTTGAACCCACTGGCTCCCCAGAGATCTGTTGCTGGTCTTGGAGCTTGGGAGCTTGTTTTCAGACTACAGGGCACTTTGTGGCACTTCAGTCTCTTGTCTTTATACGATGTTCTCATTCTGATGCGCTCTGAGGTGATGATATTTGGCTCCGATGGATTTAACGTGAACTAATGCACAGTAGTACTGACATAATTCGGTTGCTACCCGTAAAAGTACCAACTTTGGTACCCAATCAAATGTTCAAACAGTTCTCACTGTATTTTCTAATTCAGTTGTACATACACTTACCGTATATACTGTATACATACCTTACATTAGTGCTATTTTTGAGGAAAATGTGTCTTTAGATAGTCCAGGCTTTGGCATACTCGACAACAACAATACTAATAATCATATATATGTATGTGCGTACATACCACTTAAATTTGCTGATTTTACTGTTAAACTTGCACATTGTATCACGTTAAAGGAACAGTAAAGTTTTTTTTCTTTCCATTATATGAAAAGTAACTATCAAGCTGTGAGCCTGGGTTGTGAAGCTATGATGTTTATATTATCTCATCCCTATATGCCTCCACTCTCACGCCTTGTCTTTACCTAAAGTGTCTCTTTTGACAAGAAGCCTTCAGTTCATCAGTGTTACTGTAGCTCTTGAAAGCTTTTTGCTTAGTTGACCAATACAAGAATGCCAACCGAAGTGAGAAGGCATCAAAGTAATAGCTAGTCACTGTGCATGAATAATAACGGGGTGTGGAGGTCACAGCACCTCTTGGCGTGTGTGTAGGCATCGGCTTGATTTTGCTGTCAGCTGCGATGGAGTTTGATTGGAGTTTGATGCTGTGCTCTCACTGTGTGATAGCCCTCCTCAGCAGATGACACCAGACTGTTCAAGGTGAACACTCTGCAGCCCTGTCTACATGCATGCATCTTATCACTGTCTCCCTAATGGTCCTTCACTTAGCTCTGAGGCATCTTCTCTGGCACTCAAGCCAACGTCACCCTCTGTCATTTCAAATGTTCACTTGCCCCAGTAAGCAGACACAGGCGTCGGGCTCTTTTCTCCTCCATGCCACTTGACAGAAAGGGACTGCAAAGGAGACAAGAGTAGATGAGAGGAAAAGAAATGAAGAGTGAGAGGGGTGTTAAAGTCGGCAACACTGCACTTTGTGTCAGAAATGGCACATCTAGCCCCTGTAATCTCTGAAGCCATGGTGTGGTGCGTCAGTGTTAAGTTGATACCAAGCTTTGGGCCTCTGTCTGTGGACTCACACATCTGCAGCTCCACTGTAGCACCCCATAATCCCACTCAAAAGGACAGCTAAGTGTGTGTGCGCTAAAGATTCACTGTTCTTTTCTTCTGAACAAAGTATTCTTGCTTCTCTCCTCTCATTCCCTTGTGTTGCCAGTCTGCCTCTTGGCCCCACAGGACCCCCTAAAGCCTATGGGTGATTCCAGCATTTATCCTTTTTCTTCAGAGTGACTCTCGCCAGCAAGGAGCTCATTCTCTTACCTTGGCAGACTGCCTGTTCCCGGAGGCCCGATGTCATACTGAAGACCTGTTAGTAGAGTTGAGTAGAAACCTATACTTTTAGTTGACCTTTGTGTGCCTGGCAGACATAGTATTAATGAACGGACCTACGCTTTATACAGTAGCGCTAACCTTGTTGTTAGTGGCAAAGATTTGGTGGGTGAAACATTTCTACTGTTATCTTATGTCTCATTTATATGTTATCCATCTGCAGTAGTGCCAAACTCAAAACACCCTACACAAACCTCCCACAAGATGTCTGTGTTTTTGTAACTGGGTTGACTTTTCCTCACTATCTGACAGATCCACTTATCAGTATAACGCCGGCAATGTAAATCATGTCGAGTAGAAGAGGCAGAGGGCGCATTTGTTTGCTCTTTTTTTAAAGCTATACTGTATTCTGTTTTATTTATGGTGTTTTCTGTATTATAAAGTCAAGTTTGTTGTGCATCACTATCATGTCATCGGTTTATCTTTTGCGTGCTTCTCCATTGTCTGCTCTCCTGCTGCTGAAGTCAAGAGTATTTGATAGGGCTCTTGACACAGCTGAGCCTCGGAAACTCACCTCCTTTGTTCTCTCAGGAAAGGGTGCCAAATTCAATGGACGGTAGTAAATAGGAAAATGCTTCAAAGTCAGTACTTCTTACCCGATGAAGCAACAGACGTATTTGTGCACTTGGCACACGGTGAGATTCTTTGGCTCCTGGATAAGATAGAAAAATAAACATTCAATATTTGTGTTGAAGCTGGAGCATTATCACAAATACTGCACCAACCATACCAGACCTAATCTTATCAGTGACATCTACTCAGGAGAATCTCTTAGTTTAGCAGAACTGAACAAATCACAAGGGGGAAAAATGCTCTTTTTTTACATTCAGACACCTGTTCCCACATTAGAGTGGCTTTGGCAGAGCCAACCGCAAGCAGTTATTTGCTGGTGGTCAGCATTTGGCCTATCTGTGTGGATTAACGGTGAGAATGCTGACCTGGGAGCTGGTCAGCCGTGATGCTGTCACACCTGAGTGAGTGGGCTCGACTAGGGCTGCAGATAGGCCGTCCAGGGGGCCGGGGCATTAGGGAGGTAGGCTATACTCAGTTGGAGAAGCATTTTGGCTGATCCCTATATGCAACTACAGTTCCTGTCTGTCTTCCATACCAATAACCTCCAACAGAGGTGAAGCTTTTGAAATGAACCGCTGCATAATGGAGATAAACTCAAGTCATGGGTCATAGCGAGAGATAAGAGCCTGTATTTAACTGGGCAGTTTATACATCATTTCTCTGCCTTGGAGCAGTGGATAGCTTGAAATAGGCCCAAGTGTGATTGCATGGGACAGAATGTGTTTGCCCATGTGTGACTGCAAGTTAATGTTTTTCTGTGAGTGTGTGCATGATTATGTGTACATTTTGTTTAACCGTGTTTGTGTGGAAAAGAGAGGGAGTGACTCAGAGTTTGCTTGGATGTGAATGGGAGTGGAGAGAATGAGCGTATGGGTGCGGGCCTGTGTGCGTCTGTTCTGGCAGTGAACGTGATTGTGTTTTGATTAGGTCTCAGTGGTGCGCCAAGTTCAGGCCTTGTTGAGATTCTTGCCGCTCTCACATCCCCATCGCTTTCCCAATTTGACAGCTGATGGGATCTCAGATGGAATGTGCGTGTGTGAATTGCCAGCAATATACATAACAACCTAATTTCTCTCCTTCATCCCTCACCCCCTTTCCCTACCTCTCGCTTTCATTCCACTCCTCTACCTCCTCTCTATTTACCTGCAGTCATTGCTCTGTCTCCTTTCTTTCTGTCTCTCCATACACCTCCCATCCAGGGTTCACGAGCAGTGCCAACCTCTGCCTTTTAGGCTGCAGTTTTTCATCCTGATGGCTCCATGCTGTCACAAGTCCCTTGATCCAAAGTAATTCAGGGATAGTAGGTTAGCCAGTGAGCAATGCCAATAGCACAGCGTTCTCTCAGTACACACTAGCTTACCGCCGTGAATGTAAAATGTGTTCTCTGTTTAACACTTTCACCAACTGCTGATTCTTTTTTGTGCACATGATTGTGCGTACTGACTGTCTTCAAATCTATTAGGTATTTTCCAAAAATAAGTTTTTTTTGTGGCTAGACTCAATAATGCTTCCATTGGTATTGTAATAACAAACACTTATTTCAGAGATGTGTTAAAGGTCCAGTGTGTCTGGTCCCCTTGCTCAGAGTCTGCCATGTTGCACCACCAGGTTTCTATAGTAGCCCAGATTGAATTAACCAAACACTGGCTCTGGATAGGGAAATCCCCATTTTTCCATTTTCACGTCAGCCACTGTAGTTGGCAGTCCTTCAGTGAAGAGCAGCGTTGGAAAAACACAGATCTCTTATTAACTTGATACTGCTTTATTTAGTTCTGCAGATAATTCTTATTGTTAATTTGATTTTAATATTATATGTAGCGGGCACAACAGTGGCTCAGTTGCTAGCACTCATCGAGCGCTTCTTCTTGCCCTGATTTCGGTATCAGCATACAGTCCAAAACTATTAACTGAAGCAGAAGTTAAGACTCTAAATTGATATTCATATGTGTTCACAGCTTGTGTGAAGGGGGATTTTGTGATGATGGATCTTTCCAGAAACTTAGTGAAAGTTTCTGAAGGAAGGTTTCCACTATTTTCCACATACTGTTTTCCCACAGAAATGTATGATTTAGATTACATGCTATGTGTTTTAGGGCTACACGATATGCAAAAAAAAATTGAAATCATATTTTGATTTTGTTGACAGATATTGCAATTTCAGAATGAGTCGAAATGTCAGTGTTAATGAAAATGTTTGCATTTCATTTTTACGGACAAAGAATTGAAATGATAATGAAGTGATTTTTGCTGGGGTCTTTAAACAAGCATGTTTCCTTACATCTGGAATATGATTTTATAGGCCGAGGCATCTCTATAGCACCACAATGCTTCATTTATACTTGTATGTTGTGACACATTTTACTTTTTTTTTTTTTTTTAAATGCATGTCCTGTGAAATTGATGCATTTGGCCAAATTGCAGTTTTGATAGTTATTGATTGATTGTGCAGCCCTAATGGGTATCACGCTGCCCACTGTTGTCTGTCTATTTATGACTGTTTAGCAGTATGACCTTGTTGGTAACCATATTTGGGGTAGCTCTTCATTCATTAAATATCTGCAGTGGGCTTTAATTGTGCGCACATACCCTTCATGTCTGTTTGATACAAAAACAGATTCGTTTTGATTCGTTTGGGAGTCATTATTCATTTGTCAAGCAAAAATAAGTTTTCTGGTCAAAATTTAACTCAGGATATGTGTTAAATTTGTATGAAACATGCAAGGGTTTTCTTCTTTCAACTACATTATTACATATTAAAGTGTGCATCAGTAACTTTAATTTGCCTTTGAGCATTATCACCTTTTCAGTATACTGCATTCAGCAAATAAGAAATCAGTGTATTATGCAACTGATTAACATCACAAGGAAAGTAAATGCACCTGGAAGGCATGTTGTTGTTTCAAAGCATGTCTGCATGCTTACCTACCTGTACTTATATGTACTTATGCGTGAGACTCTACAGATCTATTAATGTGAATTGCAGGTAATTTTCCCTACCCTGTAAACATGCTGTATCACTCACAATTTTCCTCCTCCATTTAATGGTTTTCTTCAGGCAGTAGGGATGCAACAGTACACAAAGTCACAGTTCAGTTCATACTCTGGTTTAGGAGTCATGGTTCGGTACAGAAAAAAAGAAACCCTAAATGCACAAGGATACGTTTCTTTTCATTTATTTTGAACAGACAGTAGGTTAGCGTGTCAAAAGACAGACAAAATTCTCCTGCTTGGGAATGAGTTTGCATTTTGCCCTGAGGCAGCTTTGGTAAACTTTTTTCATTCTAAAAATAAAAATAAAAACATTTCAAACACTTCTGTATTACACTGTACTAACACTGAGCAAACACTTTCCCAAAAGTCAACAGGTCACAATAGGCTCTTAAACTGAAAAGTAACTCTTACGCTATGAAACTGAAACTGAAAATGAAAAATCTGAATAATGAAGAATAAAACTTGAAACTTGTGCATAAGGAGGAGTGTTTAAGTTAGTTATATTTAAACATTTAAAGCATCCAAACATTTATCGCCCCGGCGATCGGCACATCAGGTTGATGCCATCAGATGTGCGTTAGCAGGTTGAAAGTGTTTCCATCACTTCCTCTGAAACTGGAGCTGCGCAGACACACTGTCCTTATCTTACATACAGATCTCTTTCCTTTACTGTTGTAGCTGACCTGGAAACTGCAGGCAGGTCTTCCAGCTCGGGGACTTCATTTCATTCACCATAATATGACTGACTCCCACACCAATATGCTTGTTGTGCTAACCTCAGCATATGTTGGCAACAGCTTACTGCTAAAAATTTACATTCAAATTTACAACTCACAATTGTGATCTCTGGTGTTAACATAAATCAGAATACCCCCCCCCCCCAAAAGGTTTTGGTCTTCACCTAAAATTACCATTAATATGCATGACCTAAGAAAGACTCAGAACTGACCTCCTGGCCTTAACAACCCACTGACAACTCCTTGGAAATATGAATCTGCCCACATACTGTAAATGAGAAATTTTAATTTGGAGCATCCTGGGGGACAACATTTTGAGGCTGTCCATGTGATCTTGTTATGGACAGATGCCAGAGAGAAGAAAATTTTCATTATTAATAATAATAATAATACATTTAATAAAAATATGTCATTATCATCTGAGGCTGTGCCTGCAAAGGTCGTTTACATACATATGAATAAATTATTTTATTAATAGGCAGTATTTTTTTCAACATGACTACTTCAAACTTGATAAGGTAACAAGATAAACTGTGGTACAGCCGAAATAACTGGTTATTTAGTTTACTGGTTAAGGTCTTTCAGATCTGATTGTTATGTTAAACTCAAGCATGTTCCTCAGGGTTCTCTTCCTGGGCCTCTTGTTTGACGTCATCTACATGTTTCCCAAGATAAGAACTGACAACCATGGTTATGTTGATAAAAAAAAAATACCCACAAACAAACAATAAGCAGTAATAAAAATTATATTACAGAATACTTAAGAAATTGTAGTTTTGACCTAGGTCTTGTAGGTAGGTGGTTAATGACTGCCATATAACCTATGTAGATCACATCCAAGGGAAATACCAAATATGTCCTGATGTCAGCTTGTCGGTTTGCAACTCGGTGTTAAATATCACTTTATTAAAGTTTATGATAACATGTCCGTTTGCTTGCATTCCTCAAAAACTCAGATAAAAAGAGTTACAGTTACACTAAACCCTCATAAACACGCTCAAATTAAAGCTTAGTCAGCACCCTTAACCTCATTGTTTCATTTCAAACCTGATGTACAGGTGAACTTGTTTTTAAGGCCTCTCTTAAATGAAGGCACAGGTCTTGTTTTATTTTGAACTTTTTTTAATGTTCTTTAAGAATCCTGAAAGTTGAGAATACACGTTATATATTCGTGTGTGTGTGTGTGTGTGTGTGTGTGTGTGTGTGTGTGTGTGTGTGTGTGTGTGTGTGTTGTATCTGTCAGTGCATATAGGGCTCTGTTTCTCTGTGTTTGCATAATCCAGCTTTTATCCAACAAAATAATGACTTTGTGTTATTAATCAATCAAAAAATAAACCTAATGCTCATGTACTAGATAGACATGGAAGGCAGCTATAGCTATTTCATAGATGTTCAGAGCTCGAGAAATGGTTGATCCAGTTTTTAGATGGCTTGATATTACCCAAGTGACATGCAATACATTTTTAAAGAGCTAGAAATGTAGCCTACTGTGTGGTTCTGAGTTAAAGCTTGTGTGAAATGGCTGAATATATACTGAATGAGTGTTTGTGGGATGGTAACATGGGAAGGTAATGTCCATTTGTGCATGTTTATTGATGGGAGTATGAATGTGGTGATGGGTTAGGACAGGGCTATGGTAATGAGCCTTGGCAGCAGCTTGCTTTAGTATTAAATGCACATATCTTTCCCTTTAAAGGTAGTAAAGCATGTTGGCATGCAGTGAAATGTTTACAGTGCTGTGGTTGGCTCCTGCAGCATGTCCGGCTGTGGAGGATATTATAGCAGCTCACAGCTCTAATCGCTCATCCTTGGCCATCAATCAAAGCCTCGCCCCCTCTCCTCCTCCCACCCCCACAGAAATTATGAGGTCCGCATTACAAGGACACTTTTAATGGAATCCCAGAATGCCTACAATCATCAACCCCTGTTAAATAGTTTTCTCATTATTCTTGTTGTGTGTTAGGTGGAATTCTATAAATGTGTACGTTCTGGTGTTTTGTGGCTGTTTGTAACCTCAAGGTTGCTGAGAAGTGTGTAAGGTGAGAGATTTTACTGCAGGCTTTTGAGAGTCAAGCTCTCGGTATGGAAGTGCAGCAATAAAGATCAGCTCAAACAAAGATGGGGGATAACAGCCGAACGATGACGGTATCTGAGAACCGACAGTGTTGTGGGTTTTTTTTTAACTCCTAAAGTTCATCATATAGTGAGTGATTTTTTGTGTCTTCCTGCTTGTAATTCGGGCTTTATATATATTTAAGTATATTTAATATTTAACTCCAGCTTTATGTATATTTAAGTATATTTAATATTGATTTGATTTTAAAATATTTAATTATCAGACGGTTGAAAGTGTAGGGCAACAAGGGTCTTTTGGTAAATTGTAGAACATCACCATTTCATATTATATTCTTGAGCCAACTAAGCCACCAGGATGCCCCCCTGCACTGTGACTTATACCCCTTTCCCATCAAAATTAGTGACTGTATGCAGGTTTTTTTTTTAAATGTGGGAAACCCACAAAAAAACAGCAAAAGACTCCTTGTTTTTTTGTTTTTTTTAATGTTGTGTCATGTTTGGTGTAACGAATGCAATACAAAACATGTTATTAAACAGTAAAAAGCAGCATGGAGGCCAGTGACACAACATTTTCAGGTTGTGTTTGACTACTAGCGGGGTGTGCCTTGGTTGTTTATCAGACAGATTTCTCTTTTAGGCCGAACTGGAGTTAGGAGAGCTCTGATTGAAGCAGCAAAAAACGTTGTTAGTTTGACATGTTTGAGTTAATTTACCTTACTTGGCACTGCATACCTTGCAGTGTGACTACTGCACATATGCACACCATAGTGTTAATGCTGAAATTATATGTTGTGCGGCCCTACAACTTTAAACAAAGACTGTAAATAAAACGTATTAAACACAAGGTTTATAAAATAACATCTTTAACTGAATGTACTCTGTAGCTTTATATCTATTTATCTACCCTATAGGGTCACATTATATGTATCAGTTAAAGCTAGGCATAATTTATTGATTCTGATCACATTTTCTCGGTTTTATTTACATCCCAGTCAGTTCTTTTGTGGCAGAGAGCATACACACTTGAGGACATTGGATACGATAAAACTTTTGTTGTACTGTTTAGCAGGCCTACAGGAGACTTTAACCCCTTAAAGAAAGTTACACTTTGATGAGGGTTTTTTTGTTTACATATGTGCAAGAAAAATTCAAATATGTTTTTAGATAACTATCTTTTGGTCTTTATGACGTGTATGTCTTTTTGACTTATTTGATATCTTGTACTGGATGTATGCTGTAGCTTTATATGAGCTTATTTGCCCCACAGGGATACTTTGTATGATTGAGCTTCATCTACCCTTCATCGTTTTTCTGGTTTTGGTGAATCTACACTGCACCACAGTTATCACAGTTTTTTAAAATATTTTTTATGTGTATGTTTTTATATGTGTATGTCTTTGGTCACTGGATGGTGCCTTTAAGGCTGTAATTTGATATCTTGTACTAAATGCACCCTGTAGCTTCATACTAATTTATTTATTTACCCTATAGGGATACATTTACATTTACATTACAGTTAAGGCAGAGCTTGATTCTTCTACTTCTATTTTTATTATTGGTGGAGTGACATCACAAATCATAAATCTGCACTGACCAAAGACATACACATCAGAGGTTTTTGAATAGGACCTTGCTTTTATATATATTTGAATTGAATGTACGGTCTATCTGGTTGCGACCCCCACCATGCGAGGCATTTTTGAAATGGAGTTGATTTATTTGTTGTTGTTATTTTGTAAGCGCACTTTCTGTATATAAGGGGTCATTTCCCGCTTATTGCTCATGATGCTGATGAAGATTGTTGGTTGAAACACGTTCGTCATGTTGCTGTCATAGGCCCAGAATTACATTATTGTGTGCTGACGTTCAGTTGTGTCGCACATTGCTTTTTGTGCCGTGCACCTGGAAGTTTTTCAGTTGCGGTTTGGAGCGTGCTCTTTTTTCCTTGTGTTATAAAATAACAGAACAATATCGATACAGTCAGTGGGACTTCCTTTTGAATTCACAAATTGGAAAGAGAACTACTATGTCACATCATGGATTTCAACTCTACCTTCTTTAGATATTGGGCAGATTTTTTTTGGTCTTTTAGGCCTAGTCTTGAAATCTGTCACAGATTTAATTTCCGCTTCCCTACAACATTTCTTTTATCTTGCCAGGCAAGACAAGATGCAGGAGATGAGACTAAGCAGAGAAAGAGTAGTTGTTTCTATCAGCACCAGCTATGTGTTTTAGTTCGTGATGAAAAGAAGTCTGGCTTTGTTTATTAGTAAAAAAGAAGTAGGTTGCTATGCTGTTGACTGAGCAACACTAATTAAAATCCCTGTAGAGCTAGGACTTTTCTAGCTGCTACTAAACTTTGCTTTGCTTTTGAAATGCATTTCTATTTTTAGATGATCCAATTTGTGTCATCCCTGGTAAACTGTGTGTGCACGCGTGCGTGTGCATGCGTGCGTGTGTGAGACCATATCTATGAACAAATGTGCAGTGATTGTGCTGAAGACTTTTAGAAGTGGTTGCTGGTGTGGTTTAGCACTTGGAAAGAAAAATGTGATTTGTATGTGATCCATTTACAACATTTACTATGTTATTTTCTCAATTATGCATACATAGGGAAACAGTGATTGTACACATCCATATAAACTGCTTATAATTATATAGACTATTCTTTTTTATTATGATATTTTTGAGTGTGTTTTTTTTTATTTATTCATTAATTCATTCATTTTCCTACCTCGGGGGCAATGAAAGGAAGAGGCCATGTTTCATGTTTGCCGCAGTGCTGTCTCAGTGCAGGCAAATAACCACACACATACACCGCCTAGCCTATATTACATGCGCAGATGTGGAAGGCAAGAAATAATCGGTGGTACTGCACAAGACAGGTGTCAGCGTGTCCTCTTCGCCGGCCATAAAAGTTAATTAAAGAAAAGGAATTTTTATTGTGCTCGGTTGCTCAAGCACAGGCACTGGGCTGCTGCTTAATAACAGGCTCTCCTGGAGCCCTCAGAGCAGCCTCTCCTGCAGCTGCTGTCAGGAGGTGTACAGCTGAATAATAGCTGGCTGCAGATGTGTGTACAGCATGTAGGTGTGTACAGTACAGGGCTCTGGTAATTGTTTGCATGTTTTCTGGAATTCCAGTTTAGATATTCATCCCTATTCAATATCTACTACCAGTTAGGTGTTTCCAGTTTACCATTAGTCCTCCACTGATAACTCTGCCATGTATGGCGTACATTATTAGACATACATTTATTTTTTTCTGACAAAGAAGTAGACCTGAAAAACATGAAACTGCAACAGGGACAATTTGACTATGGCCGATCTGGATCAATGTGGCCAATTGTCTATTTTTTGTGTAAATCCTGTAAGAAAATAAACCTGCAGAATAATTTGCTAAGATGCAGACAATACTTTCTTTCACCTAGCTTTGTACTAAACAACGAACCCTACTATACAGCATGGCTACCCATATGGAAAAGCTTGCAGTGAATGCTGTATGGTCACTAGTGTATATGATTTAAATATGTTTAATGATTTAACTCTGAAAGAAGATCGTTTAACATAAAAACATAAAACATCAGAAAAAAATTTGAATTCTATAAAACAACAACAAAAATACATTGAAAGTGCATGAATAATCTCATATATACCCTTACACAATAATAGACATTTCACCAAAATAAAAACAAATGAGAAAACAATCTATATAAATGCACTATACTTCCCATTGTTAGTGGTCTGACATTCTTGAGCAGGATTAGAATAGCCTACCTGCACACCAGGGATTCCCAGGAAACATTGCATGCATGTAATCTTGCATTACTATTTGTAGTTTTCTTTCATCCATATCCACCTCACTTTTTACTTTCACTCTCTACATCTGTATGAGAACCGTAAGAAGTTACTGCAAATGCAAACCGAACATTTCCCACTGCTGCTGGTTCAGATTGAAAGTATTCAGCTGGCGAAACACTTTTATTGTAAAGCATTCACAGCAAACGCAACGTATTTTTCATTTAGGCTAACGCTGACAGAGATCGTTCATCAAAAATGCCTTAACGAAACGAGTCATTCTTGTCATTTTTTGACAGCAGATCATTTTAAGATATAGCAGGAAGTATTGGAACAAGAGGGAGCAGCTACAGTGGGTGATTCAATAAGGAGCTACAGGAGACAGGCTGCACACTTCCAACTCCTCAGCAAGCTAACTGACTTAACTGATCCCTGCTGTTGTGTGTGAAAACTACTTAGGCTTAGCACAGCATGAAATCAGTTTGTGGTTGCTCATGGCAGTTAAGAAAAAGGCAAGTTATTGACTAACTTCTTTATTAAAACAATGTGCATTTGTTTGGGCGCACTGTAAACATACATACAGGAGTTGTCTTGATTTACCTCAGGCAGAGTAGCTGCTCAGGAAGTGTTGTGTCCAGAATTGTGGGACCTGTAGTATTTAACCGCATTTGCTGTTACAACCAGTAACCATGGGTGTCACCAAATTGACCAGTACTGAAATCAGAAAGGAACTTTTACCTTGATGTTCATATTATTTACGGCTGCTGATTCAAAATTCAGCAAAACTTGGCCCTAGTATTTTAATTCTTATTTCCTTGTGTTTTTAAAAAGGTATAATATGCAGGATTGTCTGTTACTGTTTGTAAACATGCCAGCAACAATGAAAGTAAAAGCCAACCCCAGATTTATACTTGTCTGGCATTTCACCTTGCTCCTTTTGCATTTTTTGCGCTGTGTCTCCTGAATGCCTGCTACTTAAGTTCTGGCACCTGGTTGCCACTGTTTTATAAAACCCAGACCTCACCTGAGCACTGTGGGGGTGCATATATAAAAATACCAAACGTAGAAAATAAGAAAATTTAAGCAGAGTGCAGAATCTCTGCTGAGACGTACATTACCACACGCCTCTAACGGGTCATAAGCGATGATTAGGAGGGACTGCTTTTGTATGAGTCCTTACATTGGTTTTAAGAGACATCCTGCATGTTTCTTTAAAGAAAGGCAGCTGTGCTTGCAGGGTTTGCTAATACCAAGACTTGATAGGCTACACACTCTTTTACTTTACTAATTTAATCAATAATGTTAATAATTGGTTACGTTACATTAAGGGATGTTCCTAATTGTTTAATGGTATTTGTATGCTGTGCCACTTCAAGATGCTTTTGCTTTTTCGTCGGCTCATTTTGTGTTAGTTATGTCCAAAGGTTCTCTGGATAAAGGGAGGCATTTGTTTGCAGCTTGAATGTGGCTGTCACACATGCTAATGTATTACTCAGACTTTCACACTGTAAAGAGAATAGCTACAACACACCAGGGTTGGGCGATATGAATATCAAAATAATATTGCAACATTTTAATTCTGTATCCTGATATACAATATATATCTCAATATTTTTAAATGTTTTTTAAACTGATGTTAACTACTAAAATATAAACTTATTGAATAACCTGCAGGTACTATAAAATTTAATAAAGTAGCTACTGTCATATAATAAAGTTGAATACACTACTGTTATAATAACATTTAATAAAATATAGTTTTAAGGAAGTGAAAGTACTTTCATAATAAAATGTTAGTATTCTTATAATAAAGTAGGTCAAAGCAGGGCTGTGGTGCCTTTATTTTTAAGGACCTGGCTTGTTTCAGGCTGGAAGTGTCGATGTCTTTATTGATGACTTGAAGTTTCCGGTCAACAGTTGGATGTTAGTGTTAGGCAACAAACAAACAGCTCTCCAATTATAATACCAATATTTGAAAGACGCATTAGTGCTCTGTGGTCGCAAAATGTGACGAAATAGTCAGGGTCTGGAGCTCTGCAAAAGCCCTGATTTGTGTGTGTGTGTCTGTGGTGGAGAACTGTAGAGAGTGAGAGAAGTGAAATGCTGGTGGGTCATAAATGACTCAAGAATATACGTATGTAGTACTTGATGTTCGCGATGGTCATTTTATTAATCGCTCTTGAAACAAGCCACAATACCTCAAGGATTTTTAATTTATTGCCCACCCCTACAACACACCCAGATCAGATACACCACACCCATCCAGTCTTACGCAGGTGCTAATGAAGCATCTCATAGGAATTAGCTCCTCTCTGAATCTTAAGGAAAACACTACACTGGGTAGTTATTGGCTGATTGTGCCAATTTGCTACCCTCAGACTAGAGGCCTACATGTAGTTCAACCTTAATTACCAGGAAGAACTTGGTCGTAAATGAGGTGGCAGTGAAGGAGATGAGAAAGGGAGGAGGGGAAGGGAGGAATGATGAGATGGAGGGGGAAACTGAGAGGAGAAGAGTGGTGCAGCAGTAAAGGATGCATTAAGCAATTAAAGTTGGGGAGCAGCAGAATGAAGTGATGTGCTGATTTTTCCTGTAATTGTCATAGCTATCGCCAATGATTACAAGGCGAGCAGAGGAGAGAGGAGCAAATGGCAACAGTATGCTGTACATCTACATGCTGCTTTGACAGTTTCTTATACATAATCACAGCTAATCGAATACACACAAATACTGTCAATATAAAACACACGACACGTTCAGTGCTGTATTATGACAAGCTAATTCTATGTATCCCCTAGGTAATTAGACTAATAAGATCCACCAGAATCAAATTTGCTTTCATAAAGCCAATACTAAGACTGAAATGTATCTACATATTCTCACCATCTGCACACTTATGCTAAAATAATTATGTATGCATCAATATTTGATGAACAACAAAGACGTTAGCGCCCTGCAGTATTTTTGAGCTTGAGCCATGGGATTATGTTAACAGTGTTCACACAACCTCATCTATGATTCATTTATTGCCAGAACCCAAGCCACCACTGTTTTACTCCTCGGAGCTTTGTCGAGCCTGTCTGTGGGAGATAGCCAGTGCAGAGACAGAGGCGAGGCTGCAGAATGGAAACATAGGTATAAAAAAGAAGAGAGTAAGATGACATAGAAATGTAACCTTTTGTGGGTGTTCAGTTTGAAGCTGTTACTGCAGTCCTCTCTCCCCCATTCTCTGTTTTGCTCCCTTCAGTCCTTCCCTCCCTCCTCTACTGCAGGTCTCTCCAGCCCTCATTAATGCTAATATATGCAGCCTGACTGGCACAAAACCAGCAGGGAGGGGTCCTCTCCCTTGATTACCAGCAGTGAGAGCGGGGGGTGTGGGAGGCTGGGGCGAGGGTGACCTGGACAGACACCTCATTTAATTTAATACATTGGAGCATGCAGCAGCGGGGGAGTTGAGGCGAGGGAGGGAGATAATCAAGAGGCTGGGCCCTTATAAATGTGCTCTGAGATGACATGGAAGAGATTGGATTTGGAAACGAAGAGCAAAGAAGAGCAAAGCCAAGCGGAACACAATTGATTGATTCCATTCAAGTGATCGCACCCACTGATGAGGAATGAGTTATTTTAATGTTTTCTGAGGGAGGAGGATCTGATGAGGTTTTTTAAAATTCAACATGAGTATTTTCATTTCCCAGTCCTTATTCAGCAAACTCACCCATTTACAGTCCCAGCTGCAAAAATAAATAGTCACCATAAATCCCGGTTATACAGCAAAATACTCTGAAAACAGCGATCTCACCACAGTTACAAACATGGCTATTTTATGGATTTACAGTGCGACATAGAAAACCTCCAAACTTTCGGTTGCTATACATAAGTAAATAGTATCAGGAACATCCAAAATGATAAAATTTTGAATTTGTGAAAAAAAAGAAAGACACACAGTCTTATTGTGGTGATTGTGGCTATGAAAGATTCTAACACTTTTTTTCCTGCATTCTGGTGAATTTATGTGCAGCAATTTGTGCATCAATTTATGGTGTCAGGGTTTCCTCACACATTCATTGATCTGTGGCAGCCCGCCACGATTAAAACATCTACTGCCATTTATTGATTTTATTTTTTGTGGCTGCATCGTTCATCACGAGTGTTATCAAGATATATATACCATTCGGTTATTCATTCACCACACTCTCAGAGCCCAGAGCGTACTTTGGCTACAGAGGGAGCAACAGAATGGCAGGTTCAGTGACAGTGAAACATGACCACTCACTGAGCTGGTTTTAAAAGTTTTACTTCACTTGCCTCTATAACAGCTGCTCCTCTCATCCGTCATTTTGATCTGATCATCTCCGTATGGATTGACAGCTCAGTTATCCACTCCGTGAGTCAAACTCCTCAAACTGCTGCTGAGGGAAAAATGAACTCCTGAAGAGTACTGCCCAGGCTGCGTTCACAGATCCGCAAAAACGGCAGAGATACAAAATAATCTAAAAATGATGGTCTCTGACACAGTGTCAACAAAAATGCTTTATAGTAATAGTATTTATCGCAGACTTGTTCTGTTGTTTAACATTACTACATATTGCTGAGGCTGTTTCCATCTTTTGGTCAATCGGTGTAGGATTTCACTGTCAGCGGAAGATGGGAAACTGACATGACAGAAGTTAACATTACACAGATGTTCCCTGATCTCTGGCTCTGCCCCAAAACTCTAAGAGGATTATTCTTTTAGCATCCAGGCCCCAGAATTCAGAGCTAATAACCATGTCAGCCAGTGGCCCCAGTTCAGTGCTGCAACTCTTTAAGCTAAGGTGATACCTGAACCCTCTCATCCCCTCACTTCTGAAGATGAGCAGTCCCATCCTGGGGCTAATGGACCCCTCAAGACGTCAGCTGAGGGTTGACGCACCACCCACCCATCCCTCCATCCATACTGTGACGAATGGCAGGAAATCAGATGGTGGCCATGACAGGCAGATTATGAAATCCCTCTGTCTACATGACTTAGCCCCGTCTCTGCTTCTTAATCGTTAAATGTGATTAAAGCAAACAAACGAAGCATTATTAGATTAGTCAGAAGGACATGGAGTCTTTGTTGCTGATTATCTTTTCCTTTTTAATGAAATGCTGCTTGAAATTAACATTGCTTTCACTAATTTGATTTAGCATTGCCCCGAGAAATACCAGACAGCTCTCATTTGTCTGCAGACAGTTTGAGATCCTTGTCAGGGTCTTGAGATCAAATGTTGGAGTAAGGCAAACATTTCTGTTCTTCTGTAAAGTTCACAGGGGCTGATTGAGTTACTGGTGCTGAACTGTATGTGCATTACAGATGATTTTTGGTGAGACCAGAGATGGGCGAGACACAGAGTCTTCGACTGAGACACTGGAAATGTATTAGTTTTGTAAAGGTGCAAATATAAAGAAGCAGATAAACGGGAAACTTAATAACGACTAAAAGCAGATTGTTTAATTTAGTCTCAAAACCAACACACATACAAATCAGGTGCGGGCATGTGACTTCATCAGATGACCACAAGTGGAAACCATCCTTGCGAGGGAGCATTTCTGCTCCCTGTGCACAAATACAGTCCTGCGAGTTCAACCCTCCTTACATGCTCTCAAGTGCTTAACACCCTAGCTCATCAAATTGACATTTGAGAATTTTGGAAGCAGGAAGGGGATGGACAATGGCTGATGTGTTTGCTCCTTGATTGGTCACATTGAATATTGACCATGACCTTTGGCTGTTATATTATATGCTTGAGCTGTATACGTGTCCAAAGAATGCTATTAAAACACAACATATCTCACATATCTTAATTGGAAAATGCAACATTCAGAAAAAGGTCCAATTAGGAATATCCAAAGAGAATATGTTGTGTACATGACCTGTATCGAATTCAGAAAAATGTCATATCACTGACAGAATTTATAGAATAAAATTTGGAATTAATAAAATAAACAACAAGCGTTTGCTGATACTGTCATGCTTACCTTTATTTCACTTAAATTCAACATGGATCCTTTTTTATCAGTTGTTTCACCAGTTAAAACAACTCGTACTTACACTTTCTGCACAATTTTTTTATGTAACTCCGCACTCTGGTAACTGTCTATCTTCCACTGTTTCAGTGATCAAACCAAACAACCAAAGGTCATAGTTAGTATTTAAAATGACCACTTAAGAAGTGGAGACATCAGCCACTGTCTATTCCATCTTGTCGCCAAAGCCTCAAAAGTCAACTTGACGAGCGAGCGGGTAATGAGCTCTTGGGTGGGCATACGAAAGGCTGAACTTGTGCTCATCACAACCCCATGCTCACGTGACCGCGTTTGTGCGTGTTGGGCAGAAATGTGTTACGTGCATGAGCGTGGTTTGGATGCGAGTCTAATTAAATTCCATATAAAAGTCGCTGTCATAGTGAAATGAATATTGCAGTGGTCACATCAATGGACTCTCAACTGTGTTAGCGCTGATAGTGTTTGTTCAAAAGCTGTTGTGTGCTTGAATTGAAGAGGTTTAGCGTTTGCATGAATGGCATGTGTGTGTGCCTGTAATTGGACGCGGGTGCTGCATTGTTGTTGAAAATAATCCTGTCAGCATAATCCTCCTTTGTGAGGTTCATTAATTGCATTTAAAATTGGATGCAATCTAGCTGATTCAGGCCCTGCTTCTGAGCCTTCCTCGGCTTTTTGCCGCACAAAGCCCCTGTCGCTTCAAAGGCTAAAGGGTCGTGAAGGAGGTTTTCAGATTTTCATTCAAATGTACGCTGATTTTTCATCCCTTTAACCTGTAATGGTGTGGCTGTGTTGTGTGTATGGTGGCAAAATGAATTTAACAGCTAGCCATCTTCTGAGTACAGCTGCTACTAACCACTGATACCAGCTGTGTTGCACTGAGGGCAGTGGTGATTACTCTCATTTTTAACAACAGACCTTGAAACAATAAAGTGCAATATATTTTACATAATATATCAAACACTTCTCTGACAGCATATTGTAACTATACCAGGACGTGCATTTCATGTTTGTTGCATATGTACACTGCTTTCATGGTGCAGCATGTAGTGATATTTACAGCTGCACTGAATTGGATTGGAGGCTGTTGTGTACTCATCTATATGGTAATGCATTATTTGCATGTTTACCATGCAGATAATTCAGGATCAGTGACAAATTCATATATTTGTTTGTTAACTGGACAAGCATTTTTGGTAGAAGTGTTGTTTAAATGACTGAATATCTGTTGTTGAAAATGTGACAGTAAGAAAGGTGAAATATAAAGTTAGCATTATGGATACAGTGTGGATACTTAAACACATTCACACTTCCATTTACACATTAAGTCACTCCAGCTATTGTAAATGCACAACATAGCTATTAAATATTTTCTGCAATTGTGTTTCTTTCTTTTCCTAGGCCAGGGTTTGCTTTTGAACCATGGTCACCAGGCAGGTCCTCCATACAAAAAGACCTGGAATTGGGAAGCACTCAAGCAGCCCACTGTTTGATCGAAACACAGCTTTTTCTTGCACAGCCTTGCCTCTGAATTACTTTCCATTTTTATTTTCCTGAATGAAACTTTAGGAAATCCATTTAGGATGGCCTTTGCAGCTTTGGCTGTCAGAGATACAGGCGCTTAAAACCAGAGGTCACCTCCACACTTGTTTAATAGCTACTCAGAGCACCTTAGTGAGTGTGTTTTTGCCCTGACTGGCAATAAATACTCATGGACGGGGCTGGGTTTATCTTTTCTCAGTGTTTTAAAGGGATACCTTCCTCTTAAAGGAATATAACGCACAAAAATACAATCAAGCACTCTACCTCTGTGGACTTGAATAGTGGCTGTAAGGATGACATGTACTGTCACGGTAGTTTAAGTTCACAACCGTTACAACAGACTCTAACGGCTCTATGTCCACACAAATGTCTGGGACATCTCCTGCACCATAATTCAATACCCCACTGTCCACCAGTATCTATGTTACTATCACTAGCATTTTTACCAAAATATGGTGAAATACACAGCTTCTATTTGTTGCAGCATTGTAATGGCTCATTTATACCTCCCTTGTGTACAGAAAATAGATGCGTCCATTTTCAAGAGGGCAGAGTCAAAAGTTTCAGACACCTCAAATAAGGCGAGGGTGGAGGACATCGTAATAATGTACCTTTTAAAGTTTGAGATTTTTGGTGTGGGGCTGTATGAGATGCTTGTGTATAGTCATTGTATTACATACAGTAGCTAGCAGTTGGCGTGGACCTGGTTTGAGAAACAGATGGGCACGAACCCCAAATCCAAGCATTATCCTGCTGTATAGAGGTGCTTATTAAAACATATTTTAGCCACTTTAAAAAAAAGAATCAATAACAGTCTAAGTGGACGTTGAATTCAGAGTGTTTTCACCACTTAACCTCACCGTTACACAGCCCTTTCTTTTGGTGCTACATTTTTCAACCATGTAACTTTCGTATTCCTGTGCAGAGGCCCAGCTGAGCCACCCACGGCACACTGCCGGTCAGCTGTACTTCCAAAGTGCTGTTAACAGCTGCAAGAGTAACTTTGTCAAAAGTTTACTGAAGAATGGAAGAGCAAAAACAACAATTACCACTGCCACGGTTACTTGTTACCGCTTGTCCTGCTAAACAGGCAAAGAAATGAAAAACAGAAGCAGAAAAGGCTGCCACGAAAAAACTTTGTGATAAAGGAAGAGGACAAACTCGTGTAAACGTTGTGATTGCCTTTCAGCTATGGCGACAACTGAGGGAGTTTAAAGGCCTGAAAAGTTTGTTTCATTTTTGTTTCTAAACATTTGTTTTAACAATATCAGCCGTTTTCTTACAGCTGAATGAGACATCGTTAGTTAGACATAAGTAGTTGAATGAAGTTGAGGTCCTCTCTCCCCTCTGATGTGATGTGGCGGAGCTCATGCATGTGAAGGGGGGGCGTGGCTTTGGAACGGCCTCCGAGGGCAGGGGCAGTAATGCTACTGTCAAATTTTGCTAGCTTTCCAGAATTACCAACCGTACCTTTAACAGAGGCAGCGTTGTAGACTGCTTTGTGTGTGCCTCTGTGAGGCCATTAAATACACGATATATGAACTGAGAATTACTTTCTCTGTTTTATTGATTCATGCTATTCTGCCATTTTTTAATTGTCTTGTCATCTCCTAGGGTCATATCTCACTTGAATTATGCTACACTGCCCCCATGAACTGTGGTGGTACTGCTCCATTTCATCTGTATCCATAGGCTTTTACAAAACATGCACAAATACAGACAAAATGAACGAAGAGTACAAACACAGGGCTCTGTCTACATATTGAACGTTAAGCATAAATGAGTCTTTGGCTGTAACTAAATTTGTATATGTTGGTTTGTCACGTTGGTGAAAAACATAAAGTCACCGTGCAAGTGATGGATGGAGAAAGCATTTTAAGGCGTAGTTTATTATTTTATGTTTGACCATACAGCACACAGATATATGTGGATCGTCAGACAACCGTCTCTGGACATTCATACAGGAAATTGTCTTCCCAACAGTCAGCCTAAGCATTTATTAATGAATTTTGTGAAATATTCCATTAAGGCACCATAGATATCAGGGCCAGAGACAGATGCCTTTAAAGAAAAGCATCTCTATCTTTAGGGAAAGCACTGCTCCAGCATGTAAAATGTTGCAGAAATGTAGAAAGATGGGTGGCAGAATTGCAGAGTTGAGACTTTTGCATACTTTTAAAGCACAATATTCTGTCTTATTCCATGCTGATGTCGTGATAGTATGACATTTTTAAGGGTCAATACAATAACTGCATAAGGTTAATTCAAATTTGTTGGTTTGGTTATGGCATTAATCATTGTCAACACCTCAGTAAACACACTCAATATAGTTGTTTTTTTTTTCATTCATGTCAAAATTTTTTTCATTTATTCATTTAGCTATGTAGCGCTTAATTGTGTGATTGTTGACATAAGCCCACATTTATTCATACATTTTCACTTTCCCTGTTGAGATATGCCATCACATCAAAAAGAGGCAGTACGGCAGGAAAATCTGTTACTGCTATGTCTCTATGCCCAATGTAAATGGGATACCCAATAGTCTGCTTCTTTGCCTGCATTTCACATAAGTTGTCTCAGGTGTATGTTTTATGGTTTGTTCTGTGATTCGTTTGGCAAACGTCACACACACAATCGTGTGTGATTACTGATATGAGTATTTCTTAGGTGTGTCATTATGTCTTCTCAGCTCCACTTAATTCTGGTCTCTCAAGCATATCTGTCTCTTTCTTCTGACTCTTTTTCTTTTTTCTCTCTCCCCTTTTTGTTCTGTGGCTGGTGGCGGCAGGGAACTTGCTATGCATTTCACGTTGAACTCAGAGTATGTTGCTATGGTGGTTGCTAGGGATTTAGCCCAGAGTGACGTGGAAAGTCCAAATATTAAAGGTGTCCTTCTGATGCAGAGGCAATAGAAGCTGAGAGGAATGAGCAATCGCCTCAGAGAGAGTATTTTTTCCATGTGCCCTTTCATTATCATGCCTCTCTCTTTTGAAATATCAGAATTGATTTTCAAAACACAAGAAAGGACTGCATATAAAGGCACAAGCCACGGCAAAAGAGAAGAACACTGCCTCTGAACATAATGCTTGTTCATTAATTTTCTGTTTTTGGCATGTATGCACGGAGCATTCTCTGCATCCTCTTAAAACCAAACACTTTAACTGTATCTGCTAAAATGACTAGATAATAGCAAGTAACCTTTATTGTGAACAAGGGCTAGATAATTTGTAAAAGTAATTCTTCATTTTACCTCCAAGTAGGGTCATTCTTATAATGCAGTGTTTGATTTTGAATTGAAATAATGTCCTTGGGATGTACAGCTAGACAAAATAATGGGAACATCTGAAAATATGTGAATATCAAATGCTAGAAAAGGAAGATGGGCCAACCTGTTATTTAAATCCTTTATCTCTGGCTTTAAGAAAGAAACAAGGAAGAATTAAGTCTATTTTTCACTTAGCACCATGAAACCCCCTTTAAAGGTTAACTGATGTTTAGTTCTTTTCATTAGATGGATCTTGGAAGGCATCTGACCAGCATGCCACATCCACATTTGGTATGCTGTGAAAGAACAGATGCGACAAAACTCTTGTGTGCGCAAGCTGCATGTGACTGATCTCTGTTTTTGCACACCTGTTAAACAATTCTTTTCTATACATGATATTGTGCTTCTCTTGAAGAATTTATGTTTTGATGGATTTGGTGACTAAAGTTCAGATCAAGTTCATTCTCACAATACTGAATATATTGTATCTCAGAGTTCTTTTCAAGACAAAACGTGGTATTGACAATGTGTTGCTGCAGTATGTCTTTTGTTGTGTAAAATGCTGGAATTTCATAAGAAAGAAGACCAACTCAACCGAGAAGGTAAACATTCAAATAAGCATAGTTGCGGTTGACTTGTATGTCATGTATCAGATGATCAGATATTTTTAAAATTATTTTGTCATGGAAACAGTTATGCCCGGTCACATGTGCGTAGAAGATACCATAAAATCAAAAACAAGCTAAAGTCCAAGAGTACCAGCGTCCAACATGCATATTTTCAGACATTAAGAAGAAAGAAAAGAAAAATGGAGCAAAGCGACAAACGCTTTCTACATAATCATAATCATTATGGAAGACAGAGTTCATGGATTACTCACTAAGGCATTTACTGTGTAGCACTAAAAAGCCTAAATAAATACTAAATGAGCAATCTATCTTGCCTTCCGTCCCAGGCTTTTTTAACAAAATTGGAAAAGTTAAAACACATCAACATTAAACAGCCATTTTAGCTTTTGGTCATCGGCGCACCAGAAAATGTCAGGGTTTAGACAAGCTGTTTCATGGAACATTAACTCTTTTATGTCATTATATAGATGTTATGCATGTTATGTTATGCATGTTATGCATGTTATGTTATGCATTTGGATGTTTCATATATATCATGTCAGCATTTCTAAAGTGATTTAGTTCACATTACATGAGCTTCTCAATGAGTTCTTTTTCTGATAAGCAAACTTTTTTCAGGAAATTTATGGCCATAATAACTATTTGGATAAAGCCAATAAACCAAAGTGACAAACCTCTTTCTATGCAAAAGCAACATTTAAAGCTATTTGTCATTATTAGCTATTTGCTAGCCAAGACCACTGTTGTTAACAAAGCTCAACTTGACTCTTATTCTCTAACAAACCAAACCTTGAAAATATCTCAATATATGTTTGGTTTTTTTTTTAACCAAATATCTCCATCAATTTAGCGATGATATTGTAGGGTTGACTGATGGTTCACAAACTTTTTTTTACAATGAGATTTTTAATAGGAAGTGGGTAAAGGGAAATCACTTTACTGTAATGCCTTTGAAACCAGGAAAAGACAACATGATTTCTACTCTCATATTACAATGTCGATATAATATTGACATATGTAGCCCAGCCCTAGTTTTCATTGATGAAAACTGAAAGAACTGGCCTTCCGGCAACTCTAAGGCATATTTTTCATCTTTAAAAGCATTTACGTTTGGTGGTGTCACCACAAAGTGGCTGAATTGCAGCATTATAATGTTTTAAATCTATAGAAGGCGGCTTATCATGACCTTCACTGCTAAATTTGTTCACTTAATTGTAAGTTGTTGGCTCTTTAGCTATTACATAACTTTCTTCACATTTTCCCCAGACCTTAATCTCTGTTATTATCTTGTAAATTAGAAACAAAAAATTCATAGTTAGTGCCATTGATGCTTTGCCAAGACTGTTTGCTTTCCATAATCTATTTGATTGGATGTTTGCGTTCTCCTACGTGCTTTTCTGTCTGTGACTGACTGCCCGATATGAAGACTCATTAAGCCCGTGGCAGTCAGTCAGTAGCAGCCTAAATGATAATGTCCAGTGCCCAACTCAAGAGCTCAAGGCCTGAGGAGAGAAAGACCTGCCCTGCCCTTCCTCCCACTGCCTTTTGTAATGCCTTTCCCTGTCTTGCAGTCCACAGCTGTAGCAGCCATCACACAACCTCAGGCAGGCTAGTTAGCCCTGAGAAAAGAGCCTGAACCCCCGATCAATAACTTTAGTCTTGTCTGCCTAATTGCTCATTGGTCGACATTGGAGCCAGACTATATGTAAGTGCATGTTCCCCCGAGTGATCGACTTCGGCTCTATTTCCACCACTTCCCGCCCAGTGTTGGGCTCACGGTCTGCCCCTCTCTCTTCTCTCTTTTCTCCTGTCCTCGCCTCTGTTCACCCATGTTCGGAGTGGAGAAAACCTGACCTAATCGTCTTCTTCTCAGTTACCTCTGCGGGATGAGACCATCCAGAGACTCCAAAGAGATGTGTTGCTCCCTCACCAGGCCCGTGACTCTCAGGCTGCTCAGGTAAATATCCGGGTTTAATGACGAACAGGAAGATTAGCCAGTTACTTTCGCTCGCAATTTCAATGAGCGGCAGGAAATTAGCCGGTGTCGTTTGGGGTTTTCTGAGTGGCTTATTATATGATCTAATGCAGACGCACTTTATGAGCGTGGAGCAGAGTATGGAGAGGGCAGTATTGATTGTGCTCATTGTGAATTATGTGAATAGATAAAAGTGTGAGTGTGCATATATATTAGGCAATTATGCGCTCAGGTGCTAATGTAAAAATTCTGCTGAATAAATATGAAATATGCCTCTATCAGCATCCAACTTGTGTTCCCTCGACACTAGTCATTTGAGATGATAATTGGGATAGCATGTTTGCCTTTTTCTGATGAGACGAGATATTGTGATAGCTCTCCTCAGCCTGGATTTAAATGTGTATTGATCAGTGTGAGGCTCAGGAGCTCAAATCAAAACAGCAGTACAGCCCCCGCACACTTGCATATATTTCTGCCTTTGTTTTTCACATTATGTTTTGGGGAAATCTCACAATACTCGGACATTAAACGTCAGACACTGTGTAACATTAGAAGCTCATTTGTGTTTGTTCTGGCTCTCTTTTTCCAGTAGTAGTGTGCTAATGTCATGATTTAAATGAAGTATTGATCAGTTTAGGAGGGGAGAATAGAGAGAGAGGGAGCGATTGTGAGGGAAAGAAAGCAAGACCAGGGTTATCGGTGTGGATCGCATACAGAAAGAGAGTGCTAACGGATGAGACACGTTTTAAGCGATTCCGTGAAATGGATTTCTGCATAATCTGTATTTTTAATTCAGGAATAACCGCCAGCCTATTTTGTTTGACTTATTCTGAGAAGCAAAAACGGACATGGAGATGAGACAGTGCTTTGAGGAAGGCAGGAATGGAAATAACTGTCTTTTTTACTCTTGTTTTTTGTTGATTTCATGGAGTATTTGCCAGCCTGTATACAGATGGTTTAGGAATGGTTTGTCCTGATTCCTGTCTGGGTCTCCATCTTGTCTGGTTGTAATTCCTTCTGCAACGACGGCTCTGCAGCAGCTTCTGGCACACTGGATTAAAGCCTCCGTCCAAGTGAACCAGGAGCTAGGTCTGTTTGTCTTCCTCTTACTGTCCTCCCTTCCTTTCTCCCAAGCTCCCTCCTCTTCCTCTCTCTCTCATCGTCTTTGGCTCTCTCTCTCCCCCTCCATCCCTTCCCCACTTGTGATTTAGCACAGCGAGGTAGTATTAATTAGTGGCCTGTTTATTATTGTTGGCGCACTTATCGGGAAGGCAACTGTTGCCAGTTTGGAACGGTTTGCCGTTTGCTAGATGTCAAGCTACATTGCTGTGTATAATATAGCTGTCCTGCTTCAATGTTATCTTTTTTTTCCCCCTATGAAACATTGATATTTAACTTAAGTTGAATTGGTTATTTTATCACGTAACACTCATTTGTTGTCTTTAAACAGTAAATTTGTCAGTTTAAGTTTTTCAATTTTCAATTCATATTCATTATGTTCTTGTAGTTATGCTTAGGATTTTGTAAAAGTATGTATTTGGAATAGTTTTTATTAACAAGCACTGTGAAATCCTGTCCGAACTTGAAAGCATTGATTTCTTTAAAATATAAATTAATTTTGTTTTTCCCATGTTGGATGTCATCATCTGCATAGATTTACTATTCACCTGGTATTCATTTTATTGAATAAAGACCTAATCCTAGTCATCACAATAAGTCTATTGTTTGTATTTTGCTTGTGCAAACATTTGTTTTAAATAAGTATTTAATTAGAAAAAATGCACTTTATCTTCAGCAGTTGTCCTGGCACAAAATGAGATGATGGAACAGGACTCTGGCTGGCATTATTTCCGAGAATCTGCTCAGTAGGATGGGGGAACCATGGTGCATCTTAGCCTCAGCTACAGAGTGAGCAGGTTGGCTGCGCAGAGAGGATAGGCTCTGTGTACTGGATTGATTTTTCTCCTCCTCTCGCTGCCCTGCCTCCTTTTGTGGTTCAATAGCTGGACATCCAGGAGCAAGGATCTCTCAGTCGCTGCCTGATCTGCAGGAGAATTGTCTGGATCTCCAGAGGAACAGAGTCGCATGCAGAAACAGCAAAAGCAGCTTCAGAGCCAGACTCCGCAGGCCCAGGAGCTCCACAGTCAGGTATAGTGCTCACTGCTAGGCCCGGGGTTTTCCAGCAGGCCTCAGACTCATCATGCTGCATGTACCCATCCCAGTGCATTTGAGGCTGAACGCATTTTGAGGAGAACATTTAAAATATTTCCATCCCAGCATTGCTTCATATTGATTGAATTTAGGTTTTGCTAGTGCCATCTGATCTAGAATCATGCAGCTTGTGGGGTCACAGTAAAAATGTATATATGTATATTGACAACTAATTGACAGATGACCAGGAATGCAAATATAATGGCATTTACTTCCATTTGTCATGCACGTAAGGACACATATGTTGCACAGGAAAAATAAAGTGCACCTTACAGATGTGTAGGCGCGGATGTATGTCCACTGAGTCAACAGGCCGACACGTTCTGTATGACAAACAGGCACTTAGTCACATTGACAGGTAAGACAAACCCAGGATTCTGATGATTGATGATTCAGGTTTCCGACACATATTCAAAGAAAAAAAATGCTGCTTGCCACCTTCCCAGAGGAAAAAAACACTGACCAATCTGAATCCCTGACTGTGTTGATTGATGGTATCTGTGTCACCTGTTGCTAAGCCTCGGGGCAGACTCTGTTTGTGTTGTTCAGTCAGAACCTAAGGTGTCATCTCAGTCCCGCTCTCTCTGTATTGTTGACTGGAACATTCACAGTGTTGCCTTAGCTACTCTACGAATCTATGCTTATTTTATCCGTCTCCCTGCTGCTCCTCCAAACGTCATTGGCCATAATAATCCCCTACCATATTGCTCGCTTCTTACCCACTCTGATACTTGTTTAAATTCTCTGAGAGCTGCTTAAAGTAAATTATGTCAGGAGCTAATTTCAGTCAATGTCAAATTGTAAATACTCTAGAGCAATGTTATGATGAGCGCTTCTCATTAATCTCTTACTTGTGTCTTTATAGAGATGCATGCACCAAATAAGCATGAGAAGGAAGTGATGAACTTCTACAGACTGCAAATACCTGTAAGAGTTAGTGGAAGTAATGTGTCATTGGTAGGAAATTTGTCAGGACTCAAGAGGAGTGTACCATAAAGTCAACGAAGCCAGGCTTTCTTTGACTTAGCTAGCCTGACAAACCCTGAAGTCTTAGTCAGAGATAACAAGTATCACGAAGATACTTATCAACCTGTTAATCCAGGCTTTCCACACAGGCTCAGTGCGTGTACCCATAAAGCCAAATTACTCCTTCAGTGCGTCATTTGACTCTTAATTTATCGATTGTGTGCCACCTGCTTCCTATAATTAACAGACCTCAGCAAATCACGACCAAGTTTAGAATAATAATTCAAAGTAGGAATGTTTTGGTATGTAAGAGTTATAATGCATTTTATATGCAAGTAAATGTTATCCTGATTAATAATATAGTGCATTATAAATGCATAATGCTACCTGAGATTCTAAGGGAGGCGTCTTTTAGAGGCAGTGAGTGCAAATGGACAAAAGAAGTCTATAAACAGTTTCAGTAGTTTATTAAGAGCAAGAACAACCTAATAAAACAATAATCCTGCTCAGATTTTCTGCATCACTGATATACTGTAGGCTGATATACTGTAGACTCCCTTGGCAAGTGGAAAGATAAAAAAAAACTGGGGGGGAGGCTGGAGCCAATCCCAGCTTCATCGGGCGGAAGGCAGGGTACACCCTGGACAGGTCGCCAGACTATCGCAGGGCCGACACATATAGACAGACGACCATACATGCTCACCACGCAAATCACCTGAAAACTTTAAGCAACAGTTTAGCAGAGTATTCTTATTTTCCTGGCTTTATGTCTAATGTTACTGCGACCTACATGCTAACAAAGGTTTCAGAGAGGTTTAGGTGCATAGACTGAAAACTGATGTTTCAGAACATTTCCTCTTGTCTCTCATTATCCCCCTCAAAGCTTTGATGAATGCAGATATTTCTCACTGAAGCTTCAATACCCAAAACCTAGTATTCAGACCAGTCCTGCAAATACTTTCAATCACATACAGTGGATGATAAACATGTCAGATTTAAAAGACTTGTTCTCAAGTTTTGTATATGTATAATTTGGATTGTAATGTGCCATTGTTGAGTGTCATCTTCATATTTTTCTCTCTGCCATTTTGTCCTCAGCTGCAGTTAAAGGGCATCTGGAGGAAGAGAATGAAATACTGATGAAAAGGAGAATAAGCCCGAGTGGAGAGCTCAGGTCAGCCACATTCTGACCAGCATATTTTCAGGGATGCACACACTGTATTTACATACAAAAAAGCAATCACACCCAAAAGGGGACTCAGATCCAACATAGTGTATCCACTCTTACATGTCAAGGTCCAGGTTTAAGTCATATTTCTTTTAATGCTTAAACTTTGTAAATCTACAGTTGTTACTGTGCACATTGTTTTGTAATTTATGTTACCATGAGTGAAAACAGTACATATACATAGCTGTTTTTTAGTTATGTCGTTTTCCCTTACTACTATACCTACACCTTAGTGATTGTGGGCTGTAGCAGGTCATAAATGAAGTAAAGTATCTGGTACTCGATACCAGTAAGCTATCAACCTTAATAACCCAGTGCCAAGTAGTTTCAAAACTTCTCCAGTCCAACAATACCTGCGTATGATCCTTTTTGTACCCAGATGTAGAAAAAGATACCTAATTGTTTGGTTCTGCTTGCTGCCAATTACTGAAAGCGTTCTTGGATGTGACGTGTTATTGGCCCACTACAGCAGCAGCTACAACCTGTACAGTCTGTGGTGTGAAGTTAAGAGCCGGTAATTTAGCATGCCTAAAGTATAGCTATCCTTAACATGTGGCATCTGGTGGTGTTTTACATAACACATGATTGGTATTGAGAGAAAAAAGATATACAATGTAGCACTCAGTTGGTATCATTATAACATTTAGGATACTGGTATTGTAATATTTTAAAGGATACCCATCCTTACCTTTAATACAGTAAAAAGTTGAACGCATAATTAAACATTTTTTGCAGAACCTTTTATGTTAAAGTTATGATATTATGCACTGCACATTACATTATCATAGGATTTTAAAAAGTTTGCGTAAGTGAAATGTAAACATCAAAATGTATTTTCAGTTGATAAACAATTCTATTGTGTAGACAAGCACAAATACAAAGCAAGACGTGATTTTAGGCTGCAGTGCTAGTTACAGCCACGCCAGTGGACACAACAGGCAGTAAACTGGTGAGGAACAGCATTATTATCGTTAGTGAAAATTAGCACTAACAACAATGGCGCTTAATGCTAATGATAGCCCTTAATAAGCATCATAAATAACTAAAGTGCATTGAAAATTTAGATTAAAATCAGATTAGAATGTACAACTACAAAACTAAAATTGAATTTGTTAAAAAGTTAACTTTACTATTTTGTTATGTAATGCAATATGATAGACTTTCACCCTCAAAATAACTGAACAATAAATGACCAAGGTTTTTTGATAAACACGTCCGCCATACAAGCCTGCCCCGGCAAAATGTTTTGCTTATGTAAAAGTTTGGAGTGGCCGTGGCCTCTGTCCCTGAATGCTTTAAAATGTTGGGGAACCATTGTGAACTGAGATATAATTGGTAATTTTTGGGCCTTTCTTTCCTTTCTATTCCTTTGGTTCTGAATGTGATTGAAGGCCCTTTTCTCACACATTAACAATACAAAACTTTTGATGGGCATCAATTTATTGCAGACCTTCCACACTTTCCTTAATTGTTCAGCCATTACTAATACTCAATGTGCAAAAAATCAAACATATATCCAAACAATCTCTATAGGCAAACAATACAGTTCAATAAAATAGGTCATACTAAAGCACTCAATGCTTGTCTTAAACTTCTTTTTTGAGCTTTGCATTTTTATAAAAAGCCTTTTACAAAAAGTCAGTTTCTCAGGTTTCTGGCCCAATAGATATGTCTCAGTCAATTGTGCTTGCTGTTATTATAAAGAATGGGAGTCCAAAGACCAATTCCAAAATAATGCCCCTGCCTTTGGAATGAGATATTCAACAATCACGAGTGTAATGTTTTTTTCATTTACAGTACTTTGACCATGGTCTGCATGGTTATTGCTTCATGCGTGTTCTGATACTTTATGTCTCATTTCTAGTTGTGAGTTCCCTTTTGAAAATTTTTACCTTAAATTGGACGAAAGTAATTTCTAGTTGGCAATTCTCAGGACAATAGGTGATAGATAGCTAACATAAATATGCTGAGGGAATCATACGGGAATGTATAATGTTAAGAATGAGGAAATATAGTGGGGGGCAGCTGAACTTATTTCTCTGGATTTTCAGAACTGGAGGTGGACCTTCATCGCAGCTGGTCTCACTCTTGGGAGTATTAGAGGAAGAAAACAATATCACCTATCTTTATGTTTGGGGATGACCACGAATATGTTTTGTGTTAATGCGTGTTTCATACTTCGTTTTGTGTATAAAGGAATAGTTAGACATTTTGAGGAAGGAATCTCCAGAAAGTCACCATGTCCGGAAGAAGGAATTGTCCGTTAACCCCATAAAACCACAACTTGTTGTTTTTTAATGCTTTATTTTTTAAATATTGAGAGTGGTCTCAATATTTTATATAATTGTGACCCAAAAAATGAATAAGCATATTTCCCAAAATGAGAAATTATTCCTCAAAGTATGTATATTTGTCTGTGTGTCTGTCCTTCATATGAGGCAGTAATGACAGGAAAATGTTCTTTGCAGAGTCCAGAACAGGGCAGATCAGCTGCAGTGAGGCACAGATGTAAAAACCTGGAGGCTCATCCTGCCAGAAAAGGACACAGGACACCAGGAGTGGGTAAGACAACCTTGGCCTGATACCATACCCACGTAGAGACACAGGTAATCATTTTCTTGAGCATTTAGATTTATTGCATAAGCAAGTCAAAACTCTCAAACTGACATCAGAAATATTGCTGCATATTGTGTTGTATTATAATAAGGAGTAGAACGTAAAAACAGAATCTTGTCAGTTAGAATTCCTTCAGCTGTCAGTTAATTAGAATGAACTAGTATATCTAGGTTACTCAGATGATGAAATATACAATTATAATAATATATTTACTCTTTACTAGCCAGTTTTAGGCTATTTGCATGACAGCTGGATTCATGCAACATCATGAATTAAACAATAATCCATTTTTCATCTGGGTGGTGCCTTACGTCATGTGTAAGAGCGTTGTTTGTATATTCTCATCAGCTCTCATTGGGTCATCTCGTCATAATTTTTTGGATAAGCTAGCAAAACCATAACCTGAGAAGTTATTTATTGACCTAATCTTTGCCTTAACTTCAAGATTAATTCACAGGAGACCTCACACTACCTGTAATTTCAAATCATGATGATTAAAAAAAAAAAAAAAAAAAAAGGTGATCATCAGTTTACGAAGATTTGTTTAGATTTTTGCTCCTTGTACTGCTGGCCCAACTGCAACCACAGCTAGATTTCCCTGCAGATTTTAAAATGACTTTTACCTGACTGCTAATAAATTCTAAAATTGACCATCATGACATCATACTGAAACATATGTACAACTAAATAGTGCTAAAATATACTGACATTAAAATGGATTAAAGTAGCATATTATATACAAAACTGTAGAAAAAAAACAAATAATATATTCTATATACCTTCATACCTGACATGCAGAAAATACACTGATCTCATATTATATGTGTGTATTATTCAGTTTAGTTTGCCTAATTTTCTGCTTTAGAAACTTTAGAAATGATACTAGCCCAAACTTTAGTGACCAGCCATTTTCACTACACCAAAATAATTTGGGATTTTGGATCTGCATTCTTGAAAAGGCGCACGCATGTTATGTGAAATGTAATGTGCACTCAAAGGCAGAGATGGTCACAGATCTCGGCGGAGGATCCACTGCTACATCCTGCAAAACCATGCCCATCTAAGCGTAATACCAAGGTTTTTGGGTTTTGGAACAATCAGCATCTTGTGAGGAGCTACTGGCAGCTATGGGTGTGGTTTAGGTGTCTGACGAGACACAGAGCTGTGACTGTTCAAAACAACAGTGGCTATTTTCCTAAAGAGGTTTGCATAGATGATGCAATACCATTAGTTATATCAGAACTGGAGAGGTTTATTTTCATTGAAAAAAGAGCAAAGAATGGATGGAAAAGGCTTTGGCTTTTGTCCTGACTGGTTTCAGCTTCCGTAATAGACAAGATAGACAGAGGGTACATCCAATCACCTGCTAGTGTTTCTTATGCACTTTACCAAAAAGTTTACAATGGTGGCTTTTGGATGGTTTTGTGTAGCAAACTAGTGTCAGGTTAGGATATGTGTGCAGCATTGTAAACAGGCACCAGAACCCACTTTACAAGTATTCAGAGTTATTACTGTCTGTCTGTCTACATAGTGCACATACATTGTCTTGCATTAAGCCTAAGGTTTAATGCATTGCCTCTTTCTCAGGCACCCATTATAGCAACACCACATTATTCTTATTCACTGGAGGTTTAGGAAATTATATGTGAGAGAAAAGACATTTTGTGTGTGTGTGTTGGCAGAGGCAGATGTATATAGTTTTGCAGGCATACTGTGGAGGATGTTTATTTTTATTTTCTTCATGCACATTTGCATGTATGCGAGTGTGTGTGTGCGTGCCTGCGTGCGTGCGTATGTACGTACATGTGTGGGCACATGTGGATTTCTGGTATTTGTCTCCTCTTTCTCTGTGTCACCTTTGTTGACTTTGTCTCTCTCCTTCTGCAACACTGTGCTCTCCGCTTTAATGACGTATATATCCTATCTCCAGTCGCTGCCTAATCCTAGCAGCGCTGGCTCAGGAACAGATTACTGCTTCCAGACACCAGAGGAGAGAAGAGCAGAGCAGGGTGGGGGTTGCAGGGTAGAAGGGTAGAAAGAGATGCCTCAGTGATACAATACAGAGAGACATGCACACATATGCACATATCGCAATATATTTACAGTAGAAACATCCAAGTAGATGATTTTCAATAGAAAATACAGTCTCTGTTTTTGCCTAAATCTTTTACACCACATGCTCATTTTCATTTATATATTTAAATGTAAATGAGCCCAGATTTTTAAATTTCAAATATATTTGTCTTACCAACACTATGCAATGTGCAGTGATAAACTTTGTCCGAAAAAATTCGTAGAACATTGTAAAAGCAAGACACTGGACATCTTATGATTTCTGTGCTTTCCTGCAGCTTCATGCAGAGTTATCCAACATGGCTGCGTCAATCAGCAGGTACAATGCCCCCGTCTGCTCAGACCTCAGCCAACAGAATCAAAATAGTGATTTTACAAGGTAGGGTGTTCTCCATAGCAGATCAATACGGTCTTGTGTTATTATTGCATTTTGTTCACATTATTATTCCCTTTGTAGGATCACCATGTTTTTTATATTTGCTCAGCCAGTTCCAGACACCCTCTGGCATGCTAGTCTTTCTTTTTTTTTTCTTTTTTACAAACAGGTAAACATGCTCTGTGTTGTCAGCTGCTACTTAGCACTCAGTCATGTGCTTCCATATACATCCAGTTTTGAGGGTTATTCAAGATAGCAGTTCATATAAAAGCTCGGACATGGTGGAAGCAGAAGGTGTAGGTAAGCATGCCCCCTTCCAAACACGGTTATCTTGTGGGTAATTAGAGCTTCTACCAGAGCCGTAGCTCCAGGTGTAAATAATTGGGAGTGGTATGTGCTGAAGTGGTGTTGTCTGTCCAGCGGCTGCTGTCATCATGCCGGCTGCCTCCCAAGAACATGACTTTTAGGACCAAATGATTGCTAATAAAACATTTGATTGAGAGGAGAAGAGAGTGAGCACCATAAACAGGCTGGATTCTGCCCTTTAATTTCGCCATCGTCAGAGAATTGGTTTTGCTGTGCTGCAGAGTAGGTCCCACACACAAGCAGTTTAGTTGTCTGCCCAAGGACTGAAATTTAATTTAGCCTGTGTGTTGTGAGTGTGTGTGTGTTTGTCTGTGTGTGTGCATGCATATGTGTGTGTGTGTGTGTGTGTGTGTGTGTGTGTGTGTGTGTGTATGCATCTGTCAGTCTGACTGTCTTTGTCTGCGCCTGTGTGTTTGTCTGCATGAGTCACTTTGGAGTGCCTCTGTGTGCAAAAACTAGGTTTGCATGAACTGCATATGTAATAGCTTGTGCTGCAGTGTTTGTGCATGCATGCTGTACTTTTTTTTGTTTTTGTTTTTATTCAGTAAATTAATCGTTTTACACTATCTGGTTGTACTGAGGTGGTTATTTGCTCTGTTGTTTCTGGATTTGAATGCTTTTTAGTGTAGTTTTGCAATTGGTGTTTTATCATTGTGCTAACCTGTAAGCCTAAAAATGCCCCCAGTCGCTGTTGGCATTATCAGTTTATTGTAGGGAACTTTTGACAGTAATTTTTAGTTTTGTGTATGCTCATTGTATGTTTGGAAAGTACATCAGCTGAATTGTTTAACAGTGGTTGCATTGGGTTTCAGTGTGGCTAGTTTGTAATGGTTCTTTGTGTGTATGTACGTGTGTGTTTATGGTGCTGGTTCCTGATGAAAGCCTAGAGCAGACGCATATATCAGAGCTCCAGCACTAATAAAAGGCCAGCAAGCTGTGCTCCTCTCCTTCTGGGAACAGCACCGCTTTTTACTGCTTCTCTGACAGCAAGATAAAGTGCCCTTCCAATTAGAAAAATATTTGGCCACATACCTACCAACAGCAATCCTGGGTTTTTATTTTTCATGCCATTTGATCAGGAATCCTCACTATCTTTACAGTGTGCTTTCTTATCATCGTGTCCTGGGTATGCACATGTTAATGTGCACCCCACCACTGCACCATAATGCTGTATAATGAAATAACCATGGTTGTATTTTGGTGTCCCGCCTCTCATTTTGGTCTTTCTTCCAGATGGGTAGGGCTGTGTACAGTTCCGCTTTGGTTTGGGAGTGAGACAGTATGTGTTTTAGCATTTTGCATGAGAGGATTCATGGAGCTGTGTGTGTTTGTGTTGATGTCATTCTTGTTGCCCCTGTCATCTGTCTGCGCCTCATACAGAGATGTGTGCATATATACTTAACCGCTGATGCTAGTCTCCATCTCTGTTTAAGAATACTGTAGATGTTTTTTTTTCCTCCCCGTTTTTTTTTTCCAGAGAGTGCATTAAAATTAAATTCTCTCTTGTTGTTGTGAAAAGAGGCACACGTAAAAAATAATTGGCTGTAGGAGAGAACAAAGGGCTGGCTCCTCTCTCCTCCCTGCACACCCCAGCCAGGCATTAATATCAAGCCTGCTGCATTGTTCTGCTGTCTGCAGCCATCCCCCTAGCCAGACACTCAGCTCTGGAGAAGTCACTTTTAATGTCTGATAATCAAGGTGAATTTTCAAAAAGCTGCCATTTTCAAATGATGGTGTATATATTATGTGTAGATGGGAGTTCAGGAGCAGAGGAGCTCCACTTGGTGAGAGAGGGAGCCTCAGCCATGCAAAGTGAAAGAGAGACACCTAACGGCCACAGAGGGAACTGCAGACTGAGTTTAGCTCTAATCAGAATTCTGTGAAGGACGTAAACCAGCTGGTGTATCAGTGTCATTGCCGAAATTTACCTGATAATTTCTTTTGTATTTTATAAATATGTTTTTGGGTGTTTCATTGCAGCTAACACCTCAGTTTTTACTATAATGGTCATAGCCCAATATTGCAGCATCTCTGTGTGTCTCCTGTGGCAGTGGGGTGTCAGGGGAGTGTATTTCTAGAGTACAGATGCTCCCTGCTGTTGCCCCTTGCTGAAGGGAGCTCTTGTGCAGTGTTATTGGGGAATCAGGCAGCCAGCAGCAGAGCAGTGGAGCTCCATTTCCCTGCTACAGGGCACAGACTCATCTTCCTCTTGCTCCTCCCACCTCCCCTCATCCCCCCTCCACTAGGTATGATTATTTCTCCTCCGCTCCACCGCACCATTATATTCCAGGTCCGCAGTTACCCCTCCCTGCTGTCATTTTTCATGGCATGTTTTTGCCCGTGCAGCGCTGCACATTTGCACTGTGCCTGTGCAATATGTTAAGGAGGTGAATATATGCAGTGTGCAGAATGTAATAAGTATATATTTATTTTCTTTGCTGGTGATTTACTGGTTTTTCCGGTGCTTGAGAAAAAAGGCCTGCTCTAGCCATGTATCTTAACAAACATGACTGCTGCGTATGCACTCGCCTCCAAGGCTTTTTACTCACCTGGGAAACAAAATTATACATCTGAGGCAGGCTGGTTGTTTTTCGTGCTATGACTGTTAAAAACCTGCTCCGTATTTTAGGGTATAAGCCTTGCTAACACCAGCCGGGTAAAGTTTTGGTTGTGTGTGTTGCATTTTGTGCATTACAAATATAACAATGTTAGATTCAGTTTTGCAGCAATAGCTATGTTGGTAGCTGATCAGGTGAAACACAGTGGAACTTTGGACTGTTGTTTGTACTTTAAATGCCTCTAAAATAACTGACAGCAAGCCAGACAAACAGCCATCATCAGCACAGGTTGGTCACCACCTTCTGCCTGCCTCTCCATACTGCCCTTCAGTAGTCCTGTGAAAAGCACAGGCATGATAGGAGACTCCAAAACGCAAATACACACACACACACGGCTGAAATTGACATTACAGTCAGAGGGGAAGTAGCTCTAACCCTGTGAAACAGTAGGAATTAAATGGAGTCTGTACTGTGAGCAGCACGCTGTACAAGTCTCCCTCTGTGAGGCTGTCACAGTAGGACACTTGCAGACTTGCATAACTGACAATAAAAAACAAAACTTAATTCTTAAAGATATACTTCTTGATTTTCTTATTGTGCCCACAACTACCCATAACTGTCAGAATTTCCTCCCAACTCTCTGTATATGAAAAAATCAACAGTCTGCAGGATAAAGGAAACTGGAAATGTGGAGGCTATATCGACAGCTATAGGAAAATCAGAGTCTGCTGCAGAGATGATGTAAAACATGATCCAGTGTGTGTATGGGTGTCATTGATTATTTGAGTCTTGAGCTGTCTTGCTAAAATAAGACTAACTTAATGTGCTAGTTCAGTACTTTGTGAAATGAAACTTGCTAATTTACACCCCGCTGTAGATATGAATTCTTTTAGATGACCGTCTATATTATATTTATGTATTGCAGTATTCTGGATGACAGTGTACAAATATCTTTTATATAGACTACTTAATCATTTTGACATTCTAATTTTAAAATATTTATTGTGGTGGTTTTGTTTGTATTCAGTAGTATAGCGCAGCATCTATATATAGAGTATCTGTCCCTTGGCTGTGAGCTGCAATGCAGATCATATCATACCACATCTTCCATCAAGAACAACGTTGAGTGTGCAAGCAGTCTCATATTGTATTGTCATATCCGTCAGTGTCAAGACTGCCAACAAGGCTCAAATTCCTTCTTTTTGTGTTGATTCATAAAATGTACAAAATTGAATACATCTCAGGGCTTGCAGTGCTTGTTCACGCTCCCGTACGATGCACCTGATACCTGGTACTTTGCCTTGATGTAACATTGTTTATAGATAACTCGGTTTTGCCTTCAGTGTGATTGCATAATAACCAAGCATTCAAATGTGTGAGTGCTTTATTTGTTCCCTGGCAGTAGTCGTGGTAGCATTATTTTTCTCCGGCTGGTTGGAGGGCATACTTTCAAAGTGTGGATCACAGCTGTGGTGCAGAATAAAGACGGAGAAAGGAGGAGGAGAGGGCCACAGGCGTTCTGATGAAAGGATGTGCGGGGAATCTGGAGTGTGGAGAGAGAGGGAGCGTTTTGCCAGTCCAGTGTGGCAGAGCAGGTCTGGCCCTGTGCCAGCCTGGGCACTGTGCCCACGAGGAGGCAGTGTGTGGCCAGTGCTGACTGTAGCACAGAAAGAGAGAGAGACGCACAGACAGAGAGATACACATGTGTCTGTGGGGGGTGTCTGAGGCTGACTGGCAGAAGAGGTTTAGTCTGCATTTGCATGTGAAGTGGCCAGGTTGTGATACAGCGGGAGAGAGGAAAGCGGCAGGGGAGATTTCCTGGGCAGTGTTATGTCACCAGCTCTATTACTGATCACAGGCCTGGTGTATACAAGCAGCGCTGGTTAGAATGGCAGTTAAACTTGTGTCCTGTTCTTACCGTGGAGGAGTCGACGGAACATTTGGCACAGTTCATTTAATCAGGCATTTGTTGTTTCTTTTAATCATGCACTTGATTGTTGCTGTTAATTGCTTTGCCTATTGTTTCTTTATGCACTGCCTGAGTAAATAATTTCTCCATGGGACGCAAATGTTATCTCTCTGCTTTGTATGCATTTACATATTGTTTGCCTTTCTACATATTATCTCTCTCTCCCTCCCTCTCTCCCTCTCTGTTCTCCTCTTTGTATCCTTAAAATATTCTGCACACCCCTCAGCAGTTCCGCATGGCAGACAGCCTTAATATAATCTGTGCGTCTGAATTCTAATTTATACCGTCAGGATAAAATAAATAGTCTGCAGTTAATTATGGGGAGCCAGCTCCTGGCTTTGCCCCGGTGATTTATGAAGTGCACGTAGGCATTCTGCAACGCATTTTTCTTAATTTATTTTTAATCTGTCTTTCAATTAATTTCACTGCAAACGTCTTAATGATGGCAGAGGGCTGCGTTAATGAGGCCGGTGAGGTGAAATGAACAGGCGCTCACCCCTGTTGGGTGGAAGTGAGAGACTTTGAGGATGGGGTCATGCAGAGGGTCGTGTGCAGGCACAGAGGTTCAGTCCCTGACATGTCTTTACTCTACCCCAACATCTTTGTAGCATTTCACACGTGTCAAAGAAAACAGTTCTTCTGAGGACAATTATGAATCTCGGTTCTTTTGAAACAGATTGTTTTAATGATGTGCAGCAGAGGTTTTTTGTGCCTTATTTGACTTCCTCTAGTGAAAACAATACAATACAATGCCAGTTGTTCTCAGTGATTGGCGTCTTCACACCCACCATCACTTCGACTTAAGCTGGTTCATTCAACTGTTTTAGAGGAAGTGTCACTCTATTCTTGATCTACGCCCATTCTTCCAGTGATTTTGACACCGCCTGATTGTCCAATTCACACATCTTGTTGACTACTCTCAAATTCAGCCCATGAATAAAAATCATATTCACAGTGGAATTAAATAAGCCATGTTTTTTGTTCTTTTTTTGTGACTAATGACTTCATCCTTAGTGCAGCTTTTGTAGTCTGGCTGTTTGCTGACTGACTTGAGTAAGTGAATTTCAGGTATTGCTGCTGCTTGTCTTGTTGTCTTGCAGCTTGTGTGGATTCACTTGCTCATACAGTCATTGTCCCTGTGTGTCTTGACTCTTGGCTCTCCAGAGGCGGGAGAGAAAACAGCAGCCTCTGCCTCACAGACAAGAAAATGCCTCATATGATTAGAAGCATTTTATCCATCGTTTCACCCCCTCTCAAATTAGACCAATGTCTCTTCTGTACTTGTTATGCACCATCGTTTTCTGCCAATTAGCATGGAGCGTCTCGGCGCTAGAAGGGCCTGGTGTGGGGTAGGCAGGAAAGCGATGTAACCGTGGTGGTCAGCTACCAGACAGCTCACATCAGCCTACCCCATTAGGGACATCCGCACACAGCTCTCTGCATCAGGATGCTCTCATTTACCGCCTCCACATCCAGCCATTTATCTCTCTTTCCCCCTGCTCTCACTCTCTTCTCTCTCTCTTTTTAATTTTCCTCTCAAAAACAGATCCCACATTAAGCAGCCAAGCATGGCTGGCTGCAGTGCCTCTCCTGAAAGAGCAAAGGAATGATTTAATTTCTTCTCCTCTCTGTCTCTGCGGCCTCCTCTCCCTGCTCATACACAGATCATTACACACAGAGGCCTCATTTTCATCTCCCTGTGAGGGCACATGCAGGGCTTTAACTAGTCAGCCACGCCATGACCATTGCTGACGATCAATACCTGCGGTCAGGACGGAGCACGCAGCGCTTCCTAAATAGGCCCTGCAGGTCCGACCATAAAACACCTTAGAGGCCATACATGCCACCCCATAAATCGTGCTTTTTTTCTTTTTTGGCTTTCATTCCTATGGTGGAGTGAGGGGAGCAGAGCCTGTGTTGGACAGGTTACCCATAGAGCTGAGCTAATGCTCATTATGAGGTCATGACACTATCCAGAAAATACTGCTAAACCAAAGGTTGAGGGCAAGAGTTCACTCCAGTGTCTCTAGCTGGCATAGGGATGAGACAGGGACGGGTTTTGAGCTGTTAGTTGTGTTTCTCTGATGTCTCTCATGTACTTTAAAATTGAATGTGTTTTCACCAACTTTTTATTGGGTTACATTCAAGGCATACATGTTTTACATACATACAGCTTGTAAGATTTAGGGGATTTAGTGGCACTTATTGTTGAGGATTGCAACCACCTGAAACTTCTCCCAGTTTGAATTCCTTCAGTGTTCATTGTTAAGTTTTTTTTTTACCAGGAGCCAAATTATTAGCAGAGGTCTCCTCTAAACCCATAACAAACAAGAATAGCGATTTAAACCACAAAAAAAACAATGAAAAAACTAGTTTCACCTCAAAAATCCATGTTTCTCCAATGCTGTTTGGCCTGCCAGAGATAGGGGGCTAGCCAGCACCTGCTCATGTGTGCTCACTTTCTCTGATAAGTTAAGATCCAGACATTCGGGAGGTTGTTACCAGGAGCTAAATTATCTCTAGAAGTCTCTTCCTCTCCAAATCAATTTGACCCATTGATGACACTTGTAAAACTCAGTTTAAAACAGAGTCATGTAAAAATCGTCTGTATTTTTCAGACACTCATCACAGAGGGGCGGCTAACAATGGAGGCAAAAATGTCTCTATCCACAGCCATTGTTTGGTTTGTCTGTTCTGGGCTACTGCAGAAATATGGCAGTGCAACATAACAATCTCCATAGCTGAGGATTCACTCCCTATGTAGATAAAATCAGCTCATTCTAAGGAAACAGAAACACAATAATTCTTATTTTCCGATGATTATACACTAAAGAAAACGTAATGGTTATATTATATTCTATTTTTGCCAATATATCTCTCCAAATCCTACATGCAGCACCTTTAACTGGTTAACCACAAAAAGTTAAGGAAGGAGTGACACACTTGGCGACAAATTTCTTAAGTGTATGCAACACACAGCATTTAAAGTACATGGTATGTATTCTGCCAAGACATCAGGGCCTGCAGAGATGGTTTAATTTAAACAGTGGGCTACTCACAACTGAGAACTGCTAATGAGATTTTACTCAGTTGGAACCTAAATGAAACTGAGATAAGCTCAGAGGAATAGTCAGTTCGAGTTTTTCTATATGGATAGTTCCCTGTTTAGTTTGTGGATTGCGGGACTGGAATAGGTGATATATGGACCAGATCAGAGTTAGCCTGGGGGCCTGTAGACATAGACAGAAAAATGGATGTGTTTCTCGTCTTGCTTTCGCCTCCAAAGCTCTCAGCTGGCCTGATCCCTACATTAACCAAACAGATAGCCAACAACTTTAATTACCTTTGCATCCAGTCGCTCTCCCCATCCACCTCTCCCCACTTCGCCTGTGCAAATGAAAGAAAGAGAGGGATAGAAGGAAGAGAAGCATAATTACTTATTTTACTGGAGTGCGGCAGAATGCCTTTTGCCAAATGACTCTAATTCCGAATGGTTAACAAGATTTTTCTTTTTAATAGAGCCGAATCCATGTGACGGCAAATTGCTTTCCTATTTGGGGCCTTAATGGCTTTTCATACTTTGCACTTCCAATAAGCAGTAAACTCGGAAATTAATATTGCACACTGTGTTATGATGCAAATGGGAGCGAGATAGGAGAGCTGTACCTTCACGCAGAAACCTCTGATTAGATCCATAATTGCTCTGGTGAGATGATTTTTCCCCGTTTGTTTGAGCTTATTTATTTATTTGTATAATTTTCGTCCACATGCTTCACTCCGGCATCATTATCATTGGCACATCTGCATTGCTGTATGTTGCATTTCACTTTTGAATGACTTTTAATCAGTTGTAATGGAAGATAAACATATTCACGAGTTCTAAACATGATAATGGGGAGTGATTTTTGTAGCCCTTCCACCGAGCTTCACTCTTTTACTTTGTATTAAGTGATTCACTAAGAAAAAAAATAATTGTTGAAGTACCTCCTCGAGTAGACTTTGTCTTCTGATAGAGACAAATACAAAGACTGATAGAGCACTTTCTTGCTCATCTCTAGTTTCAGAGGAGATTTGTCTGAGATCTGCCGTTGGCTGGCTCAGTTGGGCTGGTGTGAAACACTTGATGTCGTATGAGCAGGCACAATCTAAAAAGATATATTTGTGTAAGGTGTTTCTTAATTAACTTTTGATCCAAGTCATTTCATTTCCAATTCCATTTTACACATTCTCAATTATTAATCCTTGTCTGTGCATAAGGTATTGTATTCTTAATAAGGGGGATCACAGAGTGGGACACAGTTCACACTGCACATGCAGGTACAGCATGGCTCTCTTAACAACGTTTTTAGAGCCGTCACTAACAAAATAAACTCTTTGTGCAGGTCAGCCCTTCTTATATGTCATCCAACTGTTACATATACATCTTTTTTTTCCCCTCTGTGTCTGACTCTATATTGTCCTGCTTCGTATCCACTCATTCTGGATGTTGTAACACTGTCAGAAGCCTTGTTTTAATGCAGATTTTGTAAGTACTCTGCACGGGCCTCCCTCAGCACTGTGCTCAGCTCTCCAGGGCTGTCATTAGGAAGAGAGGGGTTGAGAATGCTCTGGGTTTGGCTGTAGCTGCAGCACCAGACACACAGCCAGCCTGACCCGCAGACAGAAATAGCAAATAAATTCAGCTGGATGGGCCTGCGATTGCTGCCAGCGATTGAGGTTAAGTGTCCTTTGGTGTACGGGGCCTGAGCATAGCAGCAGTTCAGCCAGATATTGGTCACATGACCACACATACAGTCTGATTCTTTGGCTATATCACCATGGCAACCCTTCATTTCTTCTCAGCACGATCCCATTTCACCTGTCATTCTGGTAATTGGCTCTGAAATTTTCTGCATATCTAGAGAAAAAAAAAGTCATGATGATCATAATAAGACAATATTTATGAACCCAACAGTGACAGGCAAGTGTAGGGAAATGGGGAAAAAACTAAGCTTTCATTAGGCTGGAATATTAATGCAGCAACAGGGCTTTTTAAGGACTAATAAAGCTTGTTCTCCTTGTTTTCACAGGTTCCCGCTCATTGTGTGCATGAGCTACACTGTAGAGTGAGTCTGAGTTTCGATTTGGTTTTAATTGGGTCACCCTCTCCTCTCCTCTCTCCTCTCATGCAGCCTTTCTGTTGAACTCAGCTTAATTAGACCTACAAGATTGTGACACTACCAGAAACATATTATATCTGCTCTGCCTCTATTTCCATTGATGTTCTGTTTTTAGAAGTATTGATAAGACATGCTATGTAATGACATTTGCTATACTGCTGTAGTCATTAATGGCCCCTCGGCCGGTGTGAGACTGTATGGCAGCACAGAGGAGAAATGGATAAAAGGTTTTATGAAAATAAAAGATGGTTCCTGAAGGTGGACATAGCCAGGCCTAATGACTGTTGTGCCAGCTGCTCCTCATTACCAAGGTCACTGGCATGAGGACCAGCTGAGATCTGCTAAGTGGTCTATAGCCTTTAATATGGCCATGAGGCCTTTCCATCAGTACTGCACCCACTGACACCATAACCTCTGTGATACACATAACAAACTCATATTTTCTTTCATTATCCTCATTTAAACTGTTTTTCCAGCAGGACACAGTGAAAACATGTGTGCAGTCTTGCTGTATAAACATGATCCCTGCATGTTTATTCCAGACCATATCACAGTGTTTATTTACAATAGCTTCCGAGTAGAAAACTGCTGCATAACGTACATAAAAAAATCAAACAGCAAAGAGCAAATGCTGCTTCACTTCATACGTTTTTAGCCAAATAAAAAAAGGCCGACCAAAAAAAAATTTCTATCAGTTTATTTGCATGCTTTAAGTATTTTTACTGCTTTATTTGCTGTCAAACAGCTTTTTCTGACAGAGAATTGAAGCCGTTATATCAAAGTCACCGTACTCCATTGACAAAAATAGTCCACAGCAGTACATTGCTTCGCTTTTGTGCCAATGGATCTGGTTTATCAAAGATGCTAGCAAAGCAGCACGCAGCACATAAAATAGAAAGTAGAAACGTCCGATAAGTTGGAACACCATTTTTATGTATCTTTAAATGTTACCGTTGAAAATAACGTCAGAAATTAACAAGCCTGCCGATTTCACTTTACCACATTTATTATTCATTTAGCTTGATGTCAAGGTTATTTGGTCTATACAGTGGAGCCATAGAATGCATTTTCTTGCTTGATCATTGCCTGAGTGGTAATTATAGTGAAAGATACGTCAAACATGTCCTATTATTTTTTTATCACAAGTACTTATTTTCTTATGCACCAGCAGCGAGGGATATGCAACTTTATTCTTCTAATTTATGAGCTCCCTCCAAACCTCATTAGATTTTCAAATATCAACATCACAGTTATTTTACGGTGTTCTGCAACAATAACAAATCTTTCCTCCACTGTAGAGCTTTTGTTTAGAGTAAGGACATAAAAACTAAACTATTCAGACCTGCTTTAGAGAGCAAAAACAAGAAAGCAAAGCACAATGTTGGATTTATATATGTGCTGTGGGTGGTGGGTGGGGGTCATGGGGTGGGGGTGGCATGTCAGTGGAATTAATTGATTTGCCCATATTTATCAGAAGAGAGTAAGCGCCTAATCCCAGCTTGCATTATTAAAGATAATACCACAGTGGTTTCTGCAAGACCACCACACTGAATCAAAGTCTGACATGGACTCGTGATGTATGGATATATTATTCAGAGCATTGCATGGGCCTCTAAACAGTGCAGCTCCTTTATCTGCCCTCCCAGTTTCCTACCTCGGCATAGATACACATGCATGCACACAACCAGCACTCATCAACCCCTGGAGGGCACCTGTGTTTTCAAAGTAAAGACCACTTAGAGAATAGCCCCAGGCGTCTGAATACTGAAGTGCCCTGTGTTACACATTAGAAGCCTCTGTACAAGCCAGAAACATAAACACTCTCAATAGCCCTTGTCTCCTCCCAAGAATACCCCAAATACCTCAAAACAGGGGGAAAACCGCTTACACAGGCCAGAATGTGGAACAGATAGTCTGTGGGGAGTTGACCACATTAAGGACCACTCACTGAGGTGTGCAGCTCATTGGACAGTAACCTGGCCAAGAAGAAGAAAAGCTTACCATCAGATTAGAATTTTTAACATTTTGGCAACTGGCAGCAAAATTAAATCGCTTTCAAGGCCACTGCGTATACCTTGTTTGTTTTACAGGTTAGTGAAAGTCTTAGTTTTTTCATGATGGGGTGACACAGATGTTCACAACATAGAGCTGCTGAATACTGAGGTACACCAAAAGATAAAATGTGTAAGAGGTAAACAGCCACTCCTCCTCAGACATTTCAGTCAATCCCCCAGTCGAGCAAATGAGGTTTGATCAGATGCCAAGAATGGGAGAACAAGCAGCATTCAGAGTCGGCTTCACAGTCTGTCATAATGAACACTTTAATATTAAAAGAAAAACAATCCTATTAACGAGCAGAGAAAAGACAAGAGTTTTTCGGGGGAAAGCACGGAAGCTGTAATCTAAATTTTTAATGACCATTCCTGCATGATGACTTTGTCTATGTGTTTTGTCTGTTTGGAGAGGGGAAACGAGTCAGCGCTGTCACACTTAATTCAAGCTACCCTTTTGTGCTAGAGCAGCGGGTAAATAGCTGGGGGAGTCATTTGAATGTCTTAATAGACGCTGTAACTGCTCCATCTCTAAATGTGTTGAAATGGAGGCGTGAGGAATGGCATCATTAAGGTAATGTGTTCAGGAAGCCAATGAGTTGTGCTCTAACCTCTGCTGCTCAGCCTGAGATTCGGTAAATGCACAATCTTAGGTCACCTTAATCAGAGCGAGGCGGCACTTGTAAACACACACAAAGCCTCAATTACATTGTGAAATTGTTCTCAAATGAGTCGTACAACATGTCTAGCTGCTCTGTTTATGTATTCTTGGGAAGATTCTGTGTCTGTTATGTGACTGCAATTGTACAGTAGGTCTGAGATCTGTTTGTGCACTTGTGCCGCCAAACTGCAGTTTTACTGGCCTAATGCAAAGAGAAGGCAGTTATACATCACCTCCAGACAAGTGCTGTATGTTTAGGGAGACGAAATGTAAGGCTGGGAGGTTCTTTCAACCGTGAATCTTCCCTAGCAAGAACCAAAACTGAGAGGAAAGGGATTTTAGGCAGATGCATACTTTTTCTCAGCCTCTGACAGTGTTTCCAAGCACAGTAAAGCCTAAGATTTCACTCTTCCTTCTCTATTTTCCTGTCGACCCTGCAGCCAGAGTCAACAGCCATCCTTTTCCCGCATGCATCTGTCCTTATAGTGTCTTCCCTCTGAGTTTGGAGGCATTCGGTAATGACCATAGGATCTTGTGTCATTTTGTGCTCCAATCTGTGTTTTGTTTGGGCTGAACACTTTTTAGTGATGAATTTCGCCCATCACATACACCACTGTGGTTGACCAATGAGTTTTGTAAAAGCATGGCCTCTGGTGTTTTTCTTTAATAAGTCCAGAGGTGAGGCAAAGCAAGCAGACCATCTGTCATCCTGTCAGGATCTTACCCGCTGATTAGCCCAGTATATAGGTGGAGATATTTAACCTGCCTACGTCACAAACCTTCATCTTATCCTTCATGTAGTGATTTATTTAGGCAGCCAAAAAGTTCCAAGAGCGCCCTGGTAACTCACTGGGCAAGCATGTACCAAAAAGCTGAGTCCTTACTGCAGCAGCCCTAGTTTGAATCAGCCCCCAGGTCCGTTCCTTCATGTTAACCCCATTTTAACCTGCCTTTCTTACTATTAAATAGCAAAGAACAACAAGAAATCAACATAAGCAATGTAGCTAACAAACGGTAACAAAAAATGAGAGAATATGGACAGTGCAAATTTGCACATTTTGTTGTCTTCTTGTTTTTTTTTCAATGTGGGACCTTCCCTCTTCATGGCGCTCTAGGCGGCTGTCTGTCACATATAGGAAAACCCACTACTGCATATTTGTATATAATTTAGGAGAACAATGAGAAAATGAATAGGATGCAAAATGGTGTGAGGTTTTTCTTTATCATATTTATTGTCACAACAACCAGTAAACCACCAAACTACAATAAGCCAAATACAGAGACCTCCCAATAATCTAAACACTATCTAATGTGATTAGGAGCTACATGAAAAGTTAGTAAGTAAATCAACATATCTAAACATGCCACTTGGAGTGGCAGAAGCTGGATGTTTCACACTTGATTAAACCTAATTTAAAAAAAATAGAGAGAGAGATCATGATAAAAAAAATCTGCAGGATCGGTGTGTCTTGTATAAAAAAATATTCCAACTATGTCCCCTATTTTAAAAGATTTACAGAGTTAAATATAATATCCAGACAGTCCTCTCTTTCCCCTTCCCCCTGACACTTGTGTGGGCCAGCGCAGCCCATGCAGGGCCAACCTGAACAGTGGCACTCTCGCCTTTGGGCCTTGGTTACACACCTCAAGAATGGATCTTTATTTACAACACAGAACTCGGAAACAGCTGGTCAATCCATTTAGCCTAAGGCCACTGATTTGTTCGTATTTACTACAACAGCCAAAGAAAAGCCAGGGTATTTTTTCCTCTCTCCTTCCTATTGATCCAGCGCTTAGAAAATCTGCCCTGCTGTCTAAACACTATTGATCCCTCCCTCTCAACGACAGGCTCTCGCACCAGTGTATAAAGGGACTGGATGAATTGAAATTTCATTTCCGACAACTTGTTCCTGTTATTTTTACCCTTTTTTCAATAGTAGGGAACATGGGAGCTGGCGGGCCGCCACTCACAGAGAGTCGATCAGTGTTTGGCTCAGAGGGATAGAGGTGAGCCTGTTTAGATTACCCTAAGCAGGTCTTAACACCACTATGCCAAAGACAGGTCTTGCTCCATCACTTTGACCCCAGTGATTGTTAATGGCTTTCAGAGCATGTTTGTAACCAGATTGGAACTTTTATAGTTGGGGGGTGATCACGGGCAGGTGGGATCAGGGGTTAGTTTCTATCAGCCACGTTGAAAGCCAGCCTGGAGTCAGGCAGCAAGCCTGGTTTTGCGTCATTTATCCCATTAATGTAAGGTCAGTGTGTAGGCTACTTAACCTCACTTCTGACCAGTTTGCTTTTCCCTCACACACTGTGCATTTAATTTGATTTTATTTCTCCGTTATTTCCTCTCAACTTTATATTATATAATTGTTTAATCAGTTTGTTTTACAGGGACAGCGCACAATTAGAAGTAATTGTACCAGAGTAAGCAAGCAGCTAATTTGCATCTGTTGTCCCTGATGGACAAAAAAACAACAACAGAAGAGAAAATACTCCACATAAAATGGCAAAATGCATAAAAAATCCATCAGAAATAACCATTCGTATCAGTATTATGATAAATTAAAGGCAATCATTGGTGATGACACTGTTGTGCTTAGTTGAGCCAAAGTTTCATTATGTTTTAAACACTGTTGAGCTCTCTGAGTCACTAATGTTTGTACGTATAAAAAAATTCCACTTCCTCACTACTTTAACCAAGAAAGCAGACTGAGAAAAAGACGTCTTTCTGAACCACAGTTCAGAAAGACGGCACTCCCAGCAGATGCTCTGGTCCTGCTGGCACAACCACTGCTGAGATAGGCAAAGCATTTTCTATGATAATGGGGTGTGAGATCACATATAATATTTAACATCAGGCATGCAGGATGTTTGATAACTGCTGCATGTTGAAACAGTTAAAAACTTTATTAGCTCTTACTTGCATTTACTTTACATCAATACCGACTTATCAAACCTACAAGGCAAACTGACAACAAACGTGAAAATTATGAAAAGCATGATGGGGATTTTTACTTCCTTGCCTTGAAAAGGTTGCTGCTCAGCAACTTACCATCTAGTCTCAGATATCTGTGATTCTCCGAAGCGCCTTGAATGTGCAAACAAGAAAGCTTTAGAACAATCCTTGCAGCTGTATTACAGTATAATGATTAAAAAAACAACAAACCCCACTGATTGTGTGATACAGTAATGTCCGGTATAATAGATTACCTATATCAAGCAAGTTTCAAGTGTTGCAAATTGATTTCTGTAACCATAGTTGCATGAACTGGAATCAATGCGCACCTAGAGCATAAAGAAGGAAATCAATCTAAAATTACTGCGTGCTTTAGAGAAAGGTCAGTAGTAGTTATTTAAAGTTAATGTGATGAAACATGGAAAATCATTGGCATGGTCCTTTAAATCACTAACACCCAAGCTCTTTTTGCAGAAAGAAAGCTGTTGAAAATGTTAAGATGTTTTTAAGTTATCTCTACAAGCTAAATCTGCAGCTTTGTATAAACTTTATGTTAGCATAAAAGTCTTTCATTATTTCCTGATGGTTCAAAAAGGGGAGCTAAACTAAAACATATGCAGTTTAGCGCGATTGGAGAGAAAGATGTTGACTACTTTTTCCTGTTTAACAATGTGACTTATGAGGTCAAGGAAAAGTCTGAAGGAGAAATCATTGTAAGTAAAGAAAAAGCAACCATGGTATTGAGAGAAACCAACTTAACGTTCATGAGGTGATTCAAACAAATTGGTCCCAAATGACTTTTTAAACTTAATATTTAGTTATTAAAAGCTTGAAGGACAAATAGCTTCTTGAAAGTAGTAACTACCTTTGTCTTTTTTATTTTGGCCTCCCAAAGTGTATTTTAGAATCGATTACTAATTAACTGTGTAGTCAATTTGAAATCAGTTCAGTTAATTTAAATTTGAAAGCCCAATGTCACAAATCATAATTAACCTCACAACGTAACACACATCAAAATGAGTAAGACTTATTAGAGCAACCTGACAATAAGTAATTGCAATAATCTAGCCTTAAACGTTTTTCTGCATCTTTTTGAGACAGTACTTGCCCAGATTTTGTTTTGCAGGTAAAGAAAGGCACACCTTGAAGTTTGTTTTACATGGGAGTTAAAGGACAAATCGCGATCAAAGATTATTCTGAGATCATATATGGAAACTACATCTTTAAAAAAAAAAGAGTTTCAGGGATATTTGGAGCAAAGTACAATAACTTACCTGGAAATTGCAGGTCATCCATGTTTTTATGTCCTTAAGACATGCTTGAAGTTAAGTTAACTGATTAGGTTTTTCTGGCTTGATGGATGGATATAATTGGTTATCTGCATGACAATTCAAGTTTTTGGAGTGACTTTTGATTATGTTGCCTGAAGGAAGTAAATAAAAGGTGAATAAGATTGGTCCAAGCACAGAACCTTGAGGAACTCTGTGCCTACTACCTTTATCTTATATGGAGGATTCAGTGTTAGAATTTGAAATAAAATGTTACTTTTATTGTATTAAATCTTCTACAAAAAAAAAGTTTGTACCATGTTTTCCAGGCAGTTTACCATCTGGTAAAGAGAACTCAGTTAACTCTTATCCCAGCTGTCATTTTTGTTATAAACACATGTGGATTAACACACTGGATTAGATGGCCTCTTTAACCTAAAATACTATTTGTTCACAGTCACAGAGTTTGAAATTAAAAAAGCCATCATGTAAGGCTCCTAGCACATGCAAGATGATTTCCACAGTGCCCCACATTGAGCAAGTAATACATTCTGGTCCATCTGGCACACCCCTGTGTCCAACTCTTATACAACCATTACAACAAGATAGAGTGATACATAAAAAGGGAGGTTCTGTTTTAATTAACATCAATATTCATGTAATGGTCATAAAGCCGGCCCACGTTCCATTTCAAGCTCTTAATGTTAATGCATATTTTAATACATTATCATTGCCACCATCATAATTCTTATTATGATAACTGTAATTATTAGATTTTATGCCAGAATTATGGTTTTGTTCCCTGAGGGCACATATTTTGCAGGGAATCCAATTTTTCCCTGGTGTGTAATGCTCCCAGTCTTTCCCCTCCAAAAAACTGAACTGAGCAGACACTGATAAAGATAAACACACAAACACCCTAGTGTGTCTGCTGCTGTGCCTGTAAAACACTCAATCTGAATTGCATATCCGCCTTGCCACCGAGCTTGTCATAAGCTGTATTAAGAAAAATGGTCACACGGTTTGACATAAATTGGAAAATGACATTTGGAAAATGGGCGCTGCTGTGGAAATTAGAGATATTAAAATTATAAATCAGTGTCTGGAAGTGCACGGGGGTGTGGTGGCTTGCCTTTTCTCTTTTTCTGCCTGCCTCCCGCTTTATGTTCATCTCTCGCTCTATTTCTCTCTTTCTTTCTCTCATGCACTTTGTCTTTTGCGCTTGCTCTGGAGGCAGTTTAGGGTCAGAGCCCAGAAGTCAGTCCAGTAAAAGTGGTTTTAAATGCAGCCACACACGAGTCTGCCCCGCAGGGACAATCCCAACCTCTCATCTGGCAGTGAAAGTGGAGAATATTGTGCATTTGTGTTCGGTGTGCTTGTCTTTGTGTGTCTGCTACGGCTGTATATCGCGACTTACTCTCTTGCTGTAACCTGCTAATGGATCATCTGTGAGGTGTGAGATGTATTATGCAAAAGTAAGGTGTGCTGACACCTTCAGAAACAGACAGCTTCAATCCTCTGTGCACCTCACCTCTGCTCCCTCATTCCTGTCTGTGTGTTGAGCAGGAGGAGGTGAAGAAGCAGAACGACCAACACATTTCTGAGCTACAGGTGCAGAAAGACCGGCCAAAGATGCTGCTGCAGGATAAGAGGCAAGAACACAGAAAGGCACAGAAAGGTCAGTGGCCTTCCTATTGACACAGACATATGTATGAATATACACATATATCCACACAACTCTTTTCCTCAGGAAAAAGTGAAGGGTTTTCCACTACATATAACTGCTCGTGTGTACCTTTGGCTTCAGTTCATCCTTTCGATTGAGCTCACAAAAAAGAAAGCAAGAAAAGGCTGGCAGTGCTGTGGGCCTTCATGCTTTGACCTACTGACCTCCTCCTTTTGAGAGAAAATAAAAGTCCCCGCCTTAAGAGGAGCTGCAGCTATGCCACATATGCTACCTTTAAGATGTGGGTCAGCAGCTCTTTTCATTGGTGGTGCAGGAAGAAAACATTCAATCTCTTCATCGTCCTTGAGGGATGAATGTTACATTCATATATCCCTCCTTAGTGTTTAGACAGAGGTCGCATTATACAGGGGACCAATGATGTTTTCCTTCCAGGATGTGAAAGACGGGAGGTCACCAATCACTTTTCTCAGACCTGCTTTACTTTTCCTCCACAACATATCTGCACATGCATTTCTCTCATTCCAGCCTGCAATTAGATTTCAATTGCAGTGGCATTTCAATATTATACGGTGTCAACTGTTAAACTCATTCATGCCTGCAGCCTGCTCAGATTACTTTTCTAAACACAGTGGGCCCTTTAAACATCAGAAAAGACCCGCTGTATCAAATATTCATTAGGCTCATGGATGCTATAGATTATGAAATTGGACAAATCCATATAAGTCTCAACACATCCTGCAGACCCAGCTTAACTCCCTTAACCGTGACTCCACCACTGCCCAGCAGACTGCTGCCCTGCTTCAATATTTCAGCACTTTCATTTACTTCTACTTTAAATTTCACCTGCACTCTCTGTCCTAATATTAAAAGAGGCATTCTTGAGGAGGTCAGGAAACAAGAAGAAGCACTTTGTTTTGTTAAAGTTTTAGATGCCGCTCACTGTAGTCAAGAGGAAAGTGCACATAGGAGGGGCTGGCGTCCCTGGCAGAAAAGCAGGAAAAAAATCCTTGACGAGTTAATTTGGAGGGAAATGGCAACAAATGAGTCTCTGAAAAGCGGCATTCTCCTGTTGATACACATCTGCGATAATAGAAAAAAAAATTAATGGAAGGCTTGCATCTGTGACTTAGTGTGTTTGGGCTATCTTTGCAATGCATACTAAGAAATGGAGAAATTTAAGGAGTGCCAGCTGAAGGACAAGGTCTGGCCCTCTGGGGTTTTCCACAAGCATAACTTGTACACAACAACACATTCAGAAACACACACGTGCACACAGGTACAGTCTAATTTCTGTCACCTTGATACTCTCACAAAAGGCAGTTAAAAAGAAATCTGTTTAAAAATACAGTTTATTGCCGGGTAGGTTTTCACACACAAGGGGTGTGCTTTGGTAGTTTGGTGGATAGACAAGAAACACACCTATATGATACATAATTGACAATAAAAATCAAATCAAATAAATAAATAATATTTTAAAAAAAAAGAAAAAAGAAAACGAGGAGAGTAAGACCCGGTTGACCTTTCCATTATATGGCTTCTCAAAGCCGTTGGTTCCCAACCTTATCCCTCAAGGGATCCCTTTTCTATCAATTAGTAAACTGACAGCATGGCAATAAAAGAACAGAACAAAACATAAATTGTACAATTACCCCGTATAGTGACTGCAATAACGGCATGAAGTTTGTGTTAAACCATTGATTAGGATTAACTATGAGCAGATTATTTTGAGTGAATAGTACATCAGAAATTAGTTTTCCTGATAGTTTTAGGAACTTTTAAAATGATTTACTCTGTATTATTCTTTTTTTAAATTATTTATAACTATCATACATACTTAACAGGCTTCTTTTTGACTAATTCAGTGTTTTCGTCTCTGTGACCTGGCCATTGTTCTATTAGCTTTTTGGCTGTTTTAATTGCATACTTTTCTAACACAGGATGAGTCTGTTTAGCAGAGGGAAGGCTCTGTGAATATAGTTTGTGTTCTGGTCTTCACTGTGCCCTTATCCCCTTTTTTTCAAGCTTACATCATAAATAATCTAAACTCTAAAAATAACAATTAAATTTAGTTTTCCTCACAGACATTAGTTAAATAATGACATATAGCCCTGCTGTATATATGTTTTGGGTTGTTTTTTTTTGTTTGTTTATTATTAAGTTTTCTTAAACTTTTTTAAATCGAGAAGGCCTCATGAAACTTTGGAAACCCAGTGTGGACCCCCTGGTTTGGGGACCGAATAAATATACTTTTGTAATTGATGCTTAAACATTCATGGAGTGAGTTTTAAGGAATTTACAACTTTTGATGTTTGTCAGCTTTACTGTTGTTTGTAACTGTTCATTTGTGTGGGGATGGAGGTGTAAACTGATACTCTTGTCATGACCTAGAATTAGAAAGCGAGACGCTAATTAGGATGGCTTCCCATTTCCATGGACAAAAGCAAGGAAAGCACTTGAACAGAGGCCTAGACTGTGTCTGCTCAAGCCTCTGATAGCTGAGTCTTGGCCAGGAGTTCAGGTCTTCAGGCCTGTGCTAGATCGCCATGCGTGAGGTGTGTAACCGGAGGCGAGTGTTGAGCACTGAGATGATGTGTTTTTACAACGCAGTCTTGCTGTGCTTTGGGATGGCAATAAACCACGGCCTTCAAAGCACAGCCAAGCGCCACTTACTGCTGAGTGCTTCTCTGGTGGTTGGACGAGATTACTCTCAAAACAAAGTGCAGACAGGTTGATTAATAGAAGGGTCTGCAGAGGTGCATGCTGCAGTATATTTTCACACCCCGGGAACACTCGTACATTTCATTCGCATGGACTTTTATGGGATGATCCTGTCACTGTGTGAGTTTGTCACTTCATAAAAACAGGCCCCCTCTTTGAGTGTCTTTTAGTGAAAACTTATCGGAGCCGTTACAGACGTGTTGTTTTAATGTCAAGAGAGCGCACTGTGACTGGAAAGGGTAACACAGTTCACAGACCATATTAGTCCATAGCAGAATTTGGGGTGTTGAGCCCCAGTTGCACCTGTAAAAATCTGCACCACATAATCCAAACGTATTTGTACAAACTATGAATGCGATTGAGATTCCTAAATAATACTATGTTCTACTGACCAAAGGGATTATTGACTGGTGCTGCACTCCTGTAAACAGTTGTTGATAATTACTGTGCTATAGTATCTCTTGTGCTGAGCCAGTGTTCTGTGTGCTGTCAGGTTGCTTCGCCCAGCTCCAGAGCTAGGCTGAGGATGACCTAAACATGGATCTGGGATGTCTGGTGGATATGGAGCTACAGAAAAAGTCAAGAAGCTGTCTGGATCTTGTGTCTGCAGGAGGACAGAAACCTCAGCATGGTGGCCCAGAACTGCAGGACATGGTAAGAGGCAGACATGACAACTTTGAGAGGGACAGACAAAAGGGAGACAGCAGCAACAGGGCAGGACGTTCAATTTAGATGAGATGGCCTATTCTACAGCAGTAATGACAAGGGGGCTCAGGGTGATTGCAGTCATGGAGGGGAGGGGGGGGGCAGGTGGCAGCATGGCGTGCGGTCACCCCCTCATCACATCAGATCACAGGGTTCTAATTAACTTCAGCACCGCATCAGACTGCAATCAGCAGAGCCACAGAGGAAATGAGATTTTTTTTTTCAATGGCGCTCAAAAGCGTGGCGTAAAAATGCATATTAGCCTTGTGTTTTTAATTAACATTTTGTGCTTAGGAAGCATGTTAACAGTATCCCTTAATGAGCTTTGTGGAAAACGAGCTACACAGAGGACAAAGGGCAACTTCCCCCGTGTTTGCTGATATGCTGTTCTTTATTCTAATACAATGAGATTAGTAATCACTGTTTAACCCCTCATTCAATATTGTCTCCGTATAATCCCCAACCTCTCCCACTGTGCCTTTGTAGAATCGGACATTAGTTGAGATAGAATGAGGCCTTTATTTATTAGGATGTTGAGTCGGGGGGAGGAGATCTGTCTAGATTTGGACCTTGTTTACTGTGCACATTTGTTGTTGTTGGACTGAACAACCATTCGCCAGGACAACATGATCCTCACAACACTGTTCTATGGTCTTGAGTTAGTTTGTTAACTGTAATTTTCTATACACACATAACTAACTTTGCAGCTTCCTAATTTTTCAGGGTTTCCGCAGATCCTTTGAAAGTCTCAAAAGGCATTGAACTCTTTGATCTTAAAATATGCATTGGTTGTTATTAAAACGTCTCAAATCAATCTCTCAAAAGTCTAAAAAATGCTTTGGAGGATGCTCAGAGCAGGGGATTCACTGTCTGCTATCTTGCTGTCATTGTCATAGATATAGAAACATAGATACTGTGCTCCTGGTTTGACGTACATCTGTGCGGGCGCCATATTGTGGAAGTCAAGATCTGCTAGTAAACAAATACGTAAGTATCGAGAAATGCAGATTTCAGTACAAAATTGACTGTAATTCACTTAATTCTGAACAGATTTTCATGAGATTTGTTTTATCATAAACATCAGAAAGTGAACATGACAGTTGTTACTTGTTTGAATCAATTTCTGTTGCTGGAGGCAATTTAATCGACTGTATGACAAAACAGTTATCTTCTGAAAAGCCACAACACTGGGACATGCAGGCTCCGACTTATGAATAAGCAACATCCAGTGATGGAGTGTAATAAAGTACAATTATTCAAGAACAGTACTTAAGTACAATTTTGGGGTACTGGCACTTTACTTCAGTATTTGCATTTTCTGCTACTTTGAATTTCATGCAACTTCATTTAATTTAGTATCATACTTTCACTACATGTCAGAAACGTTACACACATGTGTATCATTCTACACACGATGTGTCATGTGCATTAGAGGTCTAATGTGCTGCATCAGCAGCAGATGTCTGTATCACTGATGGTCTTTTTCAAACAGACCAGCTGTCTGTGTGATGCTGTCATTAATTCAGAAGGAGATGATTTTGATACTGCTGCTGTACATTTTTACTGGAGATGTGTTGCTTTACAATTAAAACTGTCCTCTATGTCACTCATTTAAACTGTTGTTACACAAATGCGGAACAATGAAAGTCATTATACTGGATTTACTGGCTAGAGGTCTCAGGGGAAAGACCACAGGTGATCAGTTTCTCTTTACATTTCATGCAACTTCATTTCATTCAACTTCACACTTCCACTATAATACATTTCAGAATTTTTTATACTTTTTTTTTCAATTTTTTCTCTGCTTTATTGGTACCTTTATTTCTGTAAAGAATATGAGTACCTCCACCACCACTTTAACAAGGGTGTGGACTTATAATGGAGATGATTGCCTGACATTTTTCTACCTCTCTAGTGCAATTTTTACAACAGCAGGAAGAATCGATTTGCTACAATTAAACCTGCTAGTGTGTGTAATGTTTATGAAATGTAGTGGAAGTATGAAGTTAAATTAAATGAAGTTGCATGAAATGCAAAGTAGCATAAAATGCAAATACTCAAGTAAAGTGCCAGTACCTCAAAATTGTACTAAAGTACTTTACTTGCAGCACACATCACAGTGAGCTTAGAGCAGCAGCCAATAAGGTGTCTATGTTTCTACGTCTATGGTCATTGTACCCTGGATAACATAAGGAAGTGTAAATTTAATGGAAATTGGCTATTTAACCAAGATTTTCAGCATAGTTAAACTATTACAAATACAGCATTAGAAAATAATTGCAAACACGGCTGTTCTGATCTCCTCTCATTTTGAAAGTCAGATAGTCCAACACGAACATTTTAATTTGGTTTTGTTTTGTCAACAAAAATGAAACATAGTTTTTGTCTGAATTTTTAATATTAAGATCTATTTTTAGCTTGTCAATTTCTCACTTTCTTTATGGAAAAAAAGATCATTGATGAATATTTTTGGCATTGATGATATGCATGCAAAGTTTGGTGTGTTTTATGCAAAAAATCAGACAACCTGGCACAATGGGACTCAGGGCAGTGATATCTCAATGAAAACCACTAAATCACCAAATCGTGCTCTATTTTACAAAAAACATCTGGGCAAAATAGTCCCGAGCCCTAAGTGATTGATGTCAGCTCGTGTTTATTTTTAAAATCAATTTTGATTTCTGTAAAATTGGTCTGAGATTACATTCCAAGTGGCATTCAAAAGTCTTGAGCCTTGAGCTGAAGGAACCTTCTTTGTTTACTCACCCTGATTTTTCTTACACACAGTTATGTGGTATATTTGTAACTTTAACAAAGTTAAGACGAATTTGTTTAGAGCTCTGTAGGTAAAGTCATCATTATCCCTGTATGTGTTTTTTCTTGTGCTGGAAGGTCACAACATGTGTTTGAGAGCTTTCAAAAAACAGTTATGTGGACCTTGCTGCAGCTGCTGCAGCCATCAGTCTTGATTGATTTCTCATTCTATGACCCTAGCCTCCACCTGTTCTTATTATCATACCTGGTTATGACATCTATGCATTTTGTATATCCCTTGACTCAGTTATATGTGTCTGCTCTGTGTAGCACCAAGGGATTTGTAGCGCTCTCCAGTGAGTCCTGTGCTGCTGTTAAGATTCTCTGGGGAATGCCCTTATGAAAACAAAGCAGTATAGAGTTATTTATGCTAGAAACTGTCGTCTTCTGACATCTTCTGAATTGTCAGTCTCTTCTTGAAGTAAAATCTAAACTTGAGGCCGTCCAAGAGAAAACTTTATTGTCAGTATCTGAAAATTGCTATTTTCCTGTAGCGTCCAACTGTTTCAATAACTTTTGAGTATGAGAATTCAACTTCCTGCAGGACTTAGAAAACATTCTTTCCCTCCTAGCATTGGAAGTGTTTTTCCTTTCTAACTGCTTGCTGAAATTTTGGAGATTCTGTCAATGGCTGCCAGCTCCTTGCTGGTTTATTTATTCCCTCTTGCATCTGAGTGGTCAGTTATTTGTTTTCCACAGTGTCCTTGTGTGTTATAAATGGGACAGGCCTGTCACTTCCATGCTGAGAGGATGTTTTGAGTTCCTTGAGAGATTTTTATTTATTTAATTTCTTTTAGAGCAGAGCAGTGAATAATGCATCTCAACCTGCTACATGGACTGTTTTTATCATTAGCATGCAGCCCGAGTTATCTGTAGAATACTTATGAGTACCGGCGAAATGTTTGTGATGTTATTTATTTATGTTGCTCCTTTCAATTATTCATTTGTTTATTTATTCATGGAAGAACTAACTGAAATTGGAAAATTCATTTTTGCTGAAGGGCACTTGGCCCCACTCTATCCTCTCCCTACACAAAGGGAGAGGAGGGGGTGGCACATCAGGCTTGTTAGTAATTGCTTTATGTGGTGTTCCCTTAGACTCACTAGAGAACATCATTTTAATCCAAGCAGATGGGTCAGCAGACAGAAAAGACAGACAGGAAGAGAGACAAGTGAGTGGAAGTTGAGAGGTGGAAAGAGCATCAGAGAGAAAGTAGGGATGAGACTAATTCTGTGTTTTTTCCCCCCAAAGCTTGTTCACTCAGGTAACACGCAGTGATAGGTGAGGAAATCAAATTTTCTGAACACCCAGACGGGACTCCACAGGTTGTACTGCAGGCTGGAGGTTTAGATAGAGAAGGAACATAATAAGCTGTGGTTGCCTTCGGTTGTATCGTTGCCTTCACGCTCTCCTGGCCTCTCTGTGTTATTGTGTGCTCACTGTGTTTTCTTTAATTATATAGAGTGGGATTTTGTTCAATTTCACACTTGCACAAACATGCAGCAATTATTCCTGATAAGTGATAACGATTCACTGAACTTTAAATGTGTGTGTTTGTGCGTGTGGGCAAGTATGCATGCATGTTTGTGTCTGTGGCGACGACTTTAGCCTTGTGTCACAAACCGCTCATGGACGCAGAATTCCAATTAGCATCAAACATAAAGGGAAAAACAGACTTGTGTGTCTGTGCGCATCCATGATAATCACTGATCACTGTTCATTTTGACATTGTGTCATTTTGTTTGTGCGTCTTTGTGTTTGCACGTGTAGCTGACAGTTCTGAAGCTGGAGGTGTTGATCCTGCGGACGGAAGTTGAGAATTGGAAACAAGAGAGGCAGAGAACAGCTTCAGCAGGAAAGGTACAGTGATCTCTCATAGGACTCACATGCATACGTAAACTCATATTTAGAAACTAAATTCACCCACTTGTAGGTCACCACATCATATGGCAAAGAGCTGCCTTTCTCACTTCCTGGGTCCTCAGTGAGACACGTCTCCTAAAGACAAATTGTGAAACAAGTTAAAAGTCATTAGAATAAAATATTTGCTATTATCAAATCTGTCTTCAACTCTTATCTCATGGCCAGTTTTAGCCATTGGCGAGATAACATTCAAACCAAATGAGAAGGGGTTACCAAGATCTTGGATGTTCTCCAGTTCTTACTTCTTATTTCTTGCTGATTCCTTTATCTGATCTCATGTTCATTCACAAAGCCAAAATACCCCAGCAAAACTTTTAGAAACTTTTATTTTTTTACTTTTTAAGCTCTTTTTTTCAAGTAGTAATAGCCATTAATAATCACCACCGGACTTACGTGTTTTTTTGTAATGTCAGAATTTCAGTCTAAGTGTTTTGTGGCGTATAGATGCATGGACACATCTCAGGTCTGGTGAGTCTCTCCTGAGTTAGTGAAACAATCATCGATCCCAATTCAAAATTTATTTTGCTGTTATTGATACAGTAACTGTTCTGTATTGTTAAAATTATATTAGTTGGGTTAGGTTTTATTATTACGGCAATGTGAACAAACTACAGTAATGTGCAAGATGTGTTACAGTCGTGGCTTCACCACAGAGCTTTCATTGTTTTTCATTTCACTTGTATATAAAGTTAAAGGAGTTCTTTCTGGAGCACCAGAGTTAATGTTCAGTGAATGCATGATGTTCTACAGGCAAATTAGTAATCATGTTAAATAATCGTTCAATAATTGTGATTTCAATATCATTCAAAATAATCAGGATTATTATTTTTGCCATAATCAAGCAGCCCTAACAGACACCACTTCTTTTTTTTGCTGTTTCTATTTTTAAACACAGCCATTTGCAGGCTAAAGTTGAAATCATAGACTGTCTTTGGTTGAAACCTGTGATGGAGTCACTACCTGAAAATCATACTTGAGTAGAAGTAGAGATATTTTACCAGAAAATGGCTCGGGTTAAAGTTAAAGTCATGTATCAGAATATTACTTGAGAAAAAGTCTTAAACTATCTGTTATTTACTGTACTTAAGTATCAAAAATATTTTTATGATATTAATTGCATTGAAAGTAAAATTACAAGTAAATACTATAAATAAAAAAGCAAGCAGACAGAATTTTGAGAATTTGGACATTTACTTCTAGGTAACATGCACCACTTAAAAGGGGGCCTATAATATACTTGAAGAAAATCATGGTCTTGTTTTTTTAACAACCTAGAGGATTTAAAGAACAAAATCCAGTTATTCCTTTCCTTTCCTCCCATTCCTTCATTCATCCTCCCTTTTTTCCCTATTTTTCAGTATGTAAATAATGTAAATTATAGGGGAACTGTAGTGGAGTAAAAGTTGACAGAAATATAAAAACTCAAGAAAGTACAGATACCCCAAAAAATTATTAATTTACTGTAAAAACATGTTTTTTCTTTGTTATATCACACCACTGGCTGACACACATGACTGACTTGCCTGGTGCATGTTGGTCATTGGGCACATTAATTAACATTAAGCCAGTGTTAGCTAGATGGCTTATGTTCGCCAACAACATAAATTCATACACTTATCTGATGTATCTGTTAAGGAGGAAGAGGGCCAATTCAGGATTGATTTTAAATCCTTCAAATCCCGCATCTCTCTCCATCGGTTAAAAGAGAGACTAGAGTTGACTTTTGTTTTTTATTATTCTCATATCATTGTTAGGGTTAGGGTTAGCTTTTTTTGTTCTTTGTTCAATTCTTTTATTTTTCTATTTGTTCATTCTGCACCAGTATTAGCCATAACCATAAATTCTATGAGGAAAAGCTTCCTCCCGATTCCCTATATATGGCTAACATGCTACTCACCAGGAAAAATGTGAACATAGACTCGTCTGATCTGTGTGCTGTAAGTTGTGTCATTGATTTCAGGGAATCGGACCCAATGACAAGCTGTTAGAATACTGCATAGAAATAGCAAGTCTTCTCGCTGATAATCTTGTTTGCTTATAGGTCATATAGCGGCATCAGTATGAAAATTCAGATTGTTTCATAACCACTTTAAAACTCCTTGTAGCTACTTTAAAATCATGCATTGTTTACATTTATATTTAAGTTGATATGATGAAACTGTTAGCAAACAATTCCCTGTTTACAGATCCAGCAGATACAGAGGACCATTAGTATTCATGCTGAGTTGTATTACTCGCCACGCAATGAAAGGAATTCCTATATTCATTCTCCTTTTAGCTATGGTTTGGTCTTCACTAACTCCCAAGGGAAATATCTGGCTCTTAACTGGCTAAATGCTTCACAATATTCAACAGGCTCTCAATAACTTTGTCAGTCTGCTGTTTGGTGCTAAGCAGGGAGTGTACAGTGGCCATTTAGAGCTTTTTTTTTCTTTTTTTTTTTCTAAAAATAGCTACCTGCTGCGGCTGAAAACGATGCTGCTGAGAGCAGTGAGAGCGAACAAAAGAGCAAATTTGTGAGCTGTAAAATGAAAACAAAACAAGTTAAAAGGCACTGAAATGCTCAATAGAGCTTAGAGGAGAGGAGCTGTAGAGTCAGGTTTTTATATACATGTAGGCACATGATCAATTGTTATGATAAAGTGTTCAGTGCCATGCAAAAGTCGAAGGCCACCTTCAACTTTATATATATATATATACATATATATGTATATATATATATATATATATATTTAAAGGAGCTTTACAGAGTCTCAAACAACTCACTCCGAAAGACCAAAAGGTGAACAGGTCTGTAGTCTGGCCAGAACAAAATTTACCACGTGCCCTCAGTCTAATGAATTCTGTTATAGATGCAAAAGGAGTGGGCCTCATGAGGGTGGTCAGGCGTGTCACACTCTTCTTCAAGGTGTCAACAAACAGCGCGCAGCCATGGAATGACAATTTGTATCATTTAATTAGAGAATGCTTCTCTCGGCACAGTTCATTTATTGTAATCTTGTTTATGCACCTTGATTGTTTCACAATATAGTTTTTTTTTAATTAGTTCAGATTGATTAAATCGCATTGATTCTGTATCCTTATTAAAATAAACCCCACGCTGTTCTCCTTCCTTATTTTTCATAATTAACGATACAGTAGGCTGCTTTGGGGGAGGAACCACTGACAGTGTTACACATTTTGTAATCAAAGCAATGGTGAAAATTATTTATTGTGGTGCCTGTCAAAGAGAAGGACATTAATAGGCATTTTATGAGTTTGCAGAGTTGTTGTGTGGTGATGGATTCAGGTATGTGAGAGTGCTGCTGACTTAAAGCACCAGAAGATGAGAAATTAAGCTGAGCTTGCATGTTTTGTTTTGCCCCAGTGTTGAGATCGCCAACTCCACCCCTCCACCCAGCGCTGACCTTGGCCGTTAGGTGTGTGGACATGCATGCAGGCGTGCATGCATGTGTGCATATGTGTGCCTGCTGGTACAGAATCTCATTCCAAACCTAGTGCTCATTTTAATTTTGATTGATGACTCCGTTTATCTTTGGAATAACAATCCTCTGATACCCCCCACCACCTCGTAGACAACCTCCGTTTCTCCACATCATAGCCCCCAATTCCTCTCCCCATCACTCCCCCAGTATGAAAATGATATTAGAAACAAAATGAGATTTGAAATTTTGTGTTTGACAAGCAGCTTGATGAAAGGGTTTCATAGCTGGGCTTGATCCATGGAAATTTTATGCTAATAATACTGCTGGCCAAGCAATCTAGTTGGAAATTAATCAGTGGGCTGGATGGATAGAAGGAGAGGAGAGAGGAGAGGAAGGTAGGTTGCTCCATAAACACCCTTCCCCCTCCTCACCCTCATTCCCTCTCTCTGGCTCTGAATCTCATCAGAAATAGCCATGGGGTGTTGTCTGTGTGATGGGGTAGGTAGAGAAATAGGGAGTTAGAAAATTACACTGCAGCTTAGCACTGATTGATGCAGTAATGTATGCAGCCATGCAGCGAGCTGCCGTATTATGGATTAGACCTCTCCCCTTCTTGAGCAGTCCCCTTCCGCATTAGAGAGGACACACACACATTTAGAAACAGATACACACACACCTCTTTAGCCATGTCAGTTCTCCTCTTATTATTCTATTTATCCTGTTCAGCCTTTGGTGGTGTCTTTTCTGCATGTATCATTCTCTTCGTTGTTTTTATGTTGGATGTGTGTGTGTGTGTGTGTGTGTGTGTGTGTGTGTGTGTGTGTGTGTGTGTGTGTGTGTGTGTGTGTGTGTGTGTGTGTGTGTGTGTGTGTGTGTGTGTGTGTGCGCGCGCGCGTGATTAGGTGTGACTCTAAATAGTGATTCAACAGACAGCCTCAGTGTGTGTTCTTTTTGTCTCGTCACACTTTCTCTCTCTGTCTCACACACACAAACACACACACTCTGTCTCTGTATTTATTCTCTTCCTCTCTAAACCCTGGGAGTCATCATTACACCGAGTCACTAATGAAGTCATTATCAGATTTCACTCGTTTAAAACAACACAATTAGTACCGAGGCCCTAATGATGTTTGCAAGTTAAATGCAAACGAATCGCTTTTTCCCCCCATTTCTCTGTCTCATTTCCTCTCTCCCAGCTTTCTGCTCAGTTGGAATAAAGAGAGTAAATGAATCACTGAAGTGTTTCTTGGATGTGGGTGTGTTTGTGGGCGCATATTTCTCAACCATGTTACAAGTCTGTGATTTATTATTTTTACCCCGAGAGACATCTGTTACACCATTCCTTATTTTTGTAATGCATCATCAGCCAGAGGAAAAACAATATTATCCAGTCTCGGATATTGTACTCTGGAGTCTAATAATCTAATGTACACTAGAGCTGGTGTCATTAAAGTGCCAGTGGAGCTGTAGGGAGATGGTAGGTACACATCTGTCTGTCTCTGAATCCCCACCGGTGCTCACGCGCCATCCCACAACCTGCCCCAACACAAATACACACCAGAGCAAAACACAATCTTGCACACTCAATCCCAGAGCTGGTTTAGCTGCTGTTGGAGCCGTTTGGCCAGTAGGAGTCAGAAAAGAGAAAATGACCAGGTGCTTAGCTCCAGGCATCCTAGGACAATTTGCAACCAGTGCTCCGACATGGAGGACACAGAGACTGGCTGAGGACTGATACAGAAACACACATGCCCTGTTAACACAGGGTGTAAACATGCGTTTTGGGTGATCAGATCAGCAGTAGACAGTTATAAGTACAGGTGGAAATGCACCTATGCTTCTTGAGATGTAATTGCTCTGACCACAATAGGAGGTAATCTGGGCCTCATGTGGACAGATTTTTCAAACATTGTGTATACTAACGTGTCCTGGGCCACATTAAAGGACCACTTACTTTACTTAAGTCCTTCTCCACCCTCACAAAAAAAATGTCTTTTGCTTCCGTTACAAAGGTTAGTTGCTGTGCTGAAGGACCATCTAAGGAGCTGCCCTCCTGCTGATGAACAGTCAGTTCAGCGTCTGCCCAGTTAGTAGAATCAAACAGCAGCAGCCGTTAAATGGTCCCAACAAACTCAAACCAACACAAAAATGGCTCGACCTATTGTGAACCGTTACAGTAACATTAGATGTGTGACGCTAACAGTTAGCACTGTCACTGTATGTGGACAACCAACTGTTCCTTGCACAGAGCTCTTACTCCCGCAGCATAACCTCTTATGATGGTGAATGAAATGATATAGGCTAAGCTATATGCACATTCTGGTGGCAGAAAGGGGACACAGTAATCACCCTCCCCGCCCTTGGAGCTCTACAGTTCTGCATGCGCCAGGCTTGCATCAGTAAACTTGCCCAGCAGGGCAGCACTGCTCCAGCTTCACACGATGTGAACGATAGCATGTCACATGTCACTTCCACAGCTGTCATCTCCAAGAGTTACCCAAAGCACTAGGTTTGCTTTTTGTTCTCAAAGTACTAGAGAGTGAGCAGCCACTGATGCACGTGAAAGTCCAGGTAGTGTTTCTGCAAGGTGGAGAGCAATATACAATGCCAGCAATGGAGCTTCTTAGATCTCCAACCATTACCTGTCGATCTCATGAAACAGATAAGCGTTTATTTCTACCAAAGCAAATCTGAAATACATGACCCATCTCGATTTTGGATACTCTTTTCTCCATTTGTTCTGCTGCTAACCTGCATGCTGTGAAATTGTATTTACAATGATCAATCACTGCCTCTAGTTTTGCTTTTAGCTTTACAGTTTCACTCAGGAAATATTAAGTAAGCAAGAGAAATTAAATGGTACAGAACATAAAAATAGTACCATATTCTCCCTGTATACATGGATTTTGCCTAAAAAACATTGAATTTGAAAAATCAAACAAACTGTGGTTTTAAGGAGTTGCACTGTTGAATGGACATGTGGTTGAAAAGAAAGTGACGTTGTGTGTGATTTGAATGTTGCTGAAAGAGTAGGGCAGATTAGCTGGATGGAGGAGAAGGGAACATCAGGTGCTGTAAGAGGCAGAGCAAACAGAGATGAACAGTGTGTGTAAACAGTGTGAAGTGGTCCTCGGCGTTTTGCCGGAGGTATCTGAGATGTTTGCCGTTGTTGTCAACTCTCAGCTATCATTCTTATTTCACCTTACCTTTTTAATCAGTCAGGTTACAGTGTCGGCCATTTAGAGACAAACAGATACTCTGACATGTGACCTGCGTCTTTTACAGATGTTTATCAGAAAGACGACCTCAATAAGTGCTTCTGCTGATTCTCATTGATCGCAGTCATAGCTGCAGTACAGCGGGGGACATAGCAAGAAAATGCTAGATAGTAAAGAGTGCAGAGGCCACTCTACCTGGCAATAAAAAATCCCTCAGAGGCTGGGAGAGGAATTCAGGAAGGCGTTTTGGTGTTATAGAAAGACCTTGGACTACATCCTTCACTTAGAAAAAGGATGAATTGATGTTCTGATAAGTCGCACGCTCTGTTGATGCATGTGCTTGTGTGTAGATGTGTATAAGAGAGAGCATGAGTGTGTGTGTGAGAACATGCTTGAAGGTACACATGCAGGATTCCCTGTGCAGACATATGCATGCATCTGTGGATTTGTCTACTGTGTGCACACACACCAGCCTGTGGCGAGACAAAGAGGAGAGATCATCTCAGAGCACTGATGGACTAAAGTGGAAAGTCATGCTGAGGGAGAGATGTGTGTGTGATAAATAATGGGTGTCGGTGCCCAATGGAGACCAGCAGTGGAGGAGTGGAGGTGGCTAAAGGTCTGATAGGGGAGCTCACCTCCATCTGTGATTGAAGTGTGGAGGTGCTGCTCCCTACACACTTACTTTCACACTCATTTTCTACTCGGCCATAAGCGCAGTAAACAGACACAACAAATCCCCAAGTGCTCAGTCCTGCTCTGACTGTAAGAATCCAAAGCATGGGGATCTCTGGATGTCACCCTCTTATGCCAGACCTCGATTAGCAACACAAAACCTCTTAATCACACACACACACAGAGTCCTCCAGTAGGTTACACAAAACACTGTTACCCACTTGTGTCTTGTGTGAGTTGCACCATATGACCTGTAGGTTTTTTTTTAAGATTATTTTTTTGGCATTTTAGCCTTTATTAGATAGGACAGATCAACAGTGTGAAAGAGGGAGAGAGAGTGGGGATGACATGCAGTAAAGGGCCTTGAGTGGGAATTGAACCTGAGGCCTCTGTGGCAAGGACAATGCCTTTATTCATGGGATGCCTGCTTTATCCACTCAGCCACTGATGCCCCATGGCCTGTAGGTTTTTAATACTTGTTTGTGTTCTTTGCTGGATTGTCTTCAGCTGTGTCTCAAGGAGTGTAGCTGGTCAAGTGTTTGTCCTCATGATGTCTGATGTCTTAGGTCTGCTTTGTTAAAAATACCTGTGCGTGTTGACAGGGAATCAGTGTGCTTATGTGTAACCACAACATCAACATAATCTTATTTGTCAAAAAGGCAACATGTCGTATACAATTCTTTTGCCTCTATGGTGTTTACTATAGAATTTCATTTCAGCAAAGTATTGTAGTATTTCGTGCTTGCTGCTTTTATAAATTATAGAAATTAATAATTAATAATATCGCAAATAAAAGTTAAACTTTTGTTAGCTTACTAGAATAATGAAGTCAATTGATTTTTCATTCCACTAGATACATATTGCTGCAATAAATATGACTAAAGTGCTTTCACCAAAATACAAAGCAAATTCCTTGTAAGTTAAAACCTACTTGGCAATAAATCCTTTTCTGATTCTCATGTGCTCCAAATGAGGATCTATGATATTTACTGAAGATGTAACTGTTTGTACCCGGTAGAAAAGCAGAGGGCATGTGTAGTGAAGATCCAAGGCAATTTATGTGAGGCCGCCTTCATCCATGCATTACTGACTATAAATCCTCATTTTCAAACAGTCAAGATTTACACCTGCCACACTTTACAGCCAGTTAATGAAGCTTTTTTTCCAACTGGACAAAAAGACCCACCAACACCCATTAACATCTGACTTGTGTCTTTAGTAGGAGAGGTTACAATCAGCACTCCCTCCTGGGACAAATGACTCCACAGTGGTCACGGGTATTTATCTGCTCTATCTCCGATCGACAGTAATGGAAGCATGACATCCGGGTGGACATGCTAATTTTCAACCCTTGTTCCAGTACGGTGGTGACTTTTGCAACTCGTTGTCATCTCAACCACATATTCCGTCAGTTTTTGTCCAAGCAGCAGTCAAATATCTTTGCAAATTAATCACTGAGTAGAGCACTGAGTTTTAAAGATTAGCTCAGTAAAATATATATATATATATTTTTTTAAATAAAGAAGTAACCACCGTACCATTATCACTGGCCTCCATGCTGCTTTCTACTGTTACTTAGCCTGTTCTCTGGTGTTGTTGTCAAATGTGACACACCTGAAAAAGTCAATTATATATCTTTTAGCAGGTTTTCCTGTGTTTAAAAAAAACAGCATATGTGCGTTAATTTTAGGTGGAAAAAGAATAAATGTTTATTTTGTTCATATACTAATACAAACAACAAAAACAAATTCTTTTCTCATAAAACAATTTAAAAGCCAAGTTTTTGATTATTTTGAAACCTGCATTGTCTTCTGCCATCTTTACTCCCTCTCTACTGCCTTTGTTGGCACATTGCTGTATTATTTTGGCCATCACTGCCACCCACCAACTAGTGGAATCGTTGGTATTGATAATCTACATCATAGAGCAAACCAGTGTTAACGAAGAGGCTGATCTCAGTGATGTTAGATGCTGGCCATCCCAACAAAACAGAAAAGCCTATTTATTTAGTTGTAGAATTATTCATCATAGTGCTGATCCAAGTTTCCATGTTAGTATTTGTGTTTTTTGATGATCATGAACAATACACAGCAGCTTTTTCCAACAGTATGTAGCCTCTTAATATCACAACGAACCTGGGACCTAATGTTCCTCAGTGCCCAAGAAAGGAGGTGAGTGCCCATCAGCAGGCAGGCCCTCAGCATGTAAAGTCCATACCCACAGCAGTGACTAATTGTTTGTTATGTCAGTGCTTGTCGTGCCCGTTTGCCTTTAATGGAGTGTAGTGTGGTGATCCATCAGGCTGTCGAGCAAGCCCCATGTCAGTTGAAGTGGCTGTGTGTCAGTGGGGCGAGCGTGCCGTGCAGATGTGATTTACTGCCCTGCTTGTTGCGCTGCGTTGTGCCTCGCCTCTTACCCACGCAATGCAGCCCACTCCTCTCCTCTCCTCTACTCTTCTCCCCTTTCCTCTTCTCTCTCTCCGTCAGATTGATTACCAGCGCAACTGGCTCATGACACTCGCCATCTTCTGGCAACCTTTTAGCGCTGTTTTATAGATGGTTAGCGCACCTCATTTGGCTATTTATACATCTGTAAGTGGCCATGAAATATAGATTTGTCTTGATGGGTGTCAACATTGGAGCTATGGAAGCAGAGCTCAGTGACACCTCGTTATTTTAATGGTGTGAGATAGAGGCGGCATGGCAGGAGTCATTTTCAAACATGGCTAAATTATACTGTTTTTATTTTCATTTAATGTTTGCACTCGTATTTTACTCAGAGCTAAAACGCCTTTTTTCTTGTAGTGTTTGGTTGGTGCTGAAGATGGAAATATGGAGGAGTGACTGAGAATGAAAACACCCTGCCCATCTCTCTCACATAAACACACCTACTTTAAACCGCATATTCTCTGTGAATGTTGAGGTGGTTCAGAGTGAGAAGAACCCTGAACGGGAACATGATGTGTGGCCTGTCATCCACACACACACACACACACACACACACACAATGCACATATTTCACTCCATTCACAGGCAAGGTCTCCGAGGTAATTAGGTGCTGGCACCCTCTCAGTGCGATGTGCTGGTTAATTGAATAGTTAACACATCAGAGGCAGGCCTGTGCAGATTGGAGGTGACACCTGTCAGGAAGCTGTTCTCTCCCGACCCAGGACATTTCCTGCTCTGCCTGATACATATGTCATCTTTGTGGAAATACCAAATTAGGGGCAGGCAGCCGAGAGAGTGCAGTGCAGCAGGTGTGGAGATAGCTTGGGGGTGGAGGAACACAGGGGCTTCCCTGCTCTGTCCTTCAAGTGGATATGTAAAGCTCTGGGCACTCATCCTGACTTCACCTCAGGCCATTTTCATGGGTATGTGACAGGAAAGTGACAGTGCTGTGTGTCTGTGTGTGTGGTGTGTGCGTGTTGTGTGTGTGTGCGCGTGCATGCATGTATGCTTCACCAGGCTCTCCCCCAGGCCCCTGCAGCAGAGTGCCCAAGGCGTCCGGAGGGTTGAGAATGCATTGCGCAGAGGTGTGTCAGCTTAGTAGAGGTGTCGAGACTCAACCAGCTCAAAGACGTCTGTCTGACACTTAGACTGGCATTTGCAACAAAAAAAAAACACTTTATCAAATGATACTTTTTTATCTCCACATACCGTAAAAATTGTGTGAGGTTGCATATGTGTCCTCACTGAGTGCTTGCATTCTTGTCTGTAGGTGTTGCACCTTCAGGAGGCAGGGGATTGGCTGCAGGTGGAGGTCCTGTCAGGGGCCGCTGCAGCCAGCAGGAGATAACAGCTCGAGAGCAGAGGGTTACCTCACTGGAGCGAGACCTGAAGGCTGCTCACAGCCAAACTACTGAAAGAAAGCTGGTACCAGCTGGGACAGGTACTCATGTTACAGTTAGAAGCCATTCCCTAGATGTGAATTCAGCAATTAAACCCACATATAAACAATTTCACACACGGTACTCATTATGTTTTCCCACATTCACAGCAGGGCAGAGAAGTGATGGACTGCTGCAGTGGGCAGAGATGGATCTGTGGAAAACACAGGAAGCTCTGTAGAGAGGCGCAGCAGCAAGCAGCTGGAGGCCCACAGCCGGGTGGCAGTACTCCACTGATACGACACAGAGAGACCCAGCATGGCCTCCCCCAGCCAAGCTGCTTCAGTGTACACAGGAGCTCGGGGAAGACTAAGATCACTACAAAGACTCAGGTATGAAAACAGTGCAGCTTATCTCTCTACCTGACTGAAAGAGTATTGTCATACAGTTCTGAGTGGATTGGGTGAAAGTTGCAATAATTCAAGACAGTGTGTCTGTGGGTCCAGCTCATCACTTTTGTCACACATCAAACATCATCCCTTTGTTCTTCTTCTCCTGTCATTATTCACTGTCAGATGGGGCAGAAATGTCTTGAATCTCCCAAAAGTCTTTTAGAAAGAAAGTTGTCAGGTTTTTTTTTTTACTCTACTGTCATCTTTTTATCAGTCTCTGTTTTTTCATGTCTTTAAGAAGAAGCTATTGAAATTACAAAATGAAGAAATGAAAAAAGCATTGAAACAAAGAGAGAATGATTGAAATGGCATAAGTCAGGGAGAGAGGGATAAGGGAGAGGGAGCAACAGTGACAGGCTTTAGTGTCAGGTCAGCTATCCTCCAGTGCTGGCTTTAGGAGCCAAATATATGCAAAAATAATCAAAAGGTTGATGTGTTATTCATTAATTGAACACTTGGTGGCGCTGTGATACCTGACTATTGGCTCACGTATAAAGGTAGAAGAGTTCCTGTTGACTCAGGTGTTTGACCCCGGAAAGGGCAAAGGGTTTTTGACCCGCAATGGCGCTATGGTTGTTTGCTGAGTGTTTGATCGTTAATAGAGCTGAAAATGGAAATTGTTCATGTTGATGCACACTGTAGGATATAAAAAGACTGTCATGCTGCAAACGACAACAGCCTGTGGATTCAATGAGGAATGCAGCACACAGCATATGGTAATCAAACGCAGCGAAGTGCGTGAGCCTCGTCGCACCAGGGTTAGGCATCTTAGTGGCTAACTACTAGCTAGCTTCTTTAATACTGGCTTTAATATATTGCATAATATAGTCACCTGGATACATGACGTGGCAGCAGCCTCAGCCACTCACCTGCAAAGAAACTGCCCATCAATTCGCAGCCCTAGGCCTTTTGTGTGATACACACCACTAATCTACACAACATAATCCACTTGCAAAAACCTACTCTCACAAAACATGAAAACATTCCTACATGCATTTAAAGATAATCTTAATATATGGATGCACATTGAAAAAAGATCTGCAAAAAAGTAAATAAAGATAAAGAAAGTGAAGTGTTTGACAAAATACCGTGCTAATAGTAGCTAACTGGAGATGCTATAAAACTCTGCACGCTTGTTAACAATTTCAGGCAACCACTCTCTAAAGTGTCACACTGGAGAGCAGTGCTTTAGAGACAAATGTGTCGTGTGTGAGGGTGCATACACATTTGTTTTTGTTTATGTTTTAGTTCAGTACTTGTACCCAAGGGGATACTCCTGCTGTTACCAGGGGGTACATGGAAATATAGCAGCGTAGCTCAACTAATTTGATAACATTTAAATTTAAATTTGATTAGAAAAGAGCCATCAAATAACCAGTGGCAAAGAAGGCCAACTGTTGCGTTGCATCACGTCGTCTATTTCTCAACTAAAAAGTTTCATATAACTTAACGCACAGATTACAGTCAACATACAACTACAATGTTCATCCTGTATCTGTGTGAGAGGAAAAAAAACTCCACACAGCAAGTTTTGGTCATCTATATTTTTCATTCCAAAATGGAAACCAAGAGACAGACGGGATATGTACTAAATAACACAACAACAATTATGAACCGTTTCTATTAAAGAGTTTAATGGCTAAAACAAATAATTTCATTTGTTTGCTTTCCCACACATATTCAGTATGCTGAATTGCCTGAAAAACAGGCGACAAGGGCAGATGAGTGCCAACAGTGTGGGATACACCAGCAAAACTAGGGTGACAGCTACTCACTGATGGCCTGACACTGACTGTCGCTCGATCTATCAGGGCTCATATGGAAAAGGTGGGGAACCACTGATCTACAAAGCAGCAATGAGAAAGCTACAAGTATCTCCTATCCGACTCTAAACCGTAAGCTTTGAAAACACTGCTGTGCTAAAATGCACAACTAGTGGCTGGCAGATGTTTTAGCACTGTGACTCTCAGTGTCCTGTATCTTCTATCTCCTCACCCTCCCACTCATCCCACCCCTCCACTCCATTCCACACCATCCATCTGGGCTGCGTGTGGGCCTGGCGCTCAATAGGCGGATCATTTCAGGTCGGGGCCCTCGTGTGAAATCAGATGTTTAACTGGCCGGCTGAAGTGGGACGGGAGCATCTTAACCAGCACCTTGCCAAAGGTCTCATGTTCACTGAGCCACTGGGGCTGCTGTGAGTACACCCGCTACCTGCCAATAGGCATTAGGGAGGATTTAGTAATTAAGTGATAGGCTGAAGACTAAATTGGGTGTTTGTGGGCTGGCGAGCCACCCCAAGGTCCCTACAGCCATGCAGATAGGGGATTCTAATTGCCAGGAATATTGATCAGCCTGGCGAGGGGGGTGCACAGGGAATTCACTAGCCATCGATTAGCTGTTACTGCACCTCAGTTGTCAATGGAAGAGGGAGGTGAGCATTGGAAGGGCTCCTGGCTTTTCCCACAGTATCCCTCACCACCAGCAGCAGACACACAGTCAGAGTCAGTGACACAGCATGTTGTGATGAAAGCGCTCTCTAAACTTCCCTGTACCTTCTTCTCCTTTATCTGTAAACCAACTTCATTCTCTCTTAGGCGGTCCAGAGGTGAGACTGGGAGCAGACAAAGGGCTTTCCAGAGGGCTTTGCAGTGTTTTATGAACTGATAAAATGCAAGCTGCCACCCAGCCCTATTTTTCTACCTACTCTGTGCTTTTTTCTTTTGGATACAACTTGCCTCCCTGAGTTTCTAAGGGCTCTGACCCGTGGCTGTGGTCCCAGTTAATGTTGGAGGGAGAGAGGCGACTGAGCTTTCCTGCCCTCTGATATTTAATTAGTTGCTTCACCTGGCACTAAATAGGCCCTGGTCACTGCTCACAGCTCACACACACGTCTCTGGTTCTAGCTATATCACTTATGCTCCAGTGACACGCCACTGTCACAAAACAGTGTGCCGTACAAAACAACACTGTGCATGTAGAATTACCAAACATCCTCTCATTAAATGTTAAAGCTCTGCCTGGTCAGATTGGATCTGTCACACATTGCCGTCTGTTGATTTAGCTCCATGCATGACATTTTTACAGCAGTTTCATTTCCTGCTATTGGGCTGAATAGAAAAGCAATCGATTAGGAGATGTGTTGGAAAAGGACTAACAATCAGATTAATGTTAATATAGCTACTTGAATCGACACTGTGAGTTTGAGTTTACTTTAGTTAAAGATATACTATGCCGGATTTTCCTAAAAAAGAGGCATCCAAAATACAAACGCCAAACCAGAGTGAATCTTGGGTTGGCGTTTACCTTCACTTTTGCTGGTGAGCCTGTTTACATTCAGTAACTGACAATTCTGCAATACTATAACTTTAATTTTGGTATACTCTCAGAAAAATAGTAGTTTTTCTTACAATGTTCACTCTTGAGGTTGGAGTTTCAGAGGAAAGAGTTTGAGGAGAATTTGACCTGCTGCCTGCAGAGAGTCCACAGCCCAGAACAAGTGTTACAACTGGAGGAAGAACTGAGGGAAAGTAGAGAGATATTTTAAGAATAATCTCAGTTTGTACAGTAATTTAGGAAACCATTTATGTTATTTCAACCCGTTCTCATTCCAAAGTCGTCAAATACCGCCGCTTTGACGGTGCTTTGGGTGTGCAATTCTAATGCCAAAAGCCACCTTTCGGGTCCGCATGATACACCCCTGGGCAGCATCAGCTGAGAACGCATCCGGACAGAACCAGTCGTGGTGTTGTTTTATGCTGCCGATTGGGGGCGTTTGATAACACCACAGCCAATGGAACCTGTCATGTCTGCATGAAACGCCACAGAATGGCATCAGGTTGAAACACTGCCAGTAACAACGAAACTAAGGAGTACAAGGGCGTCTGTAGGGCTGTAAGGCTGTACCAGAATAATAATTGTGTGGGTTTGGAGTTACAGTTACTCTGGGGCCTTACTGACTCTTCCATTCAGGTCTGTGTCTGGGTGTGCAGCCTACCTGTACCAAAGAGCAGCATGCAAAGCAAAGAGTGCTTACTCTGTAGCTAAACATAGCAAACATGCACTGTCAGACAAAAAAAACATAACTTTCCAAATTCACATCAGACCCACATCTGCATTATATTTAGATATTTCACCTCCATCATGCTCCATATTTTGGCTTTATCCAAAATAGCTTCCAACCAGTGAGCAGAAATATGTGTGGCATCTTTCTCGCTTCTGAAGCGGACGTGGAAACAAACGATTAGACCACTTGCTTGTCTGTCATTGAGATTAACTAAAAATGGATTTCTGATTTTTTTTATTATTGTTTTCTGGTTGATTCGGTTTAGTTTTACTCTGTCATCTTGGCTGGTATTTTATATCCCGGCTGAAATGAATTGCAGAAGCAGTAAGATGGTTTGCTGCACAGCAGTCTCTAACCTGAGTCATTTAGAGCCTATTACAAAACATCAATATATTGATTGAAGCAAGTGTCTCAGTGTAGTGCTCTGTAAACACACGCTTGGTTCAGTTGTGCATGTTTTATCTGCTTGAATCTTATCAGGATTTAAATCTTTTCATCTTCAATTCCTGGCACTATTGGCTTTTGAGCCACAGATTCGACTCACTCTACTCTGATTTGTTTGGTTAATTCTTGACATCATGATGAAAAACAACAACATAAAGTACTTAAAATAATAATATATTTTTGTTTTTGTTTTTGTATTTTTTTTATTTGTTTTGAAGGATGTGTGTGCAGAGGTCAGATATGTTTGATTTTCTGCTGGCTCCCAGCCATCCTAAAAATGTAAATGCTCACGGTTCTGTGAGCCACTTTGAATGAGAAATTTCTACAAGTGGTAAAGCCTGTGGCCTGTGTGCCAGCTTCAAGAGCAAACTGAAGCCCGCCTCATGTACCATAAAACAAGTCAGGCAGCAGGAGCAGCAGGTCAGAGAGAGATTTAATCAGAGGCAGACAGAGAGTAACTTCAGACAAGTTTTGATTCAGCTCACAGCCAGGACTTAAGATATATTAGAAAATATTGAACTTGTATCCTCTTTGCTGTCTCCAACTTTGCTGTTCTACTGGAATAAGAAACATACTGCACTATATGCCGGAGGAGTTTGTGAACAGGAAGTGAGCACCATACTGTTAACTGCTTTTTATAAACAGTCAAAACATGAAACTTAGCAGTGCTGATCAAAATGAACCAAAATTCTGTTACTGTGCTGCCTATTTCTTGCCTAAAATGTTTTCAGTCAAATTTTAGCTAATTGTATAACTATAGCTCAAGAGCGTTTGTTACCAGCCACAGCCATCATATTGTTACCGAACAGGCGTGTGTTAAGTCATTCAAAAGTGGGAGCATTTATTGGTCTGGTATGGCTTAGTGCATTCTGGTCGTTGTAGGTGTTTTACCTCTTTAACAAAAGCAAATGCCACAGCCCTTTTCCTCTGTTTATATATATATATATATATATATATATATATATATATATATATATATATATATATATATATATATATATATATATATATATATATTACATTTTATTCCTATAGTAAATGAGACAGATTTTATTTCAAAATTCATTGCAGGATAACAACCATGCTAGATACAGTGTATGGTTTAATACCAGCTACACAAATACTAAGCGAGGAGCAGGTCAATAACATGTTTAAAACATAATTTTAAAACATTTCAATCACAGAAACACATTTTATTACAATATATCTGATCAGGTGATCACATGGAGCATTTGTGTACACATTACTACACATGTAGATATTTGTATTACCAAGAAGAGAGCATTCTGGTCAGTGTTTACCTGTTAATATTTATGACATCCAGCAGCAGCAGACTGTAAGCTGAGCATCATGATTTGAATTCATGTTCCCATATGAGTGTCTGAACTGTGTGATTTCCAAGGTCATTTCGTCATCTCTGAAGGGGGATCGTTCCCCCATGCTTGTCCTCTGATTGAAGCCTTGCTACAACGTTTATACACCACTCACAGTCACCCTCCAGCAATGCTCACAAATTGAATTAGTTTCAGTCTGAATTTGTGTTTCAAAACTAGTAATTATTTTTTAACCCCAGAGGAAGCCAAGAGAAATGAGTCAGATCTTCACAAGTCATGAAATTTGACGATATATGATTTTACACCAACCAAAGGGACACAAGCCTGAAGCACAGCAATTTACCAACCATTCATCTGTTAGCAAATTAAATCACACCACATTTGACATCTTTTAGAAAGTTAGATAAATCTGATGAAAAAGTTTCTCTCTCAATTACCATCTGAAATTAATCTCCTTAATCCCAATTTGATCTCTTTCATGCATATAAGGGGTATCTTTCATCTGCCCACCTATGTGCTTTAAATCTCCGCCACAGAGTTAAGTTGGAACGTGACTATCAAACTTAGTCCTACGTGTAACTCCAACAGCCATGCAGCTCCATGAGATGGGGGAGCTGATTAGGGGAGATGAGGACAGGGGGGCGTAACTGACAGCCGCCCATTATCTCTCTCTGTAGCTGGTGGAGGACTGTAAGCAGTCTCCAGAAGTGTGTGACGGAGTTTTAGAGCTATCCAGGGGCAGGTATGGTTCAGCGGCAGCAGTGCAAAGCTGAGCCATAGTCAAAGAGCCAAAAATAAAGCTTATTTCTGCAAAGGATATTTATTGACTTACTGATTTTTTTCTTTTCTTTTTTAATGCTTTATATGAAATGATACAATCTAAAAAGGGAAATCATACTACCAACTAGCCATTCTGCTTTAGGTATGTCTGTAAAGATGTGCAAGTAGGCATTTGTACTCTCTCCGTGTTTTTTATGACACATAGGTGCGTACGTAGGATACGGTCAGTGGATGAATCTGAAAGTGGTTTGAGCTTTTTCATGTAGACTTTATGTTCATGAACTTCTGTTGGCTAATAAAGGAAATACCTGAATAACTTAGTGGAGGAACATAACAAATACAGATGTGACTATACACGGCAAGGGTCACTGAAAGTTTTAAGATCAAGAAAATGGTGTAAATCATCAACTTCAGCAGTCACCTGATTTCAACCCAACTGAGGACCAACATTATCAAGTAAAAACACCTGAAAAAAACACTTCAACCACAAAATGTGGTTAATCGTTTGAAAAGATTTAGTTCTGCAAACTTGCAGGGTGCCTAGAAGCTCACCTGGTAGAGCAGACACCCCGTGTACAAAGGCGATGTCCTTGCCGCAGGATCTGCCAACTTTATTCCAACTTACAACCCTTTGCTGCATGTGATCCCCTCTCTCCCCTCCTTTGACACTGTAGCTGTCTTATCAAAAAGGGCAAAAGACAAGCCCCAAACCCCCCCAAAAGGAAAAATCCTAAAAAAAGAAGTTCTGCAAACCTGCATTATGTTGCTCTTTTCTTAAATTTGTAACCCATCTGTGTCGGGGACATGGCTATTAGCCTTACTCACCATAGCATTCACAAAAGAGTGTTCAGTAAACAGTTTTATTTCTTTCCCTTTTTTCGTCCGTAGAACAGGTGGGGGAACAAAGGTATGCCAGGGGAATTTATTTTGACTTGTCTTCAAATTTGCACAAAGGTCAACTTGGACTCAACAATGAACTGATTCGATTTGATATGTTTCGACCATAACTCAAGAATTCATATGCTAATTATGACAGAAATTCTCACAAATGTTTAATAGAATAAGATAGTAAAGTGCTGACATTTGTCCAATAGGTCAAAGGTCAACTTGACTGTGACATCATAATGTTTTACAAAAACACATTGCTGGCCATTATTCAACACTATAACAGGAACAAAAGGATAGACTTTTGTTCAGATACTGAATTAGTGAGACTAACCTTGAGTGTCCACCTTGAAACTGTGCTGATTGTGGAGATCTTTAATGCTGCTGGGTATAAGTTGCGTGTGAAGCATCCACTTTTTTAGAATATGTAGTGTCTTTGTAGCAACATCCATATTTGAAGCATTGTCAACTGTCATGGCTACATATGAGTCTGGAGCGACATGGATATAAACTGTAATTGCAACTTGATTGGTTCATGGTGGCATACTACAGCAAGATGGTAATTCTAGTTTTTCACCTGTTCATAAGTCATAAACACAAAGAAAACAATTTAGATCAGATTTTGTTATGGAACTGCAGAATTATTTTTCTCATTTACCTCTCAGTGCTTCCGTAGTTATTTCCCATCTGCAGCAGAGGAGTTTCCCGCTGACAGACGGAAGGTCAGCAGGAGAGAGCGAAGCATCAAAACAAAGACATGATCAGACTAAAGTCCACAAATAGACACTTACACAATGAGTTGCAAATTCAGAATATGCATTTCAGTCGCTCAAGACCGCTCCCAGCACCTGAGCAGCCAGCACCACGGTTGATAGTGATCAGGCCTAGTTACACACCAGCTCTCCCCTCTTTAAGCGGCACTTTGACCAGCCAATGCCCTACAAGCCCCGAGCACCACAATGATGTGAGTGCTCTATAATAGGAAGGAAAAGGAGTCTCATCTCCTTTCTCAACAGTGGGTATTAGTTTAAGATAGCCATAACGAAGAAGGGGCACAATGCTGGCTCCTTCAGACCATTCTGGTCATTAGTGTAGAACACACAGCCCTTTTCCGTCGTAACCTCCAGAGGTCACACTGTTCACTAATTGTACTCTACAGGCAGGATCAGATTCTGTTGTCAAGAAAAGGGGAGATTGTAGCTTTGCCCTCTCTCTGTACTCCTAAAGCTGATTAGATAATGAGGTCTTTTTCTGGACTCAAGGCCTGAATGTTCAGTTGTATTTAATGCTCTCTGATGTTACCAGCTGGATAGTTTTTTATTTAATTTCATTTTAGCCACTATCAGTCTCTGACCTCAATACTTCAAAGCTCATGTATTTAGTATTTTGTTAGTTGTATATTTGTATTGGTGTAGCGTCCAGGTGTACGCAATGTTACTTGCTCTCTGCTCTCCTTTTATTGATGTGTTGAGACTGTTCATGCATGAGTGTATGCATGTGCATTTCTTTGTATGTGCGTGTATATGTACTGACTCCTAAGCTAAGAGCACATCTCTGGTCCATCTCTGCGGCCTGGCGTCAGCCTCCTTAAGTGCTGTCAGTGTCACATGGTAACAGCAGCGCTGCTGCCTCTTAATTGGTTTAGGAAAAGCATCCTTGTCATTTTGCGGTCAGTAAACTCCGCTAGAGAAAATGAAGTCCAAGCTGCTGCCACCTCCTCAACCCCCACACAGCCAGCCTAACAAAAAAATAATGATTATGTGCTGTGTATATTTGTGCGTCCGCTGTCTGTTTTCACTTTTTGCTTTTAGAAATAATTGCTGTTGGTTGTGTGGCTGCATCAGAGGAAGGGCATTAATGATTCTCACTGGCCGCGAGGAAACGCTGCGCTGCAGAGGGCGGGAGGAGAGCAACTCATTTTCTAGAACTAAACATGTGTGTGCATTTGTGCCTGAATGTGTTTGTGTTTGGTAATTTATTTTTAGTAGTTTCCTCATTTTGTGGTGCAGCACATATTGTATGCAGACTATAATAATTACACTAGCAGTGAGCGCAGAAATATGTGTATCTCTGAATGACTTTAATATGTGCGTGTGTGCAGTGTGTGTGCATGGCTGTCCTTTTGCACGGATTAGCTGGTGAATGCTGCGAGAGGATGATCAGACTGGGAGCACACCAGGGTTGCTCTGCGATCACACAGGGATTATGGGGGATGTGGAGCTGTAGTGCATACCAGGGCCGCCTCCAGTTAGGCTCATCTCCGCCACGCTCCCCTCACACACACCACTTTAATTGCCTTTGCTTCTTTCATTACTTTTATTGCCTCTCCTCTGCATTGCGTGCTCCCTGGGCTTGTGGAAAGGTCATTGTGATGGCGGTGGTGTGCTCACAGCCTCTGTCTCCTTGACTAGCAGGAAATGGCTGTGGGGCTGAAGCTGGGGGAGTGAGTGACACAATAAGGTGGCCACTAACAGGCTGTGCACAGATTTTTATCACAAATTCTGTGATTCATTTTTTTACAACAATTTGGTTAAGTCACGCTGCACCCGAGTTCTTTTTTTAAATGCCACCCAGTGTGTCACAAAAATAAGGTGGCAGCCTTAGTGGTAGAGACATAGATCCTGACTAGATCTGTAAGCTATGATATTGAGTGCAATGCTAAGTAAATGCATAAACATTATTAAAAGTGACCTTATCACCTGACAAAGGGAGGAGCTGGGCAGGCAGTGTTAATGGCATTGGCAATATCTTGGTTCAGAAGCAGTGAAGAGGTGATGGCCCTTGGATGAGGGACATGTTTCTGCCTTATTGCATCCCCTGTGCACCATTCTAAGGGAAATAGAGGTCTTAGTGGTGGTAGGATCATCAAATGACTTAGAGTTTGAATTGTGGTACAATAAAGTTTGTCAGCCCCTTGTTAATTATAGTCACTCCTCCTAAAATATCTTCAAGATGTGCACTCTCATAGTAAGCTGGTGTAGGGACCTCAGCATCTTTTTAATACGTGTACTGTATACACAAATGTAGATTTCAGGGGGGACGGATGCAGTGGACATTCCTCTCTCAATATTTAGAACATGTGCATGTGTCCCCCCTAGGACTGGGCTAAGTATTGATATTATATCTATGTTGTGATATGACGCTAGATATCATCTTAGACTCTGGATATGGTAATATGTAAGTGTTGTCTTTTCCTGAATTTAAAGGCTGTATCACAGTGCAGTTATTTAATTTTCTTACCTGTGCTAACCGTTAATTAATTTATATTTGTCTTTAACTACCCAGCAAGTTACTATATCCACATTACTGGTGATTCATTTTTGAAAGAATCAATATGTCAATAATGTCAACTCTTGCAGAAAAATGTTTAATTAGGAAATTAAGTTTTTGATTCTCAAAATTGTCTGGCAGAGGACCCCCCCAAACTTCCCGTTACATGTCCCACCCAAGCGGAAAACTCAAACACTGCAGTTCATCAAATGGCCACTTGAGGCTGGCTCCAAAACACCGTAAATCCTTATAGACCCCCATGTTAAAATGTCCAGCTTTACGGCAGAAATAGTAATGTCAACAGCCTGGTACAAAAAAACAGTTTTGGTCTCTATAACTAATTTTAACATTTATGACAACTGTACAAGAGGTGTTTTTTTTCTTTTATGTTTTGATTTTATTTAGGCCCAAAGTTATGCATATTTAGGGGTCGGGCTGCTTGAGTGACAGGCTGTCTGTGAGTTGTGGCTGCAGTCTGTGAGTCAGAGCCACCCCTCACTCTTCCACAGCTCCACCCTCTCGCCCAAATATGGTCAACTCTGGCTCCAAAAACCCAAGATGGTGATGGCAAAAATGCCGAACTCGAGGCTTCAAAACCCAAGTCTACAAACTTATGAGTGACATCATAGTAGCTAAATCCATTTATACAGTCTGTGGTCCCACCCAATGTTTAAACGTAACCTACACCCTTGACTGTATACATATATGTTTAATTTTTGATTGCATTTGTAGTATTTAATCATATACAGTGATGAGAATTGCACACATTTAAAGGTCTCCAATTTTGTTGTCATAAAGCAAATGTGGTTTTAGTTTTTATTTATTATTGGTGTTATTCCTGTGCAAGAAAGTATTGCTCAAACAATCTTTCATCATGTTTTCTTCTTCGTCAGGTTTGCAGCAGAGCTGAGTGCTCAACTTGCAGTGGCGCAAATATTAGCAGGCTTTGCTGACAGTCTGGGAGGAGCATGTGATTTTAATAAAGGTAGTGATTGTATCTCTCAGGAACTCATATGAGTTTAAGGTAGTCCAGACCAAACAAAAACACACACATAGACTCCATCAGTCTAACACCATAAATGTCCTCTTGCCTCTCAGAGCCCCTGCCTCTCTTCCTTTCAAGCTTTATACTCCCAGCTTGAGTCTATAAAAACAGAAGTACATTAAAGCGGCAGCTGTATGTTGTAGATAGGGGATTTTTATATAAATTTTACTTCCCTCCCACTGCTTCTGTCCTTTACTCCCATCTCTCTCTTCCTCTGTCTCCGTCTCTGTCCAAGGTGGAGGTTTTGTGTTCAGTCAGACGGCTCTCGTGTCCACAAGATGCTCTCCACTGTCAACCAGACGGTCCTGGAACATAAGTAAGGCCTAAGTACACACCACATTACTGCAGAGGTCTCCCTGCACTTGCACAATAATTGGTTTCTATCCCAACAATAGCTAATGCACATTTTATCATATCCCTACATTGCTGCAGGCAAGCAAATGAAACTGGCACTGAAAATAAAAGAGCAAAGCACGAGGATCATCCATCTCTGCCAAGAAAGAGAAAGTGGACAGAGGAGAGTTATATTTATGTGCTTTGCTCTCAAATGCAACAGTGTGTGAAATACAGTGTACTTTTTGTTTTTGTGTATGTGTGTGTACAGGCAGGCGCACATGAATCCACCTGCAGGACGGTGGGGAAGATCAGCAAATTGAGGTCAGGAGACTTAAAGCTGAGCTTGATGAGAGGAGGATTGAAGAGGAGGAGATCCAGGTATATACACCCAGAGAATAACATCACTGGGCAAAATCAACACATTTTTTACAGTTTTTTAAAAGAATTATATATTTGAGGTTATCATATAACAGATGGAATAAGAATGTACTTGAGCATATTGTCAATATTTTAGCATGATTAACTCAGTTTACTTTGGTTCTTGTGTTGTTAAAAAATACATTTAATGGTACATATTGATTATGAATATTTAAAACAATTTTAAAGCTATTTTTTACAGTATTGATTCACTAATACCAGCTGCGCTTACTCTTTCTCTCTTATTGTTAATGTTTACTACAGTCATTTTGTTGTTTTCTGTCACTAACCAAGAAACAGTGCCCTCATTGTCAGTTTTCCTCATTATATTGAATATTGATATTTTTAAGTTATTTTATTAGTTAGAAATTTTAGTATACTTAAAAACAATGTATAAATCCATAAAGAAGTAAACTCTCTAAATCATCACCTATGACCCAATAGAAGTGTGTATAGCACTGCGTTTTTCTGCAGACTCCTCCCTCTGCCTGCATTTTCATATTTTCTATGTTTGTACCCCAACACACTCGGGTGAGGTCGGGCTATATAAAAATTTAGTGGCCTGGTGCCAGACTGTAAGCAGCATGCATCCAAGAAACAAAGTGTCGAACAAACGTAAATATAGGGAGGCTAAACATCAAAAGAGAGTGAGTCTGGGGTAGACTTTTACCTTCACTTTCTCTGGCAGTGTGTTTAAAAACAGTAACTATCAGTCCTGCATAGTGTGCATTTAAGGTCATCCGATTTCTGCAGTCATGTAGAGGTGTACATCACTGTCGACCGTGGCCATCAGTGATATTGGGTTTGGTCTGTGGTGCAGTAGAAGAACTAGAAAAGGTTATCGAAGACAATATTGTCCAGTTTGATGTAAGTCTCTCTTTAATCTAAAGGGGGCATTAGATACAGAATATATTGCAGTAGGGCTGGGTAATTAATCGGATTTTAATTTTGATTATGATTTTGGCTTCCCTCGATTTTCAAAACAAGATAATCCAGATAAAACGATTATATGCAGCATGATTAGTTTACGATGTTGCTTTCATTTTGTCTTTTATTTTGCAAAACAAGCGCACCCTTTGCTCATGCTCCAAAGTGCAAACCGAAGTTTCAGCAGGGGTTGAAAACAGCGAGTCCCAGTCTAGATGTTAACCATCTGGTTCTATAACTTTTGGAAAGTCTAAAAGGGCCACACAATATTTTTTTAGATCGCCATTAATACAATCATGCCTCATTCAAACTAGCGAGGCGCTAATCCAGAAATCACTCTGCTGGCGGAAGTTACCCGCTCAGGCACACTCGGCCGTGTTCGGCTGCCGTTAATCTCTACTGCGCATGCTCTATGGGCCAGTAGATCCGGGTATTTTACATGTTTCTAAACCCGGAAGTTTTTCTGCTTTCTGCCAGCGCGCTGCCTCTCTGGTTGTTTTGAAACTTCGCTGTCAGACAGCCGAGAGAGAGAGCACGAGCGACAGCGAGCATGAGCGGGGAGAGCAAACGTGCATGTGCCGGTGATAGTGACAGTGAGGCTGCAGAGAGGAGCAGAGAGTTTGACGTGAAAAGCGGCTGTGTGATGTGTCAAACAGTTGAGGCTGTTTGTTAAAGAATAAATGCTACAACTCCGGAAGACCCGAGACACGTGCCCATGTCTAGCTCGCCAGCAGCTGATTAAAGTGACAGAAGTTAGCCTCGAAGTTAGCAAGCTAAGTTAGCTTCCCACTGGAAACAGACCAGGCTCCCTTAAGGTGGACTGTTAAGGTGGATCAGCCTTTGTTTCACTAACTCAGGAGAGACTCACCAGACAGACATTTCTCCATTATCTGTTTAGAAGCAGCTGGGAGTGTCACTACAATGACAATCATTGTACCCAATTCAAAATGTATTTCGCTGTGTTACAGTCGTGGCTGCATCACAAAGCTTTCATTGTTTTTCAGTTCACTTGTATTTAAAGTTAAAGGACGTCCAGTGTTAAAAATAAACACCAGAGTTAATGTTCAATAACTGCATGATGCTCTGGAGGACAGTGAGTAATCATGTTAAATAACTATGATTTTATCACAATATCAAACAAAATGATCGTGATTATTATTTTTTATCATAATCAAGCAGCCCTATATTGCTCTGAGTAAAGTACGTGATGTTTTTGTGTTGTCTTTTTAGACAAAAGTTGCTTTTTCTAAGCACATGACATTGTCACATGCCTCTTGTTCGGCCTCTGAGGCCAGTTTGAAAGCCCAGTGCAGAATTCTTGCAAGTCTGTCCGCATGATCAAAAGAAAATTAGTATCTTGTTACTACCACAGACACTGTAAAGTCATCCTTATTGGTGGCGTGGTACGCGGACAGAACACGATTTGATGACTTTAGCTCTGCTCATTCTACTCTGATGACCTGTCATAGTCCTGGCAAAACTTGCTTCTCCTCTAAAGGAGACTGCAAATCTATACAAGCCTCTCTATGTGACTACATGTTCAGTGCTTTTGCTCTGAACGACTCCAGAGACAGTGTCAGTGACAAAGCAGTGAGCTTTCAGACAGCACGAGTGTTTCTAGAGTGGCTCATCTGAAACACGGGTCAATACAAACACTCACCAGCACATCACAGACAGTATCACTGAAAAGCAAAGCTGCAGCATAACTCTCAGGATTTTATCGGCTGTCATGTTGATTTTGCTTGTTCTGGGATTAGCATAGGCCTCAGTGTGTTTGTGTGACTAATGGTCTGTGTTCTCTGGCTGTGAAATCAGCGGCCTGAGAGCCCTGAACAGCCCGTACATCAGTGTTTGAAGTCCGCCGCCCCCCCCGGGTTGTGCCTCTGGGTCCTGCTGCTAATGCAGCCCCAACACATTTTGTCTTTCTATCGCACAGAGCAGAGCCTCTCCTTTACATACAGCCATGTTTAGCACTCCTCTCCCCCACTGTAATCTGCACGACTCTGGTCGGCTTGTGTCATCCCTACCTGTGTGGCACAGCTTCCACTGATGGCTAAAGCTTGTTAACACATTTGTGCATTTAACTGGGAGATGTTGGGAAATGTCGTTGATCAAAGGACACGGTGCAGCAGAAGAGAAAGTCTCAACTCCCTCTCTGGGAAGAGTTTAAGCCTCAAGACTTAGCAGACTTTTCACCCAACTGACCAAAGGATGCTCTCTCCCCTTGTCAGAAGGACAGATACCTGTTAGTTGCTGTTAGTGTTCACCGAGATCACACACAGCACTTCAAAGTAAACACGTCACCCAAGCATCACCATGGAAACTTCTAAAGTTTACTAAATAAAATATGAATTTCATGTGTTGCTTGAGAACGTGTTATTTGTTGGGGGAATGGTGTCCCACAGTGGAAGCCATCTCATTTTTCTCAGCCAATATCACCTTGCCTCAGAGTAAGCCAGATTTGTGTTACCTGGCATTTGCCTGCAACACATTCCTATCTGATATCCTCTCAGATTGAAAGCAGGGAAATTGGGGCTGATTGAAGGGATAAGTTTTGGCAGTGGAAGGACAGAGGCAGAGCGAGAGCGAGGGGGAAAAAGATGTGAACCCAATCTGCCATGTGTTGACTGTACTGATTAGGGGCTTGTGCTAAGAAGAGCCTCTCTATCCCCTCATTCCTTCTGTTTACTTTGAGCCTCTCCACCTTTCTCAACACAGGCATCACTGCAACCGCAGTGCCCTCCTCACCCTTCTCTTCTCAGCTTCAGCCATATCAGCTGCATCACTAGAGGCACAAGAGCTCCTTTGTATTCTGAACTAGTCCAATTGAGAAGATGACATCCTAAATAGGGTTAGGAGGGGTTCTGCGAGTTTTTTAATCCATTACAGAAAGTGGAATGATTGCTAATAAGAGGAGATCTGTGACATGTCTGCATATTTCCTGGATTTACGGTGCTCCGACAGCTCTTAGTGTGTGTATATTTTTGGAGAGCTGATTCAAACTCAGCCATTAAGGGCCGCATGGTGACTGGAGCAAAGTGCGGCTGATGTTTTGGGACATTAAAAAAGCCTGCAGGCAGCCAGGTGTACTGAGGTGTGCTGAAAGCAAACCAGAGATCCAGGGAATAATAATAAATAGATAAATCAGTGGATGGAATGGCATGAGAGAGGCTAGGGAAATAGCACATCTATCCTCACGCAGCATGTTTGTTTATTTATGGCGACTGAAGGCCCGGTCTGGACGCCGGGTGGGGGCTGAGGGAGCACATATACAGGCTTTCCCCCTCAGAGCTCGGCTCCCTAGCTTTCATTAAGTGTCATTACCAGTACTTTCAGAAAGCTGGCCGGGCTGAGACCTGACATCCCCTCTACAGATAGTTGGCCATGCATATGGATGGATTTCTGATCCCTCTTATCCACCACTGAGGAAGGGGAATTAGGCCAGTGAGAAGGAGGGCGGGAGGCTTAAAGGGTGCGTCCATATCTGACTTAAATGCCAAAGATGGAGCTATTACTTCAATTGAGGGACGGCCTTCATGCTCTGGTTGATGTTGTGTATATGTCACTGTATACGTCATTAACATTGTATTTCACTGCGGATTTTCCTTTTTATAAACGGGTTATTACACCGATGTCTATACAATCAAATACATTTTATACTCTTGTGCAGATTTTTTTCCCCATTTTGGCCACAACATTCCCCCAGTGACATTTTTAAAATGTTTGTTTCTAGCAGCATGGCGTTCATTAGCAGTTTGCTCTTCCAGTTCACTTACTTTGAGAACGTCCCCTGATTGACGGGGGGGCTTGTTCTGTTTATTTGTATATCAGGGAATGAAATATTCATATTGTACGCTTTTCTGAGCAGAAGTTATCTAGATTCAGTGTAAATGGTACTTAGGGTTAGATTTTCACAGCAGATTGCTGTTATTAAGGGGAAAAAGCCAACTCCTTTGAGCAGTCATCTTCCTGGGAGGCAATCTATTTCTCTTTCACGTAGCAAGAGTGCTGGACCAGGCTCTTAATGCACTGAAGCAAAAGTGCTTCGGTCCGCAACCTTTCACGCCTTCAGCTCTCCTTTATGTGATTGAATAGTTAATAACTATGAGTCGCCTTTGAAAGCTCTGTGCCGTTGGTCCTTCTGATGCACTTCTTTTCTTTTTGTCTGTTTGGCTGCTGTACCTGCCCATCGCTCTGTCTGCCCGCACGTCTACTTGCCCCAGATGCCAAGTCGACTGATAGCCCATCTCTTCTCTACCAGCCCCTCATACTTTTGTCTTTTTGTTTCTTGCCTGACTTACAGCTTGTGTGTCTGGCTGTCTTAGTCTGTACATCAGAATTTTGAGGGCTTAGGGATCAGCTTTTTCATCTTTTAGTTCCTCTTTCTCTTCCCATGCGCACACACACACACACACACACACACACACGCTCGCTCACTCACACAGCTCATTAGCCCATCCCACGCTCACAACTCTGGCAGAATGTGACCCTGCCTAATTGTGTACCATGCTCATTTGTTCTCCCTGCATGATGTGACGATTGCTTATTTATTCTCCTCAGGGCTCCCATCTCACATTAAAATGATTGACTCATTTCATTCACTGCACATTTTCAAGCTTTATTTGATAAGCTCATTTCCCTTGGCATTCAAATCCCTCCTTTTCCCATGCTTAAAAGTTATAATGTTACTGAGGCACATTATTATTCATACTCTGGATTGTTTCTTCGGCTAATTATCTGTGTTAGAAAATAATTTTGCATGTGTGATTCTGTTTATTCCGGTGGAATCGAGCAGCACAAAAGGGCAGACATTAACAATGCTGTTGGAATTGCTGAGGAGCCAATTGTGTACACAAAGCTGGCAGACGCGGTCAACAACAAGCTTAAGAGGGATTGGGACACAGTGGAAGCTTGGCCAGAATAAGCAGAGCAAATTTGCATTCTGCAAGAATTTACATCTGGTTAAAGACCTCAAATAAAAAAAAAACATCAACCTTTTTGTCCATTCATGCAATTAGGCTGTGTTTTGACTCGGAAAAGGCCATAACAAGCGACTGCTGATTGGGGATTTGGGCAGCATTGTTACTGCAGGATTTTAGCCCTTGTGAATTTGCCAGCTGACAGTGGATGTTTTCTCCCCTCAGCTACTGTATATCGACCAGGCCTCAGTGACACAACAGCCGCTGGAAACCTGCTCAGTGCACTGGTGGGTCAATTCACGCTGAGACATGAAAGTGTCAGGCACAAAAGGATATGGTCTTGTTTAGCCAAAGCTTGTAATGTCACCGGTTGACAGCATCTAACATTTGAGTGTTTTGGACTTTTTTTGATTAATGCCCATCTGTATATCAGTTACTCACCCTGTGTTTTGCTGAATTCATTAAGAAAACTTTATCTTGCATGCCTCCACGGTGAATGAAGAATCCAAAACCGTAAATATTCATGTTTAATTGAAGTCACAGGGTTTTAGGATTAACAACAATCTGTATCTAAACATCCATTTAAAAACTCTCACATTTCTCGTACAGTATAAACTAAGTCTTAGTTATCCAGTCGTATACTTAGTACTTCCCAAACACATGAATACTAGTTCAACTGTTACTATTTCAAACACTTCTGCAGAAACAGTCTCAGTCTCACATATGTAGCACGTCTGTTTGCAGCAAATGAAAATAAATATTTTTGGGAAACGCAGAGCATGCAGCAGGATAAATGAGACTTGGATTTGAATGCAGGGATTGTGTGAGAGTTTGTAAATAGATGTTTTGATATAGTTTCGGTGTTGTTAAACCTGGCCTTCATTTACTACAATTCAAACAACATTAACCAAACAATGGGTGAGTAAATGATAAACAAATGGTCATTCTGTTGAAGTATTTCTGAAATCTGGGATTTCAGAAATGTGGTATAGGACTAATGTTGAATGAAAAAAAAACAGTCAAAATTGAAGCAGCCAGGTCCAAAAGCTCCAAAAACACTTGATTCTGCTTTTGCCATAATGCAACTCAGTTATTAGACACCTTATGACATCTTTAAATTTATTTTGTCAAACTTTGTTAAGCTCCCTCCGGGGAATTTAAACAAAGCCTAGCCCTAGGCATCATCTTGTTTGCTTTATAAAAAAAAGTTATGATTAAGTGCATTGTAAAATCCCTTGTTTTCAGGAGTTTTAATGCTCTTTGATCAACAGTGATTGCATGTATTGTCTGAATGAAGTCTCTTGTGCTTTACACGTGTTCTGACTGCAGAGGAGTTCTGATTATCAGTCAAGCAGAGAGCCAACAGACGAGGAGAAGACCGTCTGCTGATGACCTCCCCGAGCTTGTGTTCCCATCAGCAGCGCGGGCAGAGTTGGAAAGTTCCTGAGCAGATCTGGACATCAGATTCCACCTTTCTGATCCCTGGGACAGACATTTATCTATAACTGATAAGCACTAGAAATACACAAAAAGGTGGATTTGTTCCACCTCACCGAGTTTTCATAAATTACTTTTACGTACTTTATACTCAAGTTCTGGAGTCTAATTGAGTGTATAGTACAGTTTTTGTTATTTTGTGTCTTTGTGAATTTGGTCTCATTTGATGACTGAATGAATGGGTTTTTATTAGAAGTACTTAGATGGCCAGATGTGACTATAATTATACTTTCACAATGTGTACAGTAAAGCTTAAAAAGTCTTGAGCCAGTTGTGATTGAAAAGATTTCTCCATTATTCATAATTAGAGAATTTATCTGTGTGGGTGGAAACTGCTATAGTTTAACTGAAATAATTTAATTTTGTAGCCTGATATTTATCTGTTCAAATGCCCTGAATCACATCAGTGTTTTGATTTCATTAGTTTTAGCACGCGCAAGTTGAATACACGTTGAGCTAAAGGGAATATTAATCTATTTTTTATGATTAAGTTTCTGTACGTTGATTCCTACAAAAGAAAAGTGGAGCGCTTGATGTGTTTTGAGTCACATACAGTAATTTCTCCTGGAGCCACAGACCCCACAAGCCAATGTAGCCAAAATCTTAATGAATATGGGCAGATAGACAAGAAATTGCAGCCAAATAAAAGAATAATAAAGGCATCTCAACCCTAACAAGTCTGCCTTTGTTCTTCCACTCCACCCACCACAAGTTGGCTGTGTGAAAGCAGGCATTGTTGCAGCTTTGAGGGCAGCTCTGAGAGTTCCATGCCCATCGGCCTTCAATCACATGGGATGTCTGAGTTTGACAGTATAAAGTCTTTCTTCTAGAACAAAATAAGACCCCTAAGCAATAGTGGATGAGCTGTTAGTAACCGTATAGTCCACAGGGAGGTAGACCAAGCATGGTAGTACAGTATACACAAAGTGTTGGTTAGGGATAAGACAATGGACCAGTAAAAACATTACTGCATGCTGCAACACTCTTACATTTCTTGCATTTACTGACAGAAGTAAACTGTATCTGCTTTGTTTGGTAAAATTCCAATTTGACTTTTTCAAATGAAAAAACAAAGTTCATGAAAATGTTATAAGTACCGATTTTATACAATCACTATTGAAAGTATTGTCTTGCAGGAGTTGTAGCAATTGATCAATGTTTTATTTTTTTTTCTTTTACTTTCAGAATCCTGTCACTCCATTCTTTTGGTTGTGCCCATCCCTTAAATTGTTTGACTTTTCAGAAGGCATCAGTGAGGATATACAGTGGTTGAGTTGGCTCTCCAGCTGCGGGGTTGTTGTACTGTAGGTAAGTTATTTACTTGCTGCCAACATGTAAGGATTAATTCCACCCTTACAGGAAGAGGACACCATCAGTTTCTGCCTTGGCCAAATCAATAGGCAACATTCTTTCCAGCATAGCAGTCAATACGCCACACTTAAGGTGTCTGAGGAAACTACAGAACACCAATAATTGTTATTAATGCCTTGGATGTCCCCAAGCATAGCATTTAGAGCCAGCCCCTATCTAAAAGACATTCACCCATCACATATTGTACATATCCCACAAAGGCCTCCCAGGCTTCTAGTGAAGTGTCTGTCAACGTTCTGTAAGTATGTTAAAGGTCCAGTGTGTAGGATTCAGGGGCATCTATTTGCACAACTTGTATGCAGTATCCTTAACTATGTTTTTCCTTAAAATAAGAATCCTGATTTTGTTACCTTACTATGAGCCATTTCTATCTACATACAGAGTGAATCCTCTCTTACATGTCTTCCATTTTGCTCTGCAGTATGGACAAACCGAACACTGACTCCTGATAGGACCATTTGTGTTGTCGCGTTTTCATGTTAGGCACTGCAGTTCTGTATGTTTGGCACATGGCAAAACCTTCAGTTCTGCACCCTCACCGCTGGATGCCACACTAAACCTTTAACACAAAAAATAACCAATATAATACTTTTTATTCTATTGTCATACTATGGTGTGACTGTAGTGATGCAATGTTGCTTCAGAGTGAAATATCGTGGACAGATTACTGCGAAAATTTGTGCTGACATTCTTGGTCTCCCTGTTGATGAATCACACTGATTTAAATGATCCCCTGACTTTTCCTCTAGCGCCACTATGAGGTTGGGTTTTACTTAAGTGTCTCACCAAATATTCAATTCATTACCATTAAAAAAAACAAATCCAGACATGCAGAGGATGAACTGCAATAACGTTGATGACGACTAGACATTTGTCTGACCTTTTTGAAGAATAAGAAAAATATTGTTTTAATTAATGTAAAAAAAAAAATTAATTATTGTTTATGTTTACTACCATCCAGTAGTTAAGTCCTAACCAAGAAAAGTATTTTTTTTGTCTTTTTATCTTGACATTATTATTAAGCTTTTGATAAGGATTAAACATTTTAGTCCCTCAATGTTAAGTTTCACCATCATCAAATGATTTTTTCATGATTTTAAGTGATGGCACATGTCCCTGATATACTGAATCCTTAAAGCAAAAAGAAGTTTATGTTTTTGCATTTTAACAGGAAAATGTTAGGAAAAATGTTAATTAATACGTTTGCCTTTTAGGAAAATATATATTATTGATTGACTCAGCATTGTCTACAACAAAGACTTGAATAGATTTTTAAATAATTTCCCGCAGGTATTTATTTAAAAACTCCACAATTAACTTATTCTAATCTCTTTTCACAAGTCCTCACAAGAATATTTATATATATTTATATAACATCTCAGGGACACAATACACAAACATGCTTTAGCCCACCAATTTGCACCACAATTTTCACATTGTATACAAAGCCACTTTTTCAGTAGAATTAGTTATCACGTGAAGGACAGCACACAACAAGCATACATTGCCTTCTGCTTCCATCATAAACCACATGTGGGTTCAGAACTGTTGAAGGTAAGGGACTACAGAGGATGGTGTGTGTGTATATGCGTGCGTGTGTGCGTGCGTGGGGGGTTACATCCAAAATTCAATCAAGTGAAGGCCATCTCCAGCAGGGTAACAGTGAGTGGGGGGGGGCGAGATGAGGGAAAACTCAGCTGAAGTTTCCACTGGGCCTGCTGTGCTCCTAATGCAGCCTTGGATGTAATTGGGTCCCAGAAGGCTGTTCATTATCGGGGGTGAGCGAGGCAACAAAACAGAAAGGGGTGGAAAGAGAAAGAAAATGTCTCAGTCTTTGCTCAGCGCCTCTGTCCCGGCACCATTATGGGACAAGAGTTAATTAAAAGAGCAGTTGATGCCTCTGTTTTTCTCATCAATCTCACTTCTGCTCTTATTAAGTTTGTAATGACAGCAGAGCTTGTCCCTGTCTGCCACCAGACACGCAACAAGGGGGAAGAATGCGAGGAAGGCAAGGGCGGGGCACTTAATGTGAGGGACGGCTCATCTCAACAAATCTCGCAGTGGTCAACAGCGAACATTCACCCTAATCCCTCCATCAAATCTCACGACACAGTCGGTGAAGGAGAGCTGTAATTTGTGTGTATTTGGGGTGTGGCAGAAGAGTCCATTCAAGAGGCGTGGCTTTGCACCCTAATCCTGTGACTCCCATCTCCACCGCCTCGGAGGCCATTTTAAGTCCCTCCATCATTACAGGGACCATCCCTGGAAAGCTTTGGTAAAGGTGACTGCTGACACTGTCATTCACAAGGACTATTTCAAAATGTCAGCCTGTAGCTGAGATTTGTCTCATTAAAGTTGGTGGAGTCCATTATATCCATCCCCTCCTCTGCCTGCCACACTCAATCAAGATGACTTGGAGAATTGAGGGGTCGAGGGAACGCTCATAATCACGCTTGTTTGCATGAGGGTTACAGTGAGACACACCATCACTGACCAACAAGAAAGGAGCGCTGCAAAGGGATCCAGCTAAGAGAAAAAACGCTGTGATTTGATGCACACTACATTTGAAGAAATAACAGGAAGGCCAGCCTCCTTTTTTTTTGTCTTTTCCCTCCAAATGATGCCAGCTAGTGAGAGAGCGGTTTCAGCTGAGAGACATCAAGAAATGTCAACCTAACCGTGATGAAGACGCTGGAACACCATCCAGGCTTTTGTTCAACAGACTTGTGACCTGAAGATTTACATACAGCTTCAATAAAGCCAAACACAAGATCCACCCACATATAGTCTGGCTTTTCATCTAAAGCATATCAACGTCCTTACAGCTGAGGGGTTTCAAAGCCCAGGGATCACTCATGTAGATGTGTGACATCTGTGGGCTGCGAGAGCTTGTGTAGGGGAGGGACGGACCCAGGCATTTGTTTCTCTGATCACTTTCACTCGCCTCAGCTTGCAATTGTTCAGCTGACAGAAAAAAACCAACATTTTGGATATTTCATTAATATAATTTCAGTTATGTAGCTAACAGTCTTCATAACTAAACTATATAAAAAAAGAAATCATAGAATACTATGTCAAAAAGAAAAATTGTAAAAAAAAACCAAAACAAAACAAAACAAAAAAAGTCTTACTACAATGTGTCAAAAACACCTAAAAACATGCTAATATTCCATACAATGTCAAAATAGTCTTTGTATAGTGTGTCAAAAAATAGCAAAAGCAGTCATATTGTATGCCACAAAAATAATAAAAAGTCATAGTATGTCAACTAAAACTGTAAAAAGTCATATAATGTGTTTTTTTCCTCTAAACTGTTTATATGAAGAATGTAACATTCAGTTTGTTTCTTTTTTCTTTTCTTTTTTTACAGCACAGGAATCCCTTCAGTGCAGATCAGCAAAGCCACTGGGACAAATGTGAGTGTTCAAAAAAGTAGTATAGTATGCCATATAAAGTGTTTTTTCATACTGTAATATGCCATTAAAACTGTAAAAAATAAATAAATAAAAAAAAGTTATTGTATAGTATGTCAAAAACAGTAAAACAAAAAAAACCCTCTCATATATATGTATAGTATAGTGTGTGAAATTTTAAAAGTCATAGTATAACCAAGCAAACAACAAACAAATAAATGGATAAATAGATAAATAAATGTTAACTTTTCTTTATAAGCACTTGTTTAGGTCAAGAACAAATATGCAAATATAAGCTGTTTTTAGCTTGTTAAATGTGACTATTTGCTCTATTTCTTTGTCATATGATAGCAAAATGAAAATGTGAACATTTAGGTTGTTAGTTGAACAAAAAGAGCAATTCGAAGTAGAGTTAAAACTAATATTCATTTATTACGCCAACAGAAAACTGGTTGGCAACTATTAGTTAATGTTCAAAATGTTGGTGATTACAAAGGGGTTACATTCAATTTTTTTCAAAGTTTTAATGAAGAATATCACATTCATTTTGTTTCTTTGCATCTTTTCACAGCACAGGAATCTCTTCAACGCAGATCAGCAAAGCTGCTGGGACAAACGTGAGTGTCAAAAATACTGTAAACATAGTCCTGGTATATATATAAGAGTCTACTTGGGCTGGTTCCCTCTTATTTATGTAGATATATGTGTAAAAACCAAAATCAATATGGCCTGCACTCTCACAGTCCTCTTTTGATGTCGGTCCCAAGGTTCACACAGAACATGTTAGAAAGGCTTTTAAATTTGCCACCCCCTCCACTTGGAATAACTTACAGAAGAACTTAAAACTGTCTGAGCTGATCACTGTGGGGGAATTTAAGTCACTTTTAAAAGGTCAAGGAAATAGCACTATTGGTCAGGGTGACTGCTACTCCAGTGGTAACTGAAATTTGATCATTGCACTTTTCTCATTCTAACTGGAGGTTGTGCTCGCTCTTTGTGTTGTGTGATAGTTGTATTTGTCTGTCTGTATTTATAGTTGTAACCTTGTTTTAAGCTGCACTCTTGGCCAGGTCACTCTTGGAAAAGGGATGTTAAATCTCAGTGAGTCTTTTAGCTGGTTAAATAAAGGGTGCTGTACTGTATATATCTGTGGGGAGGGAGGGTCTGCTTTGGAGGCCTCAGAATTGCAACTTTGCTTTTTGTAGATGATCTGGTTCTGTTGGCCTCTTCACACAGCATGGACAATGTCAAAAAAAACCTGTAAAGAAAATCATTGTATAGTTTGTCAAAAAATGTCATAGCATAGTATGTCAATAAAACAATGAAAAGAAGTCATCGAATAGTATGGTAAAAAATGGTAAAGAAATTCATAATGTAGTGTGTCAAAAAATGTGCAAATAGAAATTAAGTGTTGTATGCCAAAGAAATAATAAAACTCATACTATATTATGCCTTAAAGAATTATTCACAGTATAGTATGGCAAAAAAGAAAAAAAAAGTCAGTGTAGTATGTCGAAAAAAGTTAGAAAAAAATCATAGTATAAATGTAAAAAAAAAAAGAAAAAACTCACAGTATAGTATGTTGAAACAAAAACAAAAAACGCAAACGTAAGTACAATGAAAAAAAGTCATAGTACAGTCATTGAGAAAACTGAAAAAAGTCTTCGTCAAAACAATTACTAAAGTCATAGTATATTATGTCAAGTAGAACTGTAATAAAAGTCTTACTAAACAATGTTGAAAAAATGTAAAAAAAAAACCCCAACAACAACAAAAAAGTCATAGGATCGTATATAAAAAAACGTATACACGTATTCTATAGTAAAACATACACTTTTTTAAATCATAGTATACTATATATAAAAAACAGTTTAAAAACTTAATAGTAAAGTATGTCAAGAAATTGAAAAATTAAGTAATCGAATATTGTGCTAAAAAATACAACAGAAACTAGTGTATGTACTATAGAGTTTGTCTTAGTATACTATACCCCCCAAAAAAAACAGTTATGGTTAAGTACATAGTCAAAAGTTGTCAAAAAAAAGTCAGACTATAGTATGTCAAAAGTCAAAAAATAATCAAAAATATTATTTTGTGATGTCAAAAATCATCAAAAAAAACCTCATGATATAGTATAACATCAAAAATTGTCAAAAAAAGGTCATGCTATTGTTTGTTGTGAAAAAAATCTTTGGAAAATAGTCATAGTAGAGTATGATGTCAAAAGTCATGAAAAAAAGATTTTAAAAAATACTCAAAATAACTCCTGTATTGTTTGTTATCAGAAATCATCATGAAAATCATAGTATTATCTGTCATCAAAAAATCATCAGAAATTGTCATAGTTAAGTATGATGTACAAAAATAATTAGAAAAGTACTAATATAGTATGATGTAAATAATAATTACAAAATCTCATACTGTTGCATTTGTCAAAAAATCATCAAAAAAGTAATAGTATTGTTTGTTGTCAAAAATCACCAAAAAAAGTCACAGTATAATGCGTCGTCAAAAGCCATGGAAAATGTCATAGTTCAGATCAGATCTTTATTGTCCCTTAAGGGGAAAACTGATTAACAGTAAAGTTAAAACAAATAAATAAGTAGACATAACATACAATCACAGCAGTAACACAACAACCATGAGGATAAAAGAATAAAACCAATAAAAAGAATAAGATCTTCCTGTTTAAGTCACCGTTCAAGCTAAAACGAGACTCAAATTGAGTGCATTAATTGCACAGGGAACAAAGGAAAATTTAAACCTGATGCTTCTAACCCTGGGGAACCTGTAAACCCGCCCAGAAGGGAGAAGAGTAAATTCTTCTAGGAGAAAGTGATCAAGATTGACTACACTTTGCGCAAAACTTGTCTTTCATAAATAGCTGCCAAGGAAAGCTGCTGTATGCCAGTTATTTTACTGGCTACTTTGACAATGTCGGACAGACATTTTTTGTTCTGCATCATGAGGTTCCCATACCAAGAAATGATACAGAAAGTTAAAATTGACTCAATAAAGGATTTATAAAATAAAACCATCAGAGTCTTGTCCACATTAAAAGTATTTAGTGTGCGCAGAAAGTAAAGTCTTTGCAGGCCCTTTTTGCAGATTGCAGACGTGGTGAAGTCATTAGTCAAATTTTTGTTGATCGCTGTTCTCAGGTATTTGCAGCACTCCACTGTCTCAACAAGTGAGCTCTTAATAATAGTAGGGGAGGTAGAGTGGGAGGTTTTCCTGAAGTCGATGGCCTTGTCTTTAGTTTTTTGGCCATAAAGACATGGCCATCGACTTCAGGCATAGTATGTTGTCAAACATCATAAAAAAAACATTCATTTTATACTTTGTCATCAAAAATCATCAAGAAAAGTCATAGCATAATATGTGGTCAAAAATCATTAAAAAAAAGTCAGTATAGTATGATGTCAGACATCACTTAAAAAAAAGTCAGTGTTGTTTGTTTTCAAATAATCATCCAAAAAAGTCCAATTGTAGTATGATGTCAAACCTAATGATGAAAAGTCATCAAATAAAGTTATGGTATTTTATGATGTCAAACATCATCAAAACGAAGTCATAGTATTGTTTTTGTCAAAAAATCATCAAAAAAGTAATATACAATGTCAAAACTCATCATAAAAGGTAATGTGTAGTAGGATGTGAGACATGATGACATGAAAGTCATTGTTTTTTGTCAAAAATCATCAAAATAGTCATTGTATAGTATGTCATCCAAAATGATATGAAAAAAGTTTAAGTATATAGCATGTCGTCCAAAATTTTGAAAAAAAAGCCATAGTATAGTATATTTGTATAATATGTTGCCAAAAATTGTAGCATAGTATTTCGTTGAAAATCATGAAAAAACATGATAGTATAGTATGTTGTCAACAATAATGAAAAAAGTCATAGTATAGTATGTAGTTGAAAATCATGAGAAAAAAAAGTCAGTATAGTGTGTGTTCGAAAATCATGACAAAAAGTTATATTATAGTATGTTGTTGAAAATCATGAAAAAAAGTCATATTATAGTATGTGGTGAAAAATTGTAAAAAAAACCCATCAATGTAGTATGTTGTCGAAAGGCATTAAAAAACTTCAGTGTAATATGTCGTCTAAAATCATAAAAGCAAATCAGTATAATATGTTGTTGAAATTGTAAAAAAAAAAGTAATTGTATAGTTTGTCATCGAAAATCTTGAAAAAAGCTTCGTTGTATAATATTTTTGTCCAAAATTGTGAAAAAATATCAAAGTAGTATGTTGTCGAAAACTGTTAAAAAAAAAAAAAAAAAGTCATAGTATGTCGTTGAAAATCGGGAAAAAAACGTCACAGTATACTTTCAGTAAAAATCAAGAAAAAAAGTCATAGTATAGTATGTTGTCAAAAATCACCAAAAATTATTCACATCATTTGTTAACTAGTTAATTATCAATTGCAGCCCTAATTTGAGGGTGTCCTCTTGGGCTCTAAGAAATTATAATGGACATTTCACTTGTTGCTGAGATGTTATAGGAAAAATTTGAATCCAGAAGTAATCAGCAGATTAATTGAAAATGAAAATAATCTTTTGTTGCACCCCTGAAGTTTTGTTGCCCTTTAGCGCCTGATTAAATCTCTGGCTGTAGAAAATGATTGTAGACATACTGCGCACAGCTGAGAACTTCTAAATTAACCTTTCGCTATTGTTTTTTGGTTTTTTTTAGGGAGACCCAGGCCAAGTATAAAGAATTACTATAACCTAAAATAATTTGCATCATTTTTACTTATTGAGCTTTCACTCATGTTGCTGTAAAGCTAACTTAAAAAATGTGCATTTAAATGACATAATTATGTTAGGCAATCAGAGCGCACAAACAGTCAGACAATAGTGACTACAACATCAAATGAGATCACCTTGGATTAAAAAAATAGCTACATTTTATTTATTTCATTTACAAAAGATGTTAAGAGAAAAAAATCCATTAGCAGTCCTTCTGCTGTCTCAGATCCATGTTAAAAAAAAAACTAAACAAAACAGAACCACTGTCACTATCCAAACACGGCCCTCGCTAAACTGTTTTGTAACAGATAGACCAGTCCATCTGAAACTGCATGACATTCTGATCAGCTGAGAGGCAAACATCAACAAACAAATTTACCCATTTAAAAGACACATTTGCAAACATTTCTTTAGAGGAAAACCAAAAAGAAAACTGTGTGCTAGTTTAAACACAAGGACCATGAAAATACACACGTTGATATGTTTAATCAAGCGTGATAATGTTTTGCATGAATTGTGGTACATTACATTGTTGCAACAAGGTTCACAGAAAGAAGAAGGTCAATTGCCTAGCCTGCATGAGTGTGTTGTGGGGGGCATTACAATACAAGTCTAGGATCTGAAGACACTCATGCCACAAGTATAGTTTTAATAGCGCTTCAGTCTGTCGAGGAGAGCACTTCATAGTGGCACATGCTGCTCAAGCCACAACAGCACAAGGAGCAGTAAATACAGGGGCACAGAAACAAGTAACATTGAACTCAGATCACTATTAATCAGTTTTCCTCTGATAATACACTCAGGGTGAAGAAAATTCAACATAACGTAGGACATGAAATGTTTCTGTATAGACCTGTATAAAAACACTTCAGCAATGACTTTTTAAATACTGAATATACAAAACAAGTCCTTTATTACTTAAAATGTGTCATGGAAACAGCTATCGGCTGATGAAGGTGGAGGGAGGCATTCTGTTCGGCCTAGCTCATCTTTAAGTCTTGTGCCTTATACAAGTTCTCACTCTAGTGGGCTGTACATGAATTACAGTCGATTTTGGCCATGCTATGAGGGACAAATGGCAGCTGAAATCTACGCTGCATTTGACTGCGTTAGTGTGGGCCAGATCTGGATGACAATGAGTCTAACCTCTAGCAGGTGTTCTACAGTCCAAAGCGGGCAGGGGTACGTCTCGGCGTCATTGGGGCCTCCTCTTTTCTTCCTGGTGTGCAGATTTTCACAGCCCTGAATGAGAGAAAAGTGATTAGGAAGACATGTTTTAGTTGCTGTGACAACATGCGATTCAGCCTCATTGGCTCATTGCTCATTTGAGTATAATGCTAAAATCGAATTAGAAATAGAAATATCAAAAAACATTATAGTAAAGTATTGAAAAAATCAGGAAAATACATTATAGTATAATGTAGTATATACGAGATACTATGCTATGACGTTTTTTTGGGTGATTGTTGAGTATGTTTTAATTCATTACCGGAATGCTATTTTATGTGGTTTTCAGCTGTTTCTCACCGTACTATAGTAAAGCATTTTCGGTAGTTTTTTTCAACATGCTATGTTATGGTGTTTTTAAACCTTTTTGCAACATTCTATGCCATGGTGTGTCTCAGCACGCTATTTTATGTGGTTTTCAGCTGTTTTGGAGACATGTCATTTTTGGTGGGTTTTTTTTTTCTATATTATGCTATTTTGTAACATTCTATGCTCTAACTTGTCTCTGCACTCTATTTCATGCTTTTTATAGCTGTTTTCAGCAGTTTTGGGACATTTTTTTGACATTGACATTTGACATTTTTTGCAACACTTTTGTATTTGGCATTTTTGGTTGTTTTTGCTATATCATGGTGTTTATGGCTGATTTCGCAGCACTCTATGCTTGGACATGTCTCGGCACGCCATTTAAGCAGTTTTCAGCTGTTTTTGGGACGTCATATATATTACATTTTTCGCTACAGTATAGCATGGCATTTTCTGTAATTTTCTAGAAACAATATTACACAAAATAGAATGTGGTGTTTTTGGCCATTTTTGCAACACTCTATGCCATGGCATTTCTTGGCACGCTAGTTTATGCTGTTTTCAACTGTTTTTTGGACATATCATATTTTGACATTTTTTGCCATACTGTAGCATGGCATTTTCGGTTGTTTTTTTGACATGCTATATCAAGGTGTTTAGGCTGTTTTTGCAACATTCTATGCTCCGAAGTTACTCGGCACCCATTTTGAGCATTTTTCAAGTCTTTGTGGGACATGTCATTTTTTGACATTTTTCGGCATACTATAGTATGGCATTTTTGGTCGTTTTCTGACATGTCATATGATGGTGGTGTTGGCTGTTTTTGCAACATTCTATGCTCTGACGTGTCTCTGTATGCCATTTTATACTGTTTTGAGTGGTTTTCAGCTGTTTTTGGGCCATGTCATATTTTTACATTTTTCGCCATACTATAGTATTGGTTTTTGGGCCATTTTTTTCAACGTGCCTTATTATAGTGTTTTTGGCAGTTTTTGCTACATTCTATGCCATGGTGTGTCTGGGCAAGTTATTTTATGCAGTTTTCAGCTGTTTTTGGGGACATGTCACTTTTTGACATTTTTTGCCTTACTATAGTATTGCTTTTTGGGTTATTTATTCAACATGCCATATTATGGTGTTTTGGGCAGTTTTGCATCATTCTATACCATGGCATGTCTCGGCACACTATTTTATACAATTTTCAGCTGTTTTTAGGACGGGAGATTTTGACATTTTCGCCATCCTTGCTTTTTGGGGCTTTTTTTTAACATGCTATTTAATGGGTTCTTGGGCCGTTTTTGGATGTTTCTTCAACACTGTATACTATAACATGCCTCTACATGCTATTCTAAGTGGTTTTCAGCTGTTTTTAGAACATGTCAAATTTTGACATTTTCGCCATACTATAGCCTTGCTTTTTTCATCATTTTTTCAACATGCTATTTTGTGGGTTTTTTGGCCGTTTTTGGATGTTTTTTCAACACTGTATACTATAACATGCCTCTACATGCTATTCTAAGTGGTTTTCAGCTGTTTTTAGGTTATGTCAAATTCTGACAGTTTTTGCCATACTATAGCCTTGCTTTTTTTCGTCATTTTTTCAACATGCTATTTTGTGGGTTTTTTGGCCATTTCTGGATGTTTTTTCAACACTGTATACTATAACATGCCTCTACATGCTATTCTAAGTGGTTTTCAGCTGTTTTTAGAACATGTCAAATTTTGACATTTTTGCCATACTATAGCCTTGCTTTTTTTGGTCATTTTATCAACATGATATTTTATGGGTTTTATGGATGTTTTTGGATGTTTTTTCAACACTGTATACTATAACATGCCTCTACATGCTATTCTAAGTGGTTTTCAGCTGTTTTTAGAACATGTCAAATTTTGACATTTTTGCCATACTATAGCCTTGCTTTTTTCGTCATTTTTTCAACATGCTATTTTAAGGAGTTTTTGGCCGTTTTTGGATGTTTTTCCAACACTGTATACTATAACATGCCTCTACATGCTATTCTAAGTGGTTTTCAGCTGTTTTTAGAACATGTCAAATTTTGACATTTTTGCCATACTATAGCCTTGCTTTTTTCGTCATTTTTTCAACATGCTATTTTGTGGGGTTTTTGGCCATTTCTGGATGTTTTTTCAACACTGTATACTATAACATGCCTCTACATGCTATTCTAAGTGGTTTTCAGCTATTTATAGAACATGTCAAATTTTGACATTTTCACCATACTATAGCCTTGCTTTTTTGGTCATTTTTCAATATGCTATTTTGTGGGGTTTTGGCGCTTTTGGATGTTTTTCCAACACAGTATACTATAACATGCCTCTACATGCTATTCTAAGTGGTTTTCAGCTGTTTTTAGAACATGTCAAATTTTGACATTTTTGCCATACTATAGCCTTGCTTTTTTCTCGTCATTTTTTCAACATGCTATTTTGTGGGGTTTTGGCCGTTTTGGGATGTTTTTTCAACACTGTATACTATAACATGCCTCTACATGCTATTCTAAGTGGTTTTCAGCTGTTTTTAGAACATGTCAAATTTTGATATTTTTGCCATACTATAGCCTTGCTTTTTTCGTCATTTCTTCAACATGCTATTTTAAGGAGTTTTTGGCCGTTTTTGGATGTTTTTCCAACACTGTATACTATAACATGCCTCTACATGCTATTCTAAGTGGTTTTCAGCTGTTTTTAGAACATGTCAAATTTTGACATTTTTGCCATACTATTGCCTTGCTTTTTTCATCATTTTTCAACATGCTATTTTGTGGGTTTTTGGCCATTTCTGGATGTTTTTCCAACACTGTATACTATAACATGCCTCTACATGCTATTCTAAGTGGTTTTCAGCTGTTTTAGAACATGTCAAATTTTGACATTTTGCCATACTATAGCCTTGCTTTTTTGGTCATTTTATCAACATGATATTTTATGGGTTTTATGGATGTTTTGGATGTTTTTTCAACACTGTATGCTATAACATGCCTCTACATGCTATTCTAAGTGGTTTTCAGCTGTTTTTAGAACATGTCAAATTCTGACAGTTTTTGCCATACTATAGCCTTGCTTTTTTCATCATTTTTTCAACATGCTATTTTGTGGGGGTTTTGGCCGCTTTTGGATGTTTTTCCAACACTGTATACTATAACATGCGTCTACATGCTATTCTAAGTGGTTTTCAGCGGTTTTTAGGATATGTCAAATTTTGACATTTTCGCCACACTATAGCCTTGCTTTTTTCGTCATTTTATCAACATGATATTTTATGGGTTTTATGGATGTTTTTGGATGTCATTTCAACACTGTATACTATAACATGCCTCTACATGCTATTCTAAGTGGTTTTCAGCTGTTTTTAGAACACGCCAAATTTTGACATTTTTGCCATACTATAGCCTTGCTTGTTTTTTGGTCATTTTTTCAACATGCTATTTTGTGGGTTTTTGGCCATTTCTGGATGTTTTTCAACACTGTATACTATAACATGCCTCTACATGCTATTCTAAGTGGTTTTCAGCTGTTTTAGAACATGTCAAATTTTGACATTTTGCCATACTATAGCCTTGCTTTTTTTGGTCATTTTATCAACATGATATTTTATGGGTTTTATGGATGTTTTTGGATGTTTTTTCAACACTGTATACTATAACATGCCTCTACATGCTATTCTAAGTGGTTTTCAGCGGTTTTTAGAACATGTCAAATTCTGACAGTTTTTGTCATACTATAGCCTTGCTTTTTTTTTCGTCATTTTTTCAACATGCTATTTTGTGGGGTTTTTGGCCGTTTTTGGATGTTTTTCCAACACTGTATACTATAACATGCCTCTACATGCTATTCTAAGTGGTTTTCAGCTGTTTTTAGAACATGTCAAATTTTGACATTTTTGCCATACTATAGCCTTGCTTTTTTCGTCATTTTTTCAACATGCTATTTTGTGGGGTTTTTGGCCGCTTTTGGATGTTTTTCCAACACTGTATACTATAACATGCCTCTACATGCTATTCTAAGTGGTTTTCAGCTGTTTTTAGGTTATGTCAAATTCTGACAGTTTTTGCCATACTATAGCCTTGCTTTTTTTCGTCATTTTTTCAACATGCTATTTTGTGGGTTTTTTGGCCATTTCTGGATGTTTTTTCAACACTGTATACTATAACATGCCTCTACATGCTATTCTAAGTGGTTTTCAGCTGTTTTTAGAACATGTCAAATTTTGACATTTTTGCCATACTATAGCCTTGCTTTTTTTGGTCATTTTATCAACATGATATTTTATGGGTTTTATGGATGTTTTTGGATGTTTTTTCAACACTGTATACTATAACATGCCTCTACATGCTATTCTAAGTGGTTTTCAGCTGTTTTTAGAACATGTCAAATTTTGACATTTTCGCCATACTATAGCCTTGCTTTTTTTTTCGTCATTTTTTCAACATGCTATTTTGTGGGGTTTTTGGCCGTTTTTGGATGTTTTTCCAACACTGTATACTATAACATGCCTCTACATGCTATTCTAAATGGTTTTCAGCTGTTTTTAGAGCATGTCAAATTTTGACATTTTCGCCATACTATAGCCTTGCTTTTTTTTTCGTCATTTTTTCAACATGCTATTTTGTGGGTTTTTTGGCCATTTCTGGATGTTTTTTCAACACTGTATACTATAACATGCCTCTACATGCTATTCTAAGTGGTTTTCAGCTATTTATAGAACATGTCAAATTTTGACATTTTCACCATACTATAGCCTTGCTTTTTTGGTCATTTTTTCAATATGCTATTTTGTGGGGTTTTTGGCCGCTTTTGGATGTTTTTCCAACACTGTATACTATAACATGCCTCTACATGCTATTCTAAGTGGTTTTCAGCTGTTTTTAGAACATGTCAAATTTTGACATTTTTGCCATACTATAGCCTTGCTTTTTTCTCGTCATTTTTTCAACATGCTATTTTGTGGGGTTTTGGCCGTTTTGGGATGTTTTTTCAACACTGTATACTATAACATGCCTCTACATGCTATTCTAAGTGGTTTTCAGCTGTTTTTAGAACATGTCAAATTTTGACATTTTCGCCATACTATATAGCCTTGCTTTTTTCGTCATTTTTTCAACATGCTATTTTAAGGAGTTTTTGGCCGTTTTTGGATGTTTTTCCAACACTGTATACTATAACATGCCTCTACATGCTATTCTAAGTGGTTTTCAGCTGTTTTTAGAACATGTCAAATTTTGACATTTTTGCCATACTATAGCCTTGCTTTTTTTTCCGTCATTTTTTCAACATGCTATTTTGTGGGTTTTTTGGCCATTTCTGGATGTTTTTTCAACACTGTATACTATAACATGCCTCTACATGCTATTCTAAGTGGTTTTCAGCTGTTTTTAGAACATGTCAAATTTTGACATTTTTGCCATACTATAGCCTTGCTTTTTTTGGTCATTTTATCAACATGATATTTTATGGGTTTTATGGATGTTTTTGGATGTTTTTTCAACACTGTATGCTATAACATGCCTCTACATGCTATTCTAAGTGGTTTTCAGCTGTTTTTAGAACATGTCAAATTCTGACAGTTTTGCCATACTATAGCCTTGCTTTTTCATTTTTTCAACATGCTATTTTGTGGGGGTTTTGGCCGCTTTTGGATGTTTTTCCAACACTGTATACTATAACATGCCTCTACATGCTATTCTAAGTGGTTTTCAGCTGTTTTTAGGTTATGTCAAATTCTGACAGTTTTTGCCATACTATAGCCTTGCTTTTTTTGGTCATTTTATTAACATGATATTTTATGGGTTTTATGGATGTTTTTGGATGTCATTTCAACACTGTATGCTATAACATGCCTCTACATGCTATTCTAAGTGGTTTTCAGCTGTTTTTAGAACATGTCAAATTTTGACATTTTCGCCATACTATAGCCTTGCTTTTTTTTTCGTCATTTTTTCAACATGCTATTTTGTGGGTTTTTTGGCCATTTCTGGATGTTTTTTCAACACTGTATACTATAACATGCCTCTACATGCTATTCTAAGTGGTTTTCAGCTGTTTTTAGAACATGTCAAATTTTGACATTTTTGCCATACTATAGCCTTGCTTTTTTTGGTCATTTTATCAACATGATATTTTATGGGTTTTATGGATGTTTTTGGATGTTTTTTCAACACTGTATACTATAACATGCCTCTACATGCTATTCTAAGTGGTTTTCAGCTGTTTTTAGAACATGTCAAATTCTGACAGTTTTTGCCATACTATAGCCTTGCTTTTTTTGTCATTTTTTCAACATGCTATTTTGTGGGGTTTTTGGCCGTTTTTGGATGTTTTTCCAACACTGTATACTATAACATGCCTCTACATGCTATTCTAAGTGGTTTTCAGCTGTTTTTAGAACATGTCAAATTTTGACATTTTTGCCATACTATAGCCTTGCTTTTTTCTCGTCATTTTTTCAACATGCTATTTTGTGGGGTTTTGGCCATTTTGGGATGTTTTTTCAACACTGTATACTATAACATGCCTCTACATGCTATTCTAAGTGGTTTTCAGCTGTTTTTAGAACATGTCAAATTTTGACATTTTTGCCATACTATAGCCTTGCTTTTTTCGTCATTTTATCAACATGATATTTTATGGGTTTTATGGATGTTTTTGGATGTTTTTTCAACACTGTATATTATAACATGCCTCTACATGCTATTCTAAGTGGTTTTCAGCTGTTTTTAGAACATGTCAAATTTTGACATTTTCACCATACTATAGCCTTGCTTTTTTCGTCATTTTTTCAACATGCTATTTTGTGGGGTTTTTGGCCGCTTTTGGATGTTTTTCCAACACTGTATACTATAACATGCCTCTACATGCTATTCTAAGTGGTTTTCAGCTGTTTTTAGAACATGTCAAATTTTGACATTTTTGCCATACTATAGCCTTGCTTTTTTTTTCGTCATTTTTTCAACATGCTATTTTGTGGGTTTTTTGTCCATTTCTGGATGTTTTTTCAACACTGTATACTATAACATGCCTCTACATGCTATTCTAAGTGGTTTTCAGCTGTTTTTAGAACATGTCAAATTTTGACATTTTTGCCATACTATAGCCTTGCTTTTTTTGGTCATTTTATCAACATGATATTTTATGGGTTTTATGGATGTTTTTGGATGTTTTTTCAACACTGTATGCTATAACATGCCTCTACATGCTATTCTAAGTGGTTTTCAGCTGTTTTTAGAACATGTCAAATTTTGACATTTTTGCCATACTATAGCCTTGCTTTTTTCATCATTTTTTCAACATGATATTTTATGGGTTTTATGGATGTTTTTGGATGTCATTTCAACACTGTATGCTATAACATGCCTCTACATGCTATTCTAAGTGGTTTTCAGCTGTTTTTAGAACATGTCAAATTTTGACATTTTCGCCATACTATAGCCTTGCTTTTTTCGTCATTTTTTCAACATGCTATTTTGTGGGGTTTTTGGCCGCTTTTGGATGTTTTTCCAACACTGTATACTATAACATGCCTCTACATGCTATTCTAAGTGGTTTTCAGCTGTTTTTAGAACATGTCAAATTTTGACATTTTCGCCATACTATAGCCTTGCTTTTTTCGTCATTTTTTCAACATGCTATTTTGTGGGTTTTTTGGCCATTTCTGGATGTTTTTTCAACACTGTATACTATAACATGCCTCTACATGCTATTCTAAGTGGTTTTCAGCTATTTATAGAACATGTCAAATTTTGACATTTTCACCATACTATAGCCTTGCTTTTTTGGTCATTTTTTCAATATGCTATTTTGTGGGGTTTTTGGCCGCTTTTGGATGTTTTTCCAACACTGTATACTATAACATGCCTCTACATGCTATTCTAAGTGGTTTTCAGCTGTTTTTAGAACATGTCAAATTTTGACATTTTTGCCATACTATAGCCTTGCTTTTTTCGTCATTTCTTCAACATGCTATTTTGTGGGGTTTTCGGCCGTTTTTGGATGTTATTTCAACACAGTATACTATAACATGCCTCTACATGCTATTCTAAGTGGTTTTCAGCTGTTTTTAGGATGGTTCAAATTTTGACATTTCCACCATACTATAGCCTTGCTTTTTTTTTTGGTCATTTTTTCAACATGCTATTTTGTGGGGTTTTTGGCCGTTTTTGGATGTTATTTCAACACTGTATACTATAACATGCCTCTACATGCTATTCTAAGTGGTTTTCAGCTGTTTTTAGAACATGTCAAATTTTGACATTTTTGCCATACTATAGCCTTGCTTTTTGTTGGTCATTTTTCAACATGCTATTTTGTGGGGTTTTTGGCCGTTTTGGGATGTTTTTTCAACACTGTATACTATAACATGCCTCTACATGCTATTCTAAGTGGTTTTCAGCTGTTTTTAGAACACGTCAAATTTTGACATTTTCGCCATACTATAGCCTTGCTTTTTTTTTCGTCATTTTTTCAACATGCTATTTTGTGGGGTTTTTGGCCATTTTTGGATGTTATTTCAACACTGTATACTATAACATGCCTCTACATGCTATTCTAAGTGGTTTTCAGCTGTTTTTAGAACATGTCAAATTTTGACATTTTTGCCATGCTATAGCCTTGCTTTTTTCGTCATTTTTTCAACATGCTATTTTGTGGGGTTTTTGGCCGCTTTTGGATGTTTTTTCAACCCTGTACACTATAACATGCCTCTACATGCTATCCTAAGTGGTTTTCAGCTGTTTTTAGGATGGTTCAAATTTTGACATTTCCACCATACTATAGCCTTGCTTTTTTCATCATTTTTTCAACATGCAACTTAACGGGTTCTTAGGTTGTTTTGGGATGTGTCAAATTTGAAAAAATTGAAACTCATTAGCATGTTTAATATGTTGATTAATCAGCAGGAGCAGCTGTTTGAGAAATCATTGATGGGAAATCACATGCAGGGTGTGAAAACTCCCTACCAGAAGGAGGAGGAAGCTTCGATCCAAACATGACATCCCAAAACAGGAGGAAGTTTCTACTCAAACAAACCAGTCCAAGGACAGCCAATGAGGACAAACGGCGAGAAGAGAGAGTGATGACACAACAGACCTCCAGATAAAAGAAGAAATAGATCACTGAGTGTGCTTTTTGGCGGTTTTTGTGTTTTTGCCTTATCTTGCTCAGACTCTGTGTTAGACAGTATATGTAACTATTGTGAAAGGAAGTGAGGTAACTGTTGCTTTTGTTATTTTCATCTTTGAATAAAGCCTGCCTTGAGCAGTTTTAACGGTTTTCTAAAACAACTCAGTGTTCGCCTTTTTATCCATCTGATAAACTGATGAGTTACATTTGGCATTTTAAACACTGTACACTATAACATGCCTCTACATGCTATTCTAAGTGGTTTTCAGCTGTTTTTAGAACACGTCAAATTTTGACATTTTCGCCATACTATAGCCTTGCTTTTTTTTTCGTCATTTTTTCAACATGCTATTTTGTGGGGTTTTTGGCCATTTTTGGATGTTATTTCAACACTGTATACTATAACATGCCTCTACATGCTATTCTAAGTGGTTTTCAGCTGTTTTTAGAACATGTCAAATTTTGACATTTTTGCCATACTATAGCCTTGCTTTTTTCATCATTTCTTCAACATGCTATTTTGTGGGGTTTTCGGCCGTTTTGGGATGTTATTTCAACACAGTATACTATAACATGCCTCTACATGCTATTCTAAGTGGTTTTCAGCTGTTTTTAGGATGGTTCAAATTTTGACATTTCCACCATACTATAGCCTTGCTTTTTTTTTTGGTCATTTTTTCAACATGCTATTTTGTGGGGTTTTTGGCCGTTTTGGGATGTTTTTTCAACACTGTATACTATAACATGCCTCTACATGCTATTCTAAGTGGTTTTCAGCTGTTTTTAGAACATGTCAAATTTTGACATTTTCGCCATACTATAGCCTTGCTTTTTTTTTCGTCATTTTTTCAATATGTTATTTTGTGGGGTTTTTGGCTGTTTTTGGATGTTATTTCAACACTGTATACTATAACATGCCTCTACATGCTATTCTAAGTGGTTTTCAGCTGTTTTTAGAACATGTCAAATTTTGACATTTTTCACATTCTATATCCTTGTTTTTTTTTGGTCATTTTTCAACATGCTATTTTGTGGGGTTTTGGGCCGTTTTTGGATGTTATTTCAACACTGTATACTATAACATGCCTCTACATGCTATTCTAAGTGGTTTTCAGGTGTTTTTAGAACATGTCAAATTTTGACATTTTCGCCATACTATAGCCTTGCTTTTTTTTTCGGAATTTTTTCAACATGCTATTTTGTGGGGTTTTTGGCCATTTTTGGATGTTATTTCAACACTGTATACTATAACATGCCTCTACATGCTATTCTAAGTGGTTTTCAGCTGTTTTTAGAACATGTCAAATTTTGACATTTTTGCCATACTATAGTCTTGCTTTTTTTTCGTCATTTTTCAACATGCTATTTTGTGGGGTTTTTGGCCGTTTTTGGATGTTTTTCCAACACTGTATACTATAACATGCCTCTACATGCTATTCTAAGTGGTTTTCAGCTGTTTTTAGAACATGTCAAATTTTGACATTTTTGCCATACTATAGCCTTGCTTTTTTCGTCATTTTTTCAACATGCTATTTTATGGGGTTTTTGGCTGTTTTGGGTTGTTTTTTCAACACTGTATACTATAACATGCCTCTACATGCTATTCTAAGTGGTTTTCAGCTGTTTTTAGAACATGTCAAATTTTGACATTTTTGCCATACTATAGCCTTGCTTTTTTCCCGTCATTTTTCAACATGCTATTTTGTGGGGTTTTTGGCCGTTTTGGATGTTATTTCAACACTGTATACTATAACATGCCTCTACATGCTATTCTAAGTAGTTTTCAGCTGTTTTTAGAACATGTCAAATTTTGACATTTTTGCCATACTATAGCCTTGCTTTTTTTTGGTCATTTTTCACCATGCTATTTTGTGGGGTTTTTGGCCGTTTTGGGATGTTTTTTCAACACTGTATACTATAACATGCCTCTACATGCTATTCTAAGTGGTTTTCAGCTGTTTTTAGAACATGTCAAATTTTGACATTTTCGCCATACTATTTCCTTGCTTTTTTTTTCTTCATTTTTTCACCTTGCTATTTTGTGGGGTTTTGGCCGTTTTTGGATGTTATTTCAACACTGTATACTATAACATGCCTCTACATGCTATTCTAAGTGGTTTTCAGCTGTTTTTAGAACACATCAAATTTTGACATTTTTGCCATACTATAGCCTTGCTTTTTTTTCGTCATTTTTCAACATGTTATTTTGTGGGGTTTTGGCCGTTTTTGGATGTTATTTCAACACTGTATACTATAACATGCCTCTACATGCTATTCTAAGTGGTTTTCAGCTGTTTTTAGAACATGTCAAATTTTGACATTTTGCCATACTATAGCCTTGCTTTTTTTTCGTCATTTTTCAACATGCTATTTTGTGGGGTTTTTGGCCGTTTTGGGATGTTTTTTCAACACTGTATACTATAACATGCCTCTACATGCTATTCTAAGTGGTTTTCAGCTGTTTTTAGAACATGTCAAATTTTGACATTTTGCCATACTATAGCCTTTGCTTTTTTTCCGTCATTTTTCAACATGCTATTTTGTGGGGTTTTTGGCGTTTTGGATGTTATTTCAACACTGTATACTATAACATGCCTCTTCATGCTATTCTAAGTAGTTTTCAGCTGTTTTTAGAACATGTCAAATTTTGACATTTTGCCATACTATAGCCTTGCTTTTTGGGTCATTTTTCAACATGCTATTTTGTGGGGTTTTTGGCGTTTTGGGATGTTATTTCAACACAGTATACTATAACATGCCTCTACATGCTATTCTAAGTGGTTTTCAGCTGTTTTTAGAACATGTCAAATTTTGACATTTTTGCCATACTATAGCCTTGCTTTTTTCGTCATTTTTTCAACATGCTATTTTGTGGGATTTTTGGCTGTTTTGGGATGTTTTTTCAACACTGTATACTATAACATGCCTCTACATGCTATTCTAAGTGGTTTTCAGCTGTTTTTAGAACATGTCAAATTTTGACATTTTTGCCATACTATAGCCTTGCTTTTTTTTTTCGTCATTTTTTCAACATGCTTTTTTGTGGGGTTTTTGGCCGTTTTGGGATGTTATTTCAACACTGTATACTATAACATGCCTCTACATGCTATTCTAAGTGGTTTTCAGCTGTTTTTAGAACATGTCAAATTTTGACATTTTGCCATACTATAGCCTTGCTTTTTTTGGTCATTTTTCAACATGCTATTTTGTGGGGTTTTGGCCGTTTTGGGATGTTATTTCAACACTGTATACTATAACATGCCTCTACATGCTATTCTAAGTGGTTTTCAGCTGTTTTTAGAAAATGTGGAATTTTGCACGTTTTGCCATACTATAGCCTTGCTTTTTTTTCGTCATTTTTCAACATGCTATTTTGTGGGGTTTTTGGCCGTTTTTGGATGTTATTTCAACACTGTATACTATAACATGCCTCTACATGCTATTCTAAGTGGTTTTCAGCTGTTTTTAGAACATGTCAAATTTTGACATTTTTGCCATACTATAGCCTTGCTTTTTTTTTCGTCATTTTTTCAACATGCTATTTTGTGGGGTTTTTGGCCGTTTTTGGATGTTATTTCAACACTGTATACTATAACATGCCTCTACATGCTATTCTAAGTAGTTTTCAGCTGTTTTTAGAACATGTCAAATTTTGACATTTTTGCCATACTATAGCCTTGCTTTTTTTTTCGTCATTTTTTCAACATGCTATTTTGTGGGGTTTTGGCGTTTTTGGATGTTATTTCAACACTGTATACTATAACATGCCTCTACATGCTATTCTAAGTGGTTTTCAGCTGTTTTTAGAACACGTCAAATTTTGACATTTTCGCCATACTATAGCCTTGCTTTTTTTTTCGTCATTTTTCAACATGCTATTTTGGGGGTTTTTGGCCGTTTTGGGATGTTATTTCAACACTGTATACTATAACATGCCTCTACATGCTATTCTAAGTAGTTTTCAGCTGTTTTTAGAACATGTCAAATTTTGACATTTTGCCATACTATAGCCTTGCTTTTTTTCGTCATTTTTTCAACATGCTATTTTGTGGGGTTTTTGGCCGTTTTTGGATGTTATTTCAACACTGTATACTATAACATGCCTCTACATGCTATTCTAAGTGGTTTTCAGCTGTTTTTAGAACATGTCAAATTTTGACATTTTTGCCATACTATAGCCTTGCTTTTTTTTGGTCATTTTTCAACATGCTATTTTGTGGGGTTTTTGGCCGTTTTGAGATGTTTTTCAACACTGTATACTATAACATGCCTCTTAATGTTATTCTAAGTGGTTTTCAGCTGTTTTAGAACATGTCAAATTTTGACATTTTGCCATACTATAGCCTTGCTTTTTTGGTCATTTTTCAACATGCTATTTTGTGGGGTTTTTGGCCGTTTTGGGATGTTTTTTTCAACACTGTATACTATAACATGCCTCTACATGCTATTCTAAGTGGTTTTCAGCTGTTTTTAGAACATGTCAAATTTTGACATTTTCGCCATACTATAGCCTTGCTTTTTTTTTCGTCATTTTTTCAACATGTTATTTTGTGGGGTTTTTGGCCGTTTTGGATGTTATTTCAACACTGTATACTATAACATGCCTCTACATGCTATTCTAAGTGGTTTTCAGCTGTTTTTAGAACATGTCAAATTTTGACATTTTTGCCATACTATAGCCTTGCTTTTTTTTTTTGTCATTTTTTCAACATGCTATTTTGTGGGGTTTTTGGCCGTTTTGGGATGTTTTTTCAACACTGTATACTATAACATGCCTCTACATGCTATTCTAAGTGGTTTTCAGCTGTTTTTAGAACATGTCAAATTTTGACATTTTCGCCATACTATAGCCTTGCTTTTTTCGTCATTTTTTCACCATGCTATTTTGTGGGGTTTTTGGCCGTTTTGGATGTTATTTCAACACTGTATACTATAACATGCCTCTTAATGTTATTCTAAGTGGTTTTCAGCTGTTTTTAGAACATGTCAAATTTTGACATTTTGCCATACTATAGCCTTGCTTTTTTTTCGTCATTTTTCAACATGCTATTTTGTGGGGTTTTTGGCCGTTTTGGATGTTTTTTCAACACTGTATACTATAACATGCCTCTACATGCTATTCTAAGTGGTTTTCAGCTGTTTTAGAACACGTCAAATTTTGACATTTTGCCATACTATATCCTTGCTTTTTTTTTCGTCATTTTTTCAACATGCTATTTTATGGGGTTTTTGGCCGTTTTGGGATGTTTTTTCAACACTGTATACTATAACATGCCTCTACATGCTATTCTAAGTGGTTTTCAGCTGTTTTTAGAACATGTCAAATTTTGACATTTTTGCCATACTATAGCCTTGCTTTTTTCGTCATTTTTTCAACATGCTATTTTGTGGGGTTTTTGGCCGTTTTTGGATGTTTTTTCAACACTGTATACTATAACATGCCTCTACATGCTATTCTAAGTGGTTTTCAGCTGTTTTTAGAACATGTCAAATTTTGACATTTTGCCATACTATAGCCTTGCTTTTTTTGGTCATTTTTCAACATGCTATTTTGTGGGGTTTTTGGCGTTTTGGGATGTTTTATCAAGACTGTATCCTATAACATGCCTCTACATCCTATACGATGTGGTTTTCAGCTGTTTTTAGAACATGTCAAATTTTGACATTTTCGCCATACTATAGCCTTGCTTTTTTTTTCGTCATTTTTTCAACATGCTATTTTGTGGGGTTTTTGGCCGTTTTTGGATGTTATTTCAACACTGTATACTATAACATGCCTCTACATGCTATTCTAAGTGGTTTTCAGCTGTTTTTAGAACATGTCAAATTTTGACATTTTTGCCATACTATAGCCTTGCTTTTTTTTGGTCATTTTTCAACATGCTATTTTGTGGGATTTTTGGCTGTTTTGGGATGTTTTTTCAACACTGTATACTATAACATGCCTCTACATGCTATTCTAAGTGGTTTTCAGCTGTTTTTAGAACATGTCAAATTTTGACATTTTCGCCATACTATAGCCTTGCTTTTTTTTTTCGTCATTTTTTCAACATGTTATTTTGTGGGGTTTTTGGCCATTTTTGGATGTTATTTCAACACTGTATACTATAACATGCCTCTACATGCTATTCTAAGTGGTTTTCAGCTGTTTTTAGAACATGTCAAATTTTGACATTTTTGCCATACTATAGCCTTGCTTTTTTTCCCGTCATTTTTTCAACATGCTATTTTGTGGGGTTTTTGGCCGTTTGGGATGTTATTTCAACACTGTATACTATAACATGCCTCTACATGCTATTCTAAGTGGTTTTCAGCTGTTTTTAGAACATGTCAAATTTTGACATTTTCGCCATACTATAGCCTTGCTTTTTTTCCCGTCATTTTTTCAACATGCTATTTTGTGGGGTTTTTGGCCGTTTTTGGATGTTATTTCAACACTGTATACTATAACATGCCTCTTCATGCTATTCTAAGTAGTTTTCAGCTGTTTTTAGAACATGTCAAATTTTGACATTTTTGCCATACTATAGCCTTGCTTTTTTTGGTCATTTTCAACATGCTATTTTGTGGGTTTTTGGCCGTTTTGGGATGTTTTTCAACACTGTATGCTATAACATGCCTCTACATGCTATTCTAAGTGGTTTTCAGCTGTTTTTAGAACATGTCAAATTTTGACATTTTCGCCATACTATAGCCTTGCTTTTTTTTCGTCATTTTTTCAACATGCTATTTTGTGGGGTTTTTGGCCGTTTTTGGATGTTATTTCAACACTGTATACTATAACATGCCTCTACATGCTATTCTAAGTGGTTTTCAGCTGTTTTTAGAACATGTCAAATTTTGACATTTTTGCCATACTATAGCCTTGCTTTTTTTTTGTCATTTTTCACCAAGCTATTTTGTGGGGTTTTTGGCTGTTTTGGGTTGTTGTTTCAACACTGTATACTATAACATGCCTCTACATGCTATTCTAAGTGGTTTTCAGCTGTTTTTAGAACATGTCAAATTTTGACATTTTCGCCCATACTATAGCCTTGCTTTTTTCGTCATTTTTTCAACATGCTATTTTGTGGGGTTTTTGGCCGTTTTTGGATGTTATTTCAACACTGTATACTATAACATGCCTCTTCATGCTATTCTAAGTAGTTTTCAGCTGTTTTAGAACATGTCAAATTTTGACATTTTGCCATACTATAGCCTTGCTTTTTTTGGTCATTTTTCAACATGCTATTTTGTGGGGTTTTTGGCCGTTTTGGGATGTTATTTCAACACTGTATACTATAACATGCCTCTACATGCTATTCTAAGTGGTTTTCAGCTGTTTTTAGAACATGTCAAATTTTGACATTTTTGCCATACTATAGCCTTGCTTTTTTTTTCGTCATTTTTTCAACATGCTATTTTGTGGGGTTTTTGGCCGTTTTTGGATGTTATTTCAACACTGTATACTATAACATGCCTCTACATGCTATTCTAAGTGGTTTTCAGCTGTTTTTAGAACATGTGAAATTTTGACATTTTTGCCATACTATAGCCTTGCTTTTTTTTTCTTCATTTTTCAACCTGCTGTTTTGGTGGGGTTTTTGGCCGTTTTTGGATGTTATTTCAACACTGTATACTATAACATGCCTCTACATGCTATTCTAAGTGGTTTTCAGCTGTTTTTAGAACATGTCAAATTTTGACATTTTGCCATACTATAGCCTTGCTTTTTTTGGTCATTTTCAACATGCTATTTTGTGGGGTTTTTTGGCGTTTTGGGATGTTATTTCAACACTGTATACTATAACATGCCTCTACATGCTATTCTAAGTGGTTTTCAGCTGTTTTTAGAACATGTCAAATTTTGACATTTTTGCCATACTATAGCCTTGCTTTTTTTTCGTCATTTTTTCAACATGCTATTTTGTGGGGTTTTTGGCCGTTTTGGGATGTTATTTCAACACTGTATACTATAACATGCCTCTACATGCTATTCTAAGTGGTTTTCAGCTGTTTTTAGAACATGTCAAATTTTGACATTTTTGCCATACTATAGCCTTGCTTTTTTTTTCGTCATTTTTTCAACATGCTATTTTGTGGGGTTTTTCGCCGTTTTTGGATGTTATTTCAACACTGTATACTATAACATGCCTCTACATGCTATTCTAAGTGGTTTTCAGCTGTTTTTAGAACATGTGAAATTTTGACATTTTTGCCATACTATAGCCTTGCTTTTTTTTGGTCATTTTTCAACATGCTATTTTGTGGGGTTTTTGGCCGTTTTGGGATGTTATTTCAACACTGTATACTATAACATGCCTCTACATGCTATTCTAAGTGGTTTTCAGCTGTTTTTAGAACATGTCAAATTTTGACATTTTTGCCATTCTATAGCCTTGCTTTTTTTTTCTTCATTTTTCAACATGCTATTTTGTGGGGTTTTTGGCCGTTTTGGGATGTTATTTCAACACTGTATACTATAACATGCCTCTACATGCTATTCTAAGTGGTTTTCAGCTGTTTTTAGAACATGTCAAATTTTGACATTTTTGCCATACTATAGCCTTGCTTTTTTTTCGTTATTTTTTCAACATGCTATTTTGTGGGGTTTTTCGCCGTTTTTGGATGTTATTTCAACACTGTATACTATAACATGCCTATACATGCTATTCTAAGTGGTTTTCAGCTGTTTTTAGAACATGTCAAATTTTTACATTTTTGCCATACTATAGCCTTGCTTTTTTTCCCGTCATTTTTTCAACATGCTATTTTGTGGGGTTTTTGGCCGTTTTGGGATGTTATTTCAACACTGTATACTATAACATGCCTCTTAATGTTATTCTAAGTGGTTTTCAGCTGTTTTTAGAACATGTCAAATTTTGACATTTTTGCCATACTATAGCCTTGCTTTTTTTTCGTCATTTTTCAACATGCTATTTTGTGGGGTTTTTGGCCGTTTTTGGATGTTATTTCAACACTGTATACTATAACATGCCTCTACATGCTATTCTAAATGGTTTTCAGCTGTTTTAGAACATGTCAAATTTTGACATTTTTGCCATACTATAGCCTTGCTTTTTTTTGGTCATTTTTCAACATGCTATTTTGTGGGGTTTTGGGCCGTTTTTGGATGTTATTTCAACACTGTATACTATAACATGCCTCTACATGCTATTCTAAGTGGTTTTCAGCTGTTTTTAGAACACGTCAAATTTTGACATTTTTGCCATACTATAGCCTTGCTTTTTTTGGGTCATTTTTTCGACATGCTATTTTATGGGGTTTTTGGCCATTTTGAGATGTTTTTTCAACACTGTATATTATAACATGCCTCTACATGCTATTCTAAGTGGTTTTCAGCTGTTTTTAGAACATGTCAAATTTTGACATTTTTGCCATACTATAGCCTTGCTTTTTTTTGGTCATTTTTCAACATGCTATTTTGTGGGGTTTTTGGCCGTTTTGGGATGTTTTTTCAACACTGTATACTATAACATGCCTCTACATGCTATTCTAAGTGGTTTTCAGCTGTTTTTAGAACATGTCAAATTTTGACATTTTTGCCATACTATAGCTTTGCTTTTTTCCGTCATTTTTTCAACATGCTATTTTAAGGAGATTTTGGCCGTTTTTGGATGTTTTTCCAACACTGTATACTATAACATGCCTCCACATGCTATTCTAAGTGGTTTTCAGCTGTTTTTAGAACATGTCAAATTTTGACATTTTTGCCATACTATAGCCTTGCTTTTTTTGGTCATTTTTCAACATGCTATTTTGTGGGGTTTTGGCCGTTTTGGGATGTTTTTCAACACTGTATACTATAACATGCCTCTACATGCTATTCTAAGTGGTTTTCAGCTGTTTTTAGAACATGTCAAATTTTGACATTTTTGCCATACTATAGCCTTGCTTTTTTTTTTCGTCATTTTTTCAACATGCTTTTTTGTGGGGTTTTTGTCCGTTTTTGGATGTTATTTCAACACTGTATACTATAACATGCCTCTACATGCTATTCTAAGTGGTTTTCAGCTGTTTTTAGAACATGTCAAATTTTGACATTTTGCCATACTATAGCCTTGCTTTTTTGGTCATTTTTCAACATGCTATTTTGTGGGTTTTGGCCGTTTTGGGATGTTTTTCAACACTGTATACTATAACATGCCTCTACATGCTATTCTAAGTGGTTTTCAGCTGTTTTTAGAACATGTCAAATTTTGACATTTTGCCATACTATAGCCTTGCTTTTTTTTCGTCATTTTTCAACATGTTATTTTGTGGGGTTTTGGCCGTTTTTGGATGTTATTTCAACACTGTATACTATAACATGCCTCTACATGCTATTCTAAGTGGTTTTCAGCTGTTTTTAGAACATGCCAAATTTTGACATTTTTGCCATACTATAGCCTTGCTTTTTTCGTCATTTTTTCAACATGCTATTTTGTGGGATTTTTGGCTGTTTTGGGATGTTTTTTCAACACTGTATACTATAACATGCCTCTACATGCTATTCTAAGTGGTTTTCAGCTGTTTTTAGAACATGTCAAATTTTGACATTTTGCCATACTATAGCCTTGCTTTTTTTCCGTCATTTTTCAACATGCTATTTTGTGGGGTTTTTGGCCGTTTTGGATGTTATTTCAACACTGTATACTATAACATGCCTCTTCATGCTATTCTAAGTAGTTTTCAGCTGTTTTAGAACACGTCAAATTTTGACATTTTTGCCATACTATAGCCTTGCTTTTTTTGGGTCATTTTTTCGACATGCTATTTTGTGGGGGTTTGGGCCGTTTTGGGATGTTTTTTCAACACTGTATACTATAACATGCCTCTACATGCTATTTTAGGTGGTTTTCAGCTGTTTTTAGAGCATGTCAAATTTTGACATTTTTGCCATACTATAGCCTTGCTTTTTTTTCGTCATTTTTTCAACATGCTATTTTGTGGGGTTTTTGGCGTTTTGGATGTTATTTCAACACTGTATACTATAACATGCCTCTACATGCTATTCTAAGTGGTTTTCAGCTGTTTTTAGAACATGTCAAATTTTGACATTTTTGCCATACTATAGCCTTGCTTTTTTTCGTCATTTTTTTTCAACATGCTATTTTGTGGGGTTTTTGGCGTTTTGGATGTTATTTCAACACTGTATACTATAACATGCCTCTACATGCTATTCTAAATGGTTTTCAGCTGTTTTTAGAACATGTCAAATTTTGACATTTTGCCATACTATAGCCTTGCTTTTTTTGGTCATTTTTCAACATGCTATTTTGTGGGGTTTTTGGCCGTTTTGGGATGTTATTTCAACACTGTATACTATAACATGCCTCTACATGCTATTCTAAGTGGTTTTCAGCTGTTTTTAGAACATGTCAAATTTTGACATTTTTGCCATACTATAGCCTTGCTTTTTTTTTGGTCATTTTTTCAACATGCTATTTTGTGGGGGTTTTGGCCGTTTTGGGATGTTTTTTCAACACTGTATACTATAACATGCCTCTACATGCTATTCTTAGTGGTTTTCAGCTGTTTTAGAACATGTCAAATTTTGACATTTTGCCATACTATAGCCTTGCTTTTTTTTTTTCATTTTTTCAACATGCTATTTTGTGGGGTTTTGGCCATTTTGGATGTTATTTCAACACTGTATACTATAACATGCCTCTACATGCTATTCTAAGTAGTTTTCAGCTGTTTTAGAACATGTCAAATTTTGACATTTTTGCCATACTATAGCCTTGCTTTTTTTTGGTCATTTTTCAACATGCTATTTTGTGGGGTTTTTGGCCGTTTTTGGATGTTATTTCAACACTGTATACTATAACATGCCTCTACATGCTATTCTAAGTGGTTTTCAGCTGTTTTTAGAACATGTCAAATTTTGACATTTTCGCCATACTATAGCCTTGCTTTTTTTTTCGTCATTTTTTCAACATGCTATTTTGTGGGGTTTTTGGCCATTTTTGGATGTTATTTCAACACTGTATACTATAACATGCCTCTACATGCTATTCTAAGTGGTTTTCAGCTGTTTTTAGAACATGTCAAATTTTGACATTTTTGCCATACTATAGCCTTGCTTTTTTTTTGGTCATTTTTTCAACATGCTATTTTGTGGGGGTTTTGGCCGTTTTGGGATGTTTTTCAACACTGTATACTATAACATGCCTCTACATGCTATTCTAAGTGGTTTTCAGCTGTTTTTAGAACATGTCAAATTTTGACATTTTTGCCATACTATAGCCTTGCTTTTTTTTGGTCATTTTTCAACATGCTATTTTGTGGGGTTTTGGCCGTTTTGGATGTTATTTCAACACTGTATACTATAACATGCCTCTACATGCTATTCTAAGTGGTTTTCAGCTGTTTTTAGAACATGTCAAATTTTGACATTTTTGCCATACTATAGCCTTGCTTTTTTTTGGTCATTTTTCAACATGCTATTTTGTGGGGTTTTTGGCCGTTTTGGGATGTTATTTCAACACTGTATACTATAACATGCCTCTACATGCTATTCTAAGTGGTTTTCAGCTGTTTTTAGAACATGTCAAATTTTGACATTTTCGCCATACTATAGCCTTGCTTTTTTTTTCGTCATTTTTTCAACATGCTATTTTGTGGGGTTTTTGGCCGTTTTGGGATGTTATTTCAACACTGTATACTATAACATGCCTCTACATGCTATTCTAAGTGGTTTTCAGCTGTTTTTAGAACATGTCAAATTTTGACATTTTTGCCATACTATAGCCTTGCTTTTTTTTCGTCATTTTTCAACATGCTATTTTGTGGGGTTTTTGGCCGTTTTGGGATGTTATTTCAACACTGTATACTATAACATGCCTCTACATGCTATTCTAAGTGGTTTTCAGCTGTTTTTAGAACATGTCAAATTTTGACATTTTTGCCATACTATAGCCTTGCTTTTTTGGTCATTTTCAACATGCTATTTTGTGGGGTTTTGGCCGTTTTGGGATGTTATTTCAACACTGTATACTATAACATGCCTCTACATGCTATTCTAAGTGGTTTTCAGCTGTTTTTAGAACATGTCAAATTTTGACATTTTTGCCATACTATAGCCTTGCTTTTTTTTCGTCATTTTTCAACATGCTATTTTGTGGGGTTTTTGGCCGTTTTGGGATGTTTTTTCAACACTGTATACTATAACATGCCTCTACATGCTATTCTAAGTGGTTTTCAGCTGTTTTAGAACATGTCAAATTTTGACATTTTGCCATACTATAGCCTTGCTTTTTTTTTCGTCATTTTTCAACATGTTATTTTGTGGGGTTTTGGCCATTTTTGGATGTTATTTCAACACTGTATACTATAACATGCCTCTACATGCTATTCTAAGTGGTTTTCAGCTGTTTTTAGAACATGTGAAATTTTGACATTTTTGCCATACTATAGCCTTGCTTTTTTTTTGTCATTTTTCAACATGCTATTTTGTGGGGTTTTTGGCCGTTTTGGGATGTTTTTTCAACACTGTATACTATAACATGCCTCTTAATGTTATTCTAAGTGGTTTTCAGCTGTTTTTAGAACATGTCAAATTTTGACATTTTTGCCATACTATAGCCTTGCTTTTTTTTGGTCATTTTTCAACATGCTATTTTGTGGGGTTTTTGGCCGTTTTGGGATGTTATTTCAACACTGTATACTATAACATGCCTCTACATGCTATTCTAAGTGGTTTTCAGCTGTTTTTAGAACATGTCAAATTTTGACATTTTCGCCATACTATAGCCTTGCTTTTTTTTTCGTCATTTTTCAACATGCTATTTTGTGGGGTTTTTGGCCGTTTTGGGATGTTATTTCAACACTGTATACTATAACATGCCTCTACATGCTATTCTAAGTGGTTTTCAGCTGTTTTAGAACATGTCAAATTTTGACATTTTGCCATACTATAGCCTTGCTTTTTTCGTCATTTTTTCAACATGCTATTTTGTGGGGTTTTTTGCGTTTTGGATGTTATTTCAACACTGTATACTATAACATGCCTATACATGCTATTCTAAGTGGTTTTCAGCTGTTTTTAGAACATGTCAAATTTTGACATTTTCGCCATACTATAGCCTTGCTTTTTTTCCCGTCATTTTTTCAACATGCTATTTTGTGGGGTTTTTGGCCGTTTTTGGATGTTATTTCAACACTGTATACTATAACATGCCTCTTAATGTTATTCTAAGTGGTTTTCAGCTGTTTTTAGAACATGTCAAATTTTGACATTTTTGCCATACTATAGCCTTGCTTTTTTTTCGTCATTTTTAAAAATGCTATTTTGTGGGTTTTTGGCGTTTTGGATGTTATTTCAACACTGTATACTATAACATGCCTCTACATGCTATTCTAAATGGTTTTCAGCTGTTTTTAGAACATGTCAAATTTTGACATTTTGCCATACTATAGCCTTGCTTTTTTTGGTCATTTTTCAACATGCTATTTTGTGGGGTTTTGGGCCATTTTGGATGTTATTTCAACACTGTATACTATAACATGCCTCTACATGCTATTCTAAGTGGTTTTCAGCTGTTTTTAGAACACGTCAAATTTTGACATTTTTGCCATACTATAGCCTTGCTTTTTTTTTCGTCATTTTTTCAACATGCTATTTTGTGGGGTTTTTGGCCATTTTGAGATGTTTTTTCAACACTGTATACTATAACATGCCTCTACATGCTATTCTAAGTGGTTTTCAGCTGTTTTTAGAACATGTCAAATTTTGACATTTTTGCCATACTATAGCCTTGCTTTTTTTTGGTCATTTTTCAACATGCTATTTTGTGGGGTTTTTGGCCGTTTTGGGATGTTTTTTCAACACTGTATACTATAACATGCCTCTACATGCTATTCTAAGTGGTTTTCAGCTGTTTTTAGAACATGTCAAATTTTGACATTTTGCCATACTATAGCCTTGCTTTTTTTCCGTCATTTTTCAACATGCTATTTTGTGGGGTTTTTGGCCGTTTTTGGATGTTATTTCAACACTGTATACTATAACATGCCTCTACATGCTATTCTAAGTGGTTTTCAGCTGTTTTTAGAACATGTCAAATTTTGACATTTTTGCCATACTATAGCCTTGCTTTTTTTTGGTCATTTTTCAACATGCTATTTTGTGGGGTTTTTGGCCGTTTTGGGATGTTTTTTCAACACTGTATACTATAACATGCCTCTACATGCTATTCTAAGTGGTTTTCAGCTGTTTTTAGAACATGTCAAATTTTGACATTTTTGCCATACTATAGCCTTGCTTTTTTTTTCGTCATTTTTTCAACATGCTATTTTGTGGGGTTTTTGGCCGTTTTTGGATGTTATTTCAACACTGTATACTATAACATGCCTCTACATGCTATTCTAAGTGGTTTTCAGCTGTTTTTAGAACATGTCAAATTTTGACATTTTTGCCATACTATAGCCTTGCTTTTTTTTGGTCATTTTTCAACATGCTATTTTGTGGGGTTTTTGGCCGTTTTGGGATGTTTTTTCAACACTGTATACTATAACATGCCTCTACATGCTATTCTAAGTGGTTTTCAGCTGTTTTTAGAACATGTCAAATTTTGACATTTTGCCATACTATAGCCTTGCTTTTTTTCGTCATTTTTCAACATGCTATTTTGTGGGGTTTTTGGCCGTTTTTGGATGTTATTTCAACACTGTATACTATAACATGCCTCTACATGCTATTCTAAGTGGTTTTCAGCTGTTTTTAGAACATGTCAAATTTTGACATTTTTGCCATACTATAGCCTTGCTTTTTTTTTCGTCATTTTTTCAACATGCTATTTTGTGGGGTTTTTGGCCGTTTTGGGATGTTTTTTCAACACTGTATACTATAACATGCCTCTACATGCTATTCTAAGTGGTTTTCAGCTGTTTTTAGAACATGTCAAATTTTGACATTTTTGCCATACTATAGCCTTGCTTTTTTCGTCATTTTTTCAACATGCTATTTTGTGGGGTTTTCGGCCGTTTTTGGATGTTATTTCAACACAGTATACTATAACATGCCTCTTTATGCTATTCTAAGTAGTTTTCAGCTGTTTTTTAGAACATGTCAAATTTTGACATTTTGCCATACTATAGCCTTGCTTTTTTGGTCATTTTTCAACATGCTATTTTGTGGGGTTTTTGGCCGTTTTTGGATGTTATTTCAACACTGTATACTATAACATGCCTCTACATGCTATTCTAAGTGGTTTTCAGCTGTTTTTAGAACATGTCAAATTTTGACATTTTTGCCATACTATAGCCTTGCTTTTTTTTCGTCATTTTTTCAACATGCTATTTTGTGGGGTTTTTGGCCGTTTTTGGATGTTATTTCAACACTGTATACTATAACATGCCTCTACATGCTATTCTAAGTGGTTTTCAGCTGTTTTTAGAACATGTCAAATTTTGACATTTTTGCCATACTATAGCCTTGCTTTTTTTTTTCGTCATTTTTTCAACATGCTATTTTGTGGGGTTTTTGGCCGTTTTTGGATGTTATTTCAACACTGTATACTATAACATGCCTCTACATGCTATTCTAAGTGGTTTTCAGCTGTTTTAGAACATGTCAAATTTTGACATTTTGCCATACTATAGCCTTGCTTTTTTTGGTCATTTTTCAACATGCTATTTTGTGGGGGTTTGGCCGTTTTTGGATGTTATTTCAACACTGTATACTATAACATGCCTCTACATGCTATTCTAAGTGGTTTTCAGCTGTTTTTAGAACATGTCAAATTTTGACATTTTTGCCATACTATAGCCTTGCTTTTTTGGTCATTTTTCAACATGCTATTTTGTGGGGTTTTTGGCCGTTTTGGGATGTTTTTTCAACACTGTATACTATAACATGCCTCTACATGCTATTCTAAGTGGTTTTCAGCTGTTTTTAGAACATGTCAAATTTTGACATTTTCGCCATACTATAGCCTTGCTTTTTTTGTCATTTTTTCAACATGCTATTTTGTTGGGGTTTTGGCCATTTTGGATGTTATTTCAACACTGTATACTATAACATGCCTCTACATGCTATTCTAAGTGGTTTTCAGCTGTTTTTAGAACATGTCAAATTTTGACATTTTCGCCATACTATAGCCTTGCTTTTTTTTCGTCATTTTTTCAACATGCTATTTTGTGGGGTTTTTGGCCGTTTTTGGATGTTATTTCAACACTGTATACTATAACATGCCTCTACATGCTATTCTAAGTGGTTTTCAGCTGTTTTTAGAACATGTCAAATTTTGACATTTTCGCCATACTATAGCCTTGCTTTTTTTTCGTCATTTTTTCAACATGCTATTTTGTGGGGTTTTTGGCCGTTTTGGGATGTTTTTTCAACACTGTATACTATAACATGCCTCTACATGCTATTCTAAGTGGTTTTCAGCTGTTTTTAGAACATGTCAAATTTTGACATTTTTGCCATACTATAGCCTTGCTTTTTTTTGGCCACTTTTCACCATGCTATATTGTGGGGCTTTTGGCCGTTTTGGATGTTATTTCAACACTGTATACTATAACATGCCTCTACATGCTATTCTAAATGGTTTTCAGCTGTTTTTAGAACATGTCAAATTTTGACATTTTTGCCATACTATAGCCTTGCTTTTTTGGTCATTTTTCAACATGCTATTTTGTGGGGTTTTGGGCCGTTTTTGGATGTTATTTCAACACTGTATACTATAACATGCCTCTACATGCTATTCTAAGTGGTTTTCAGCTGTTTTTAGAACACGTCAAATTTTGACATTTTCGCCATACTATAGCCTTGCTTTTTTTTGTCATTTTATCAACATGATATTTTATGGGTTTTTGGCCATTTTTGGATGTTATTTCAACACTGTATACTATAACATGCCTCTACATGCTATTCTAAGTGGTTTTCAGCTGTTTTTAGAACATGTCAAATTTTGACATTTTTGCCATACTATAGCCTTGCTTTTTTTTGGTCATTTTTCAACATGCTATTTTGTGGGGTTTTTGGCCGTTTTGGGATGTTTTTTCAACACTGTATACTATAACATGCCTCTACATGCTATTCTAAGTGGTTTTCAGCTGTTTTTAGAACATGTCAAATTTTGACATTTTTGCCATACTATAGCCTTGCTTTTTTTTTGTCCTTTTTCAACATGCTATTTTGTGGGGTTTTTGGCCGATTTTGGATGTTATTTCAACACTGTATACTATAACATGCCTCTACATGCTATTCTAAGTGGTTTTCAGCTGTTTTTAGAACATGTCAAATTTTGACATTTTTGCCATTCTATAGCCTTGCTTTTTTTTCGTCATTTTTCAACATGCTATTTTGTGGGGTTTTTGGCCGTTTTGGGATGTTATTTCAACACTGTATACTATAACATGCCTCTACATGCTATTCTAAGTGGTTTTCAGCTGTTTTTAGAACATGTCAAATTTTGACATTTTTGCCATACTATAGCCTTGCTTTTTTTTTCGTCATTTTTCAACATGCTATTTTGTGGGGTTTTTGGCCGTTTTTGGATGTTATTTCAACACTGTATACTATAACATGCCTCTACATGCTATTCTAAGTGGTTTTCAGCTGTTTTTAGAACATGTCAAATTTTGACATTTTGCTTTTTTTTGGTCATTTTTTCAACATGCTATTTTGTGGGGTTTTTGGCCGTTTTGGGATGTTTTTTCAACACTGTATACTATAACATGCCTCTACATGCTATTCTAAGTGGTTTTCAGCTGTTTTTAGAACATGTCAAATTTTGACATTTTTGCCATACTATAGCCTTGCTTTTTTTTGGTCATTTTTCAACATGCTATTTTGTGGGGTTTTTGGCCGTTTTGGGATGTTTTTTCAACACTGTATACTATAACATGCCTCTACATGCTATTCTAAGTGGTTTTCAGCTGTTTTTAGAACATGTCAAATTTTGACATTTTCGCCATACTATAACCTTGCTTTTTTTCGTCATTTTTCACCATGCTATTTTGTGGGGTTTTTGGCCGTTTTGGGATGTTTTTCAACACTGTATACTATAACATGCCTCTACATGCTATTCTAAGTGGTTTTCAGCTGTTTTTAGAACATGTCAAATTTTGACATTTTGCCATACTATAGCCTTGCTTTTTTAGTCATTTTTCAACATGTTATTTTGTGGGGTTTTGGCCATTTTGGATGTTATTTCAACACTGTATACTATAACATGCCTCTACATGCTATTCTAAGTGGTTTTCAGCTGTTTTTAGAACACGTCAAATTTTGACATATTTGCCATACTATAGCCTTGCTTTTTTTTTGGTCATTTTTTCAACATGCTATTTTGTGGGGTTTTTGGCCGTTTTTGGATGTTTTTTCAACACTGTATACTATAACATGCCTCTACATGCTATTCTAAGTGGTTTTCAGCTGTTTTTAGAACATGTCAAATTTTGACATTTTTGCCATACTATAGCCTTGCTTTTTTTTGGTCATTTTTCAACATGCTATTTTGTGGGGTTTTTGGCCGTTTTGGGATGTTATTTCAACACTGTATACTATAACATGCCTCTACATGCTATTCTAAGTGGTTTTCAGCTGTTTTTAGAACATGTCAAATTTTGACATTTTCGCCATACTATAGCCTTGCTTTTTTTTTCGTCATTTTTCAACATGCTTTTTTGTGGGGTTTTTTGCCGTTTTGGATGTTATTTCAACACTGTATACTATAACATGCCTCTACATGCTATTCTAAGTGGTTTTCAGCTGTTTTTAGAACATGTCAAATTTTGACATTTTGCCATACTATAGCCTTGCTTTTTTTTTGGTCATTTTTCAACATGCTATTTTGTGGGGTTTTGGCCGTTTTGGGATGTTATTTCAACACTGTATACTATAACATGCCTCTACATGCTATTCTAAGTGGTTTTCAGCTGTTTTTAGAACATGTCAAATTTTGACATTTTTGCCATACTATAGCCTTGCTTTTTTTTTCGTCATTTTTTCAACATGCTATTTTGTGGGGTTTTTGGCCGTTTTTGGATGTTTTTTCAACACTGTATACTATAACATGCCTCTACATGCTATTCTAAGTGGTTTTCAGCTGTTTTTAGAACATGTCAAATTTTGACATTTTTGCCATACTATAGCCTTGCTTTTTTTTTCGTCATTTTTTCAACATGCTATTTTGTGGGGTTTTTGGCCGTTTTTGGATGTTATTTCAACACTGTATACTATAACATGCCTCTACATGCTATTCTAAGTGGTTTTCAGCTGTTTTTAGAACATGTCAAATTTTGACATTTTTGCCATACTATAGCCTTGCTTTTTTTTGGTCATTTTTCAACATGCTATTTTGTGGGGTTTTTGGCCGTTTTTGGATGTTTTTCAACACTGTATACTATAACATGCCTCTACATGCTATTCTAAGTGGTTTTCAGCTGTTTTTAGAACATGTCAAATTTTGACATTTTTGCCATACTATAGCCTTGCTTTTTTCGTCATTTTTTCAACATGCTATTTTGTGGGGGTTTTGGCCATTTTGAGATGTTTTTTCAACACTGTATACTATAACATGCCTCTACATGCTATTCTAAGTGGTTTTCAGCTGTTTTTAGAACATGTCAAATTTTGACATTTTTGCCATACTATAGCCTTGCTTTTTTTTGGTCATTTTTCAACATGCTATTTTGTGGGGTTTTGGGCCGTTTTTGGATGTTATTTCAACACTGTATACTATAACATGCCTCTACATGCTATTTTAGGTGGTTTTCACCTGTTTTTAGAGCATGTCAAATTTTGACATTTTCGCCATACTATAGCCTTGCTTTTTTCGTCATTTTTTCAACATGCTATTTTGTGGGGGTTTTGGCCATTTTGAGATGTTTTTTCAACACTGTATACTATAACATGCCTCTACATGCTATTCTAAGTGGTTTTCAGCTGTTTTTAGAACATGTCAAATTTTGACATTTTGCCATACTATAGCCTTGCTTTTTTTTGGTCATTTTTCAACATGCTATTTTGTGGGGTTTTTGGCCGTTTTGGGATGTTTTTTCAACACTGTATACTATAACATGCCTCTACATGCTATTCTAAGTGGTTTTCAGCTGTTTTTAGAACATGTCAAATTTTGACATTTTCGCCATACTATAGCCTTGCTTTTTTTTTCGTCATTTTTTCAACATGCTATTTTGTGGGGTTTTTGGCCGTTTTTGGATGTTATTTCAACACTGTATACTATAACATGCCTCTACATGCTATTCTAAGTGGTTTTCAGCTGTTTTTAGAACATGTCAAATTTTGACATTTTTGCCATACTATAGCCTTGCTTTTTTTTGGTCATTTTTCAACATGCTATTTTGTGGGGTTTTTGGCCGTTTTGGGATGTTTTTTCAACACTGTATACTATAACATGCCTCTACATGCTATTCTAAGTGGTTTTCAGCTGTTTTTAGAACATGTCAAATTTTGACATTTTCGCCATACTATAGCCTTGCTTTTTTCGTCATTTTTTCAACATGCTATTTTGTGGGGTTTTTGGCCGTTTTTGGATGTTTTTCCAACACTGTATACGAAAACATGCCTCTACATGCTATTCTAAGTGGTTTTCAGCTGTTTTTAGAACATGTCAAATTTTGACATTTTTGCCATACTATAGCCTTGCTTTTTTAGTCATTTTTTCAACATGCTATTTTGTGGGATTTTTGGCCGTTTTTGGATGTTTTTCCAACACTGTATACTATAACATGCCTCTACATGCTATTCTAAGTGGTTTTCAGCTGTTTTTAGAACATGTCAAATTTTGACATTTTCGCCATACTATAGCCTTGCTTTTTTTTTTCGTCATTTTTTCAACATGCTATTTTGTGGGGTTTTTGGCCATTTCTGGATGTTTTTTCAACACTGTATACTATAACATGCCTCTACATGCTATTCTAAGTGGTTTTCAGCTGTTTTTAGAACATGTCAAATTTTGACATTTTTGCCATACTATAGCCTTGCTTTTTTTTGGTCATTTTTCAACATGCTATTTTGTGGGGTTTTTGGCCGTTTTGGGATGTTTTTTCAACACTGTATACTATAACATGCCTCTACATGCTATTCTAAGTGGTTTTCAGCTGTTTTTAGAACATGTCAAATTTTGACATTTTCGCCATACTATAGCCTTGCTTTTTTCCGTCATTTTTCAACATGCTATTTTGTGGGTTTTTGGCCGTTTTGGATGTTATTTCAACACTGTATACTATAACATGCCTCTACATGCTATTCTAAGTGGTTTTCAGCTGTTTTAGAACATGTCAAATTTTGACATTTTTGCCATACTATAGCCTTGCTTTTTTTTGGTCATTTTTCAACATGCTATTTTGTGGGGTTTTTGGCCGTTTTGGGATGTTTTTTCAACACTGTATACTATAACATGCCTCTACATGCTATTCTAAGTGGTTTTCAGCTGTTTTTAGAACATGTCAAATTTTGACATTTTCGCCATACTATAGCCTTGCTTTTTTCATCATTTTTCAACTTGCTATTTTGTGGGTTTTTGGCCATTTTGAGATGTTTTTTCAACATGCCTCTACATGCTATTCTAAGTGGTTTTCAGCTGTTTTTAGAACACGTCAAATTTTGACATTTTTGCCATACTATAGCCTTGCTTTTTTTTCTGTCATTTTTTCAACATGCTATTTTGTGGGGTTTTTGGCCGTTTTTGGATGTTATTTCAACACTGTATACTATAACATGCCTCTACATGCTATTCTAAGTGGTTTTCAGCTGTTTTTAGAACATGTCAAATTTTGACATTTTGCCATACTATAGCCTTGCTTTTTTTTTGTCATTTTTCAACATGCTATTTTGTGGGGTTTTGGCCGTTTTGGGATGTCATTTCAACACTGTATGCTATAACATGCCTCTACATGCTATTCTAAGTGCTTTTCAGCTGTTTTTAGAACATGTCAAATTTTGACATTTTTGCCATACTATAGCCTTGCTTTTTTGGTCATTTTTTCAACATGCTATTTAATGGGTTTTTGGCCATTTTGGGATGTTTTTCAACACTGTATACTATAACATGCCTTTACATGCTATTCTTAGTGGTTTTCAGCTGTTTTTAGAACATGTCAAATTTTGACATTTTCGCCATACTATAGCCTTGCTTTTTTTTTTTGTCATTTTTTCAAAAATTTATTTTGTGGGGTTTTGGCCATTTTGGGATGTTTTTCAACACTGTATACTATAACATGCCTCTACATGCTATTCTAAGTGGTTTTCAGCTGTTTTTAGAACATGTCAAATTTTGACATTTTTGCCATACTATAGTCTTGCTTTTTTTTTCGTCATTTTTTCAACATGCTATTTTGTGGGGTTTTTGGCCGTTTTGGGATGTTATTTCAACACTGTATACTATAACATGCCTCCACATGCTATTCTAAGTGGTTTTCAGCTGTTTTTAGAACATGTCAAATTTTGACATTTTCGCCATACTATAGCCTTTCTTTTTTTTCGTCATTTTTTCAACATGCTATTTTGTGGGTTTTGGCCATTTTGGATGTTATTTCAACACTGTATACTATAACATGCCTCTACATGCTATTCTAAGTGGTTTTCAGCTGTTTTTAGAACATGTCAAATTTTGACATTTTTGCCATACTATAGCCTTGCTTTTTTTTTTGGTCATTTTTTCAACATGCTATTTTATGGGGTTTTTGGCCGTTTTGGGATGTTATTTCAACACTGTATACTATAACATGCCTCTACATGCTATTCTAAGTGGTTTTCAGCTGTTTTTAGAACATGTCAAATATTGACATTTTTGCCATTCTATAGCCTTGCTTTTTTCCCGTCATTTTTTCAACATGCTATTTTTTGGGTTTTTGTCCGTTTTTGGATGTTTTTTCAACACTGTATACTATAACATGCCTCTACATATACTTATATTATATTATACATAACATTGGTCATCAGACATAAAAATGTCAAGTGCTAATGTCATGTTGCTGATACTATTATGAATATTAGTATTATGGATATTATTACTACTATTATTATTATTATTACTACTATTATTAATACTATCACTACTATTATGTGTGCGATGCCTTCAAACTGATGTTATTACCATCATTAGTATTATATGTACACCTCTAAATATTGCCCCTATTCTGCTGTCATCATTACCATGCTCATGTGTATCCTTGCCATCATCAGATTGCACCTTACCACTGCATTTGCACTACCTCAGTACTCTTTTGCACTACCTCAACATTCTATTTATTCTATTTTTATATATTTATGTTTATTTCTATCTTCTATTATTCTCCTTATTTTTCTGTGTATGTCTCTGTATGTCTTACGTGCCAAGCTGCTGTGACAACTAAATTTCCCTCCGGGATCAATAAAGTCGTCTAAGTCTAAGTCTAAGTCTACATGTTATTCTAAGTGGTTTTCAGCTGTTTTTAGAACATGTCAAATTTTGACATTTTTGCCATACTATAGCCTTGCTTTTTTCGTCATTTTTTCAACATGCTATTTTGTGGGGTTTTTGGCCGTTTTTGGATGTTTTTCCAACACTGTATACTATAACATGCCTCTACATGCTATTCTAAGTGGTTTTCAGCTGTTTTTAGAACATGTCAAATTTTGACATTTTTGCCATACTATAGCCTTGCTTTTTTTTTTGGTCATTTTTTCAACATGCTATTTTATGGGGTTTTTGGCCGTTTTGGGATGTTATTTCAACACTGTATACTATAACATGCCTCTACATGCTATTCTAAGTGGTTTTCAGCTGTTTTTAGAACATGTCAAATATTGACATTTTTGCCATTCTATAGCCTTGCTTTTTTTCCCGTCATTTTTTCAACATGCTATTTTTTGGGTTTTTGTCCGTTTTTGGATGTTTTTTCAACACTGTATACTATAACATGCCTCTACATGCTATTCTAAGTGGTTTTCAGCTGTTTTAGAACATGTTTTCATGGTCATTTTTCAACATGCTATTTTGTTTTTTGGCGTTTTGGATGTTTTTAACACTGTATACTATAACATGCCTCTACATGCTATTATTTTTAGAACATGTCAAATTTTGACATTTTTTTTTGGTCATTTTTCAACATGCTATTTTGTGGGTGTTTTGGCCATTTCTGGATGTTTTTTCAACACTGTATACTATAACATGCCTCTACATGCTATTCTAGTGGTTTTCACTGTTTTTAGAACATGTCAAATTTTGACATTTTGCCATACTATAGCCTTGCGTTTTTCGTCATTTTTCAACATGCTATTTTGTGGGGGTTTTGGCCATTTCTGGATGTTTTTTCAACACTGTATACTATAACATGCCTCTACATGCTATCCTAAGTGGTTTTCAGCTGTTTTTAGAACATGTCAAATTTTGACATTTTGCCATACTATAGCCTTGCTTTTTTTTTCATTTTTTTCAACATGCTATTTTGTGGGGTTTTTGGCCATTTCTGGATGTTTTTTCAACACTGTATACTATAACATGCCTCTACATGCTATCCTGAGTGGTTTTCGGCTGTTTTTAGAACATGTGAAATTTTGACATTTTTGCCATACTATAGCCTTGCTTTTTTTGGTCATTTTTCAACATGCTATTTTGTGGGGTTTTGGCCGTTTTTGGGATGTTTTTCCAACACTGTATACTATAACATGCCTCTACATGTTATTCTAAGTGGTTTTCAGCTGTTTTTAGAACATGTCAAATTTTGACATTTTTGCCATACTATAGCCTTGCTTTTTTAGTCATTTTTTCAACATGCTATTTTGTGGGGTTTTTGGCCGTTTTTGGATGTTTTTCCAACACTGTATATTATAACATGCCTCTACATGCTATTCTAAGTGGTTTTCAGCTGTTTTTAGAACATGTCAAATTTTGACATTTTTGCCATACTATAGCCTTGCTTTTTTTTTGGTAATTTTTTCAACATGCTATTTTGTGGGGTTTTTGGCCGTTTTTGGATGTTTTTCCAACACTGTATATTATAACATGCCTCTACATGCTATTCTAAGTGGTTTTCAGCTGTTTTTAGAACATGTCAAATTTTGACATTTTTGCCATACTATAGCCTTGCTTTTTTTTTGGTAATTTTTTCAACATGCTATTTTGTGGGGTTTTTGGCCGTTTTGAGATGTTTTTTCAACACTGTATACTATAACATGCCTCTACATGCTATTTTAGGTGGTTTTCACCTGTTTTTAGAGCATGTCAAATTTTGACATTTTTGCCATACTATAGCCTTGCTTTTTTAGTCATTTTTTCAACATGCTATTTTGTGGGGTTTTTGGCCGTTTTTGGATGTTTTTCCAACACTGTATATTATAACATGCCTCTACATGCTATTCTAAGTGGTTTTAAGCTGTTTTTAGAACACATCAAATTTTGACATTTTTGCCATACTATAGCCTTGCTTTTTTCGTCATTTCTTCAACATGCTATTTTGTGGGATTTTTGGCTGTTTTGGGATGTTTTTTCAACACTGTATATTATAACATGCCTCTACATGCTATTCTAAGTGGTTTTCAGCTGTTTTTAGAACACATCAAATTTTGACATTTTTGCCATACTATAGCCTTGCTTTTTTCGTCATTTTTTCAACATGCTATTTTGTGGGGTTTTTGGCTGTTTTGGGATGTTTTTTCAACACTGTATACTATAACATGCCTCTACATGCTATTCTAAGTGGTTTTCAGCTGTTTTTAGAACATGTCAAATTTTGACATTTTCGCCATACTATAGCCTTGCTTTTTTTTGGTCATTTTTTCAACATGCTATTTTGTGGGGGTTTTGGCCGTTTTGGGATGTTTTTTCAACACTGTATACTATAACATGCCTCTACATGCTATTTTAGGTGGTTTTCAGCTGTTTTTAGAGCATGTCAAATTTTGACATTTTCGCCATACTATAGCCTTGCTTTTTTCGTCATTTTTTCAACATGCTATTTTGTGGGGTTTTTGGCCATTTCTGGATGTTTTTTCAACACTGTATACTATAACATGCCTCTACATGCTATTCTAAGTGGTTTTCAGCTGTTTTTAGAACATGTCAAAGTTTGACATTTTTGCCATACTATAGCCTTGCTTTTTTCGTCATTTTTTCAACATGCTATTTTGTGGGGTTTTTGGCCGTTTTGGGATGTTTTTTCAACACTGTATACTATAACATGCCTCTACATGCTATTCTAAGTGGTTTTCAGCTGTTTTTAGAACATGTCAAATTTTGACATTTTTGCCATACTATAGCCTTGCTTTTTTTTGTCATTTTATCAACATGATATTTTATGGGTTTTATGGATGTTTTTGGATGTCGTTTCAACACTGTATACTATAACATGCCTCTACATGCTATTCTAAGTGGTTTTCAGCTATTTATAGAACATGTAAAATTTTGACATTTTCACCATACTATAGCCTTGCTTTTTTCATCATTTTTTCAACATGCTATTTTAAGGAGTTTTTGGCCGTTTTTAAATGTTTTTCCAACACTGTATACTATAACATGCCTCTAGATGTTATTGTAAGTGGTTTTCAGCTGTTTTTAGAACATGTCAAATTTTGACATTTTTGCCATACTATAGCCTTGCTTTTTTTTTCGTCATTTTTTCAACATGCTATTTTGTGGGGTTTTTGGCCGTTTTGGGATGTTATTTCAACACTGTATACTATAACATGCCTCTACATGCTATTCTAAGTGGTTTTCAGCTGTTTTTAGAACATGTCAAATTTTGATATTTTTGCCATACTATAGCCTTGCTTTTTTCATCATTTTTTCAACATGCTATTTTGTGGGGTTTTCTGGCCATTTTTGGATGTTTTTTCAACACTGTATACTATAACATGCCTCTACATGCTATTCTAAGTGGTTTTCAGCTGTTTTTAGAACATGTCAAATTTTGACATTTTCGTCATTTTTTCAACATTCTATTTTTCATGGGTTTTTTTGTTCGTTTTTGGATTTTTTTTCAACACTGTATACTATAGCATGCCTGGACATGCTATTCTAAGTGGTTTTAAGCTCTTTTTTGGGCGTGTTAAATTTTGACATTTTTTGCCATACTATAGTCTTTCTTTTTTGGTCATATTTTTCAATATACCAGTCTATTTGTTTTCGGGCCGTTTATGGATGTCTTTTTTAACACTGTATACTGTTTGTTTTTTCTTTACTAGTACTAGTTTTTTGCCATTTTTTTTTAACATTCTTTACCATCTCAGCATTCTATTTTATGCCTTTTTCAGCTTTTTTCAGCTGTTTTAGGGAGATGTCATTTTTTGACATTTGTCATCATTCTATAGTATTGCTTTTCAGGCCATTTTTTCGACATGCCAAATTACGTTTTTTTTGGCCATTTTTTCTACATTCCCTGCTATGGCATGTCTCGGCACACTTTTTTATGCAGCTTTCAGCTGTTTTGGGAACATGTAACTTTTCGACATTTTTAGCCATACTATACTATTGCTTTTTGGGTCATTTTCTCGACATGCCATATTATGAAGTTTTTCTTTCCAACATTCTATGCCATGGCATATCTTGGAATGCTATTTAATGCAGTTATCAGCAGGTTTGAGCTGTTTTTGGGAAATGTCGTATTTTGAAATTTTTTGGAATTCCTTCGTATTGCTTTTTGGATCAATTTTTATACATACCATATTATGGTGTTTTGGGCCATTTTAGCAACTTTCCATGACATGGCGTATCTCGGTACGCTATTTTATGCAGTTTTCAGCAGTTCTGAGCTGCTTTTGGGAAATGTCATTTTTTGATATTTTGTGCCATAGTATCGTATTGCTTTTCGGGTCATTTTTTCGATATGTCATATTATAGGGGTTTTTTTTGCCGTTTTTGCAACATTCCATGCCATTGCGTGTCTTGGCACACTATTTTATGCAGTTTACAACTGTTTTTTTGAAATGTCTTTTTTTGAAAATTTTCACCATACTACAGTATTGCTCTTTGGGTCATTTTTTCGACAGAAAATATTCATTCCGTGCCATGGCATGTTTCGGCATGCTATTTTATGCAGTTTTCAGCTTTTTTAGGGAATGTCATTTTTTGACATTTTTCGCCACAATATAGGGTCATTTATTCGACATGCCACATTATGGTGTTTTTGGCCATTTTTGCAACAGTCCACGCCATGGCGTGTCTTGGCACAGTTTTTTTGCAGTTATTTGCAGTTTTCAGCTGTTTTTGGGACATGTCATTTTTTGACATTTTTTGCCAAACTATAGTATTTCTTTTTGGGTTATTTTTTCGAATTGCCATATTATGGTGTTTTTGGTCGGTTTGTCAACATTCCATTCTATGGCGTGTCTTGCCACACGTAGTATGTAGTATGTAGTTTTCAGTTTTTTCCAGCTGTTTTTGGGATGTCATTTTTCACCATACTGTAGTATTTGTTTTTGGGTAATTTTTTCAACATGCCATATTATGGTGTTTTTATGCACTTTTTGGAACATTCCATGCCATTGTGTGTCTTGGCACACTATTATGCATTTTTGAGCTGATTTAAGGAATGTCATTTTTTGACATTTTTCGCCATAAAATAGTATTGCTTTTTGGGTTATTTTTTCGACATGCCATATTATGGTGTTTTTGGCCATTTTTGCAACACTCTATGCCATGGCTTGTCTTGGCACACTATTTTATGCAGTTTTCTTCAGTTTTCAGCTGTTTTTGGGACATGTCATTTTTAGCCATACTATACTATTGCTTTTTAGGTCATTTTTTTTATATGCTTTATTATGGTGTCTTTGGCTATTTTTTGCAACATTCTTTGCCATGGCGTGTCTCGGCACACTATTTTATGCAGTTTTCAGCTGTTTTTGGGACATGTTATTCTTTGACATTTTTTGCCATTCTATAGTATTGCTTTTTGGGTCATTTTTTCGACATGCCATATTATTGTATGTCGTCAAAAATGGCACCAGTACGTGGTAGTATAGCATGCCCTCAAAAATGGCACCAAATGGCAACAATACATCATATTAGAGTATGTCATAAAAATGGCACAAAAACGTCAAAGTAAAGTATGTCATCAAAAATGGCACAGAAACCCCATATTATAGAATGTCATCAAAATTTGCACCAAATTGCACCAAAACCCCATGGTATGTTTTGTTGTTGAAAATCATGAAAAAAACGTCATAGTATAGTTTGTCGGCAAGACTCCTGAAAAATTGTCAAAGTTTAGTGCCTTCAGAAATCATTAAAAAATGTCTTTGTATGTTATGTTGTCAAAGATAATAAAAAAAGATTTTAGTACACTATGTCGTCAAAAATGAGGAAAAAAAGCCATACTTCAGTATGTCAATCAAACATGAAAAGACATTATAATAAAGTATGTCTACGAAAATCATCATAAAAACGCTATAGTTTACTGTCAAAAATCAAGTAAATACTATAATAATATAGTATATCAGCGAAAATCATGAAAAATGTCATTGTGCACTATGTTATCAATAATCATGAAAAATGTTATATAGTATGTCATCAAAAGTGACAACAAAACGGCATAGTATAGTATGTTGTCAAAAATCATGAAAACAAGTTGATAGCATTTCGATGAAAATCATGAAAAAAATGTCTTACTTTAGCATGTGGTCGAAAATCAATAAAAAAAAGTCAAACTACAGTTTGCCATCGCAAAGCATGACAAAAAAGTCATGGTATTGTATGCTTATATAGTATGTAGTATGTCATCATATACTCACTCACACTTCCACTTTTAAACACAAAACTAATGACTGGGCCATTTACTAGTTCACATCACTGAGCTGGTGAGCAGGGAGAAAGGTGATAAGTAGCCAGCACATGAGGGTGTGGCCAAAGAAATGCTTCATCTTGGTCACATTGAACTCATAGGGAAGACGCTTGCAAGGACAAAGGCAGACAAGAGCCCAGGAGAGTTAGCAACATTCATTATCACACATCCAGCTTCCTCTGCCTAAATCTAATTCTTAATCCTATACCTCAAGTGTGATTATTTTCAACTGATCTGTTATAGACGTGGTCACGCAAACTCAGACAGATAAACCGACTGATTAATTAATAATAAACTTCTTCTTTTTTTTATCTGTCTTTACAACCTTATTTCTCTCTGTAAAGCCTGTGGATGGGTGTGAAATTAATTTTTTGGTCTAATTTGAAATTGAACATTCCCCTCCTTTCTCTGCTCTGCTATGGCACAATTTAAATTGCTGCAGTAATGGGGGTCAGCCAGGAGTCAATATTATTTCTTTTTGTCTCGTCTGGAGGGACCAGAGGTGAGAAAAGCTCATCATGAAGAGTGAGAGAGGTGGAATAGAGAGAGTGAGAGAGGAGAAGAGGGAGAGGGGGAGGGGTTGAAGATATGGATTGGTGGTGAGGTAGGTAAATTAAATGTTTCTATCTTGACTGCGTATGGAAAATGAGGGCCATGGGGAACTATTGTTAGATGAGGACCCATGTGTGATGAGGAGGCAAAAGAAGAAGAGGTGGTTGGCAACTTACTTAAGACTGCCAGTGTTGTTCTTCCTCTCTTGCTCCTCTCGACGGGCCCGCAGCTGCTCCTCAGCCATGGACATCTCCTCCTCCATGTTGCTGATCTCCTCCTTGGCACGTCGACGGTTCTCCTGAAAGAGCAACATACACATATGAGGGATGTACCCTGGAAGATAAACATCACTTTTTAGTTAAATGGCCAATGGACCTGTGCGACCAGTGACAATCTATTTTTCTTTCTAACAGATTACAAGCCAAAATTGTTAGAAACCACTGGTTCAAGGGCCCTGACACGTCATCTGTTGGCCATGTCGGATTGTCTGTGGCCCTAGTTTTGGCAGTGTCCTACACTGTTGGCACTAGTCGGGCATGTCGACTCAGCAGCTAGTTTATTGGTGAGTGGAATCACTCTGATTGGCAGTTCAACGCACAAGGTGTGAAACCTAAGTAAAAGGAAAACAAATGACTGAAGTGAAGAGGGCATGAGACTGAAAAAACTTGGTTCATGCTGGTTTATATCTAGTGAAGTGCAGCCATAAGACACTTGATACTTATAATTCATTATAAATCACATTTATAATGCATTATAATTCACTACAGATGCCCACACAATGCACTATAGATGTGGTCTTCATAGCTGTGTTTCCCAAATGTATTATGTTAGGTAAGATTATGTGTTTTTAGTCATTGAGCTCTTCAGCAGAAATAGTTTGAAATCGTTTATGGTTAATATTGAACATCCGGTTGTGTTAATGTGCTAACTAGCTATCTAACTTCTTTAGTCCAACCTGTGAGTTTTCCAGTTATCATTTTTTGAATAACAAATACAGATTACCAGATAATGCCGGATGCTATGGAGAGTTATTTTTTAATGAAGAATGATTGATGATGTGCACGTATGTAGTGGCTTTGTTCACTCAAAGAACTGAACTCTGTTAAACACTAGGTATGATTATAATATTGGGCAGAGTGCAATTATCAAGACTTAGTGCAATTTATTGATTATTTATTACTGTTGTTCTGTGATAATATTTGCTGTCTTTTTTTTAACTTTTATCTTGTATTTTTTACCCTCTCCCTCTAAGAGAGTATGCACTAAAATTTCACTATACATCTGTACAATGACAATTAAGTACTGTATGGTATTGTATTTCCTCTCATGCAGGCACAAATGTATGTCCCAAAAGCTGTAGTCTCTGCAATATGTTTAGGAAAGAAACAGACAGCCTTTGTCACCAGTAGTTCTTTGATGTCGGTTTGGTGTTTGTGGGTCTTAAAGGACAAAGCCCAAATTATGAAATCAGAATAAAAGCACAGATATATGTGGACATTCCTGGTTCTGTAATGAATTAACCCAAATTGTGTTTCGTAGGTACCAGCCTTGTATTTTCTTACCTGTCTACTCTTTCCTGCATGTTTGATGCTATAAAACATGGGTCCAAGTTCTGCCAGCCACTCTCCATCCACTGCAGTCACACACTGCATGTACTCCTGCAAAACAAAGCACAAGTTTATCATCAGCAATGCATACCATATATCACTGATTGTTTTCATGCTGGCCGACTTCTCTAGCTAACAGACTTTTTACCTTGGTGGTCATGACGAGCTCGTGGTAGATGATGTAGTCAGGAGTGTAGCCCATACCGAACAGTGAGCTGGTAGGATGGAGGTGACATGGCATGCCTGTCCTCACGTTCACATATTCACCAATGCCCTGGGAGCAAACACAGGCATAAATAACAAATTAAAATGTGCAGCTGAGAATTTCTGTCTGTGTTGATCTAAGTGCGTGCGTGTGTGTGTGTGTGTGTGTGTGTGTGTGTGTGTGTGTGTGTGTGTGTGTGTGTGTGTGTGTGTGTTTGCACCTGCCGCCTGCATCTACAGGAGCACCTTAAGGTCAGAGCAAATCAGGTCATATGGGCTAATTTGCTTCTCCACCTGGCTCAGACAGCAGGAAAATAAATTTGAAGTATATCCAACTGTGCTACAATTGCCTGGGTTAGCCACCTACTCATAAGTCAAATGGAGAACCTTGATTATACAGTCATAACTACAAATTCCCTTTCAGATTTTAGCAGTGTATAATGTGAAGCCAGAAGGGATATTTCACCACTCTGTAATTATGCTGCTATAAATCTGCCACAACCAGTTGCCACTAGGCGTAACATATTCACTGAAAAAAAAAGAGAATAAAAAAATGAGTGGAGGAAGTACTTTGAGCTTTGCAGCCTGGTGGAAATATGCAGCACAGATGCACTTTCTGATGATGTCCCAGTCTGATCCACAGGAAATCAGGTTCATCCTCTGTTGCACCATGATGTCCTTTAATTGGGAGCGCACTTCACGCACCTGCACAAAAACAATATTTATTAGAAGTGGAACCACATAGAAAACAAGTCCATCCTGCTGGCTTGCAATCAAGGGGGAAATATAGCACTGATGTCATGTAAAAAAAATGTAATTTTATCATTTTGTCAGTGTAATCAGCTAACCACTACATTAAAAATCAGCAGGACACTAACTAGGTCGCACAGGACGTTAATCACATATGACACATAATCAAACACCAAATTAAAAGCAAGAAAACAGTTTAAACTGAGATTTCCACATTACCATCTTGATGTGCTGGTATTTGTGTGAAACTGGATGGCAGTGTTAAATAAGAGAACAGGCAAAAATTAGGAGTCTGACCTTGCGCATGGCCTTGGTGTGGATGAAGTGCTCATTGCACCAGATGCTGGAGTAATTGTTGTTCTTCCACTGCATGTAAACATTAAGGTAGGTGAGGTGGTCACTCTCTGGGACTGAGAACTTCTCCCTCACCTGGTCACTCTCCTCCTCACGACCCTGCAGAGACACACAGATTGAGCCTTCTTGCATCAATACGATTTTTTGGGGTTGTTTTTCCTCATGCCAAAATATTGTGAACAAGCTTTTTTATGCATTTAATAGTGACAGCTGTTAAAAACAATATTCAAAATCACTAAAACATTACAGGCTGTGAAGCTAAAAAAAGAAGCCATGAACACAACATAAATAAAAAAAAAAAAACCTTGTTAATGTTAAACTGATATAACATTATCGCTTATACATCCAGTAGTTATGGAATGACATTATCATTCATTTGGAGTTGAGTTTCTGGTCACCTGGTGAGTGTAAGTCCATTATTTACTCTCTTTTTATCTCTGTTTTTGGTTTCCACTTATTCTTGAGGGAGACACCTGCCTTTAAGCTGCTACATGCTCCACTGTTTACCAGCTAGTTTAGTCAGCCTGTCTGACTGCCTATCTGTTATTGCGTTTTCACTAAAAACAGCCTGCTACCACCAAAAACTACACTATGACAGTTAAGTAAAACATGAGATCTGCATGCTGAAAAACCATAACAATCAGCTGAAAATACAAAATAGCTCCATAGAGCTTAAGGGAGCTGCAGATTCCTGGGATAATACTCTCTCGGTTCATCACTTCAAGTGACCCCCTTCACATACAAGTAATCATGTGACCCATTGTTAATATAACCTATAGATTATAGCCACTTTAACACACCAAAATTCATTAAAAGTATGTGTGATTTATCACTAAGAAACTACATGTTACATCTCATTGTACAAACCTGTACTGTAAAATGGCAAAGACATGAACTATGACAATAAGCAGTTGTCTATCTTGACTGACTACATCTATAGGCACAAAATATTCTTTTTTTATGCCCTTATTTCAAAAAAGACAATACACCTAAGTTGTATTACATGAGTAATGAAAATGAATATTTCACTGAAATTCCTGTTTACATGCAGCGTGCATACTTCAATAATGTTGCCCTAACATGACTGATTGTGCTATTTTGCTTCTTTGCATCAAAACATTTTTTGATTTTTTTTCACTGATGGTGGACTCATTTAATTGTGCAATTACAGCCTCCCTCTTTTATTCTTTTAAGTCACCCTATTGTGAAGGGCACGTTAAGAGATTTGAGCATATCCAAAAACCTTTCATGACAATATAAAGAGCAGACCATAAACAGACAAGAGGCCATATGAAAAGAATGCTCCTAAAACCCAACTCATATCAACATCCCACGTCTTCATCAGAAAATACTGAAAATACTAATTCAGAGTATCCAAACCTAATATGCTGTCTGCATGACCCGTATAAAATTCAGAATATTGATATATTCAGAATAATAGTGGAGTGTCTGTGTGCATGTGAATGTAGTTAGTGACACTGTATAAAATGTGACGTACTTTTGGTCTGTAGAAGATGGCCGGCACTGACAGCATGGAGACAATGATGAGGATGTCAGCACTGCAGCCCATGTCGCAGGATACAATGAGCATCTTGGAGAGGGCAGGGTCGAGAGGAAACTCTACCATCAGACGCCCCGTCGGTGTCAAAGCACCTGAAATGAAAAAAAGAGAGCACAGTTAACAGGCCAGTAGTGAAGATTATCAAAGTACATGAGTCGTGAAGAATGTAGGAGGAACGAGTAAAAGACCAGTGATAAGCTTCTTTTCCATTAACAGCCTGCTGGCGTGAGAAGGAAGCCAGCAGAACGTGACACTTATTTGTCTATCACCATGAGAGACGAGGATGAACTGTTGACAGTTGAGAATACTTGTTCAGAAAAAAAAAAGAGAGCGAGATCAAAAACTTTGCCAGTGCTGATTTAAATGATTAGACGACAGAGTCTAAGAAGCTTATGAGGAGGAAAAGCAGAGAAGCGGAGCAGCCAGTTTGGGGCAGGTAAGCCTTAATCAGAGATAATCTGCTGTTAACACACCATACACGGAATCATCAAAAGTCCCCCCTCATCCCGAAATCCCTAAATCCCCTGGAATCTGGCTAAGGATGAGACAGAAATGAGACCTGACCAGTCAAATCAAACACAGGATCAGTTACTAGGCAATTACTTCACTGGCTAAACTGCACAACTGCCTCCTCCAGGCCTATTTGCTGTGTCTGCAGCATCACTGTAGCATCCTTTAAACAGTAAGTCTCACGCCTGTGTTTGTGGTGTCAGCTTCACTATGAGGGAGCTCAAACCAGCAATGAGGGGAAAATATGATCTTGAAATACCCACAATTCTCTGTCACAGCTTCATCTTCATCTCAAAAGGGGGATGATTTAATATTGCTTGTGTTCTCTGTATATAAGACTGATCGAGGTATTGAAAGGCCTGTGACTAGAGGCAAGGAAAAGAAAACTGATATAAATATAGTTAGGATACACAGCATTACATCATTAGTACTATTTTTAATCAATTCAGTAAAGTACAGGTGGCATCAGCAAACACCCAACCAAAAACCCCTTTTCTACAGTAAAAAGTATACCCCTGTATTTATGTCTTGTTGTCTCTTTTTTGCTGCTATGCATGTGTGGATTTATCTTGTGTGTCTAGCCCTGTGTTGCAGCATTGTGACTGCAGCAAAACCAACTGCTTTTTGGGGACAAATAAAGGCCTTGAAGTTAATTACAAGTGTTTGAGTTTTTTTTGTTCAGTCATTAATGTTTGATTTAGATCTGCAACAATTATTTGATTAATCAATTTGTCTATACACATACAAAGTATCTGTTCCAGCCTCTCAAATGGGCTGCAACTAACAATTATTTTCATTCCTGATTAATGTAATGATTATTTTCATGATTAATTTATATTTGTTTAGTCTATCATATGTGAGAAAATTGGTGAAAAATGTCAATCAGTATTTCAAAAGCCTGAGACGACATCCTAAAATGTTTACTACCATGAAAGAGAAAAGTAACCAGAATCCACAAGCACATTTCAGAAGTTGAAATTTGATTTTTAAATTTTTTATTAAAATTACTCAAACTGAAATCAAAATTAGTTAGCAAATAATTTGATAACTGACAGCTAAACGATTGATTGTTGCAGCTCTATTCTCTAATGTGAATATTTGCCTTTTCTCTTTTTTTCTCTGTGACAGCAAACTATCTGAATATCTTTGAGTTTTAGACAAAACAAGACATTTGAACACATAACCTTAAGCTCTGGAATTAGTGATGGGAATTTTTCCAAATTTACTGACATTTTATAGAGTAAACAATTAATAGATAAATTGAAAATACAATCAGTAGATTAATCAATAATGAAAACAACTGTTAGATGCAGCCCTAATTTAAATGCACATTGAAGGATTTTGCCAAACATTTAAGTCTGTCAGTTTCCTGAAGATGGACCTTGTATGTTGACGACAAAATAATGTAATCAGTTTAGACTTTGTTCAGATGCATACAAAACTGAATGTAGGTTATTGTAATAAATGTTTTTCACGCTGCCAGCTTGACAATCCCAAAAGACAGAGGTGAACTGATCAAGTTTGCTTTTCTTTTAGACCTAACAACATTTTAATAGATACAGCACATATTGCCAAAATCTTTCATTGGGGACATAATTAGCTCTCACAAACATAAAATACTCAGCATATTAAAAATCTATTGGCAAAGTCAATTTCATGTAAATATTTAGAAAACAAAAAGTACCATATCAGCATGATATGATAATGATATGCCTCCAGTAATTCCAGCCCCTGTACACCACCTACCTGTGTTGTCCAGAGCTCCTAAAATCCAGAGCTGGTACATGGAGTTGAGCATGTTGTCCTCAGGAGGTGGATCCATGAAGTGGAAGAGAAGCAAATCCTGAACACCCAGAGACTTCAACAGCAGGACTACGTTGGCCAGGTTGGTCCTCTGGATCTCTGGTATGGTGGTAGTCAGCATCTCATTCTTATAGGCACTCTGAGTGTAAAGCCTGGACAAAAGCAGGAGGATAAAGAGAGAAACATGGTACAGATTAAAACCAGATTTTCGTAAACAAGAAAAGTGTGCAGGTATTTGTAGATGTCAGCGGGATCCTAAATAAGCAGTAAGATGTGGATCATCTGCAAAGGAAAAAGCAGGAAATTATGACTTTGTAGTGGATTAAGTTGGGGATTCATTACTCAATCAACAATTAATTTAAATTATTAATTAATCAATAAATCAATACCAAACTATATAACTATAACTCAGAATGCAAAATTATGACTCAGAAAAATATGAATTGGTACAAAGATGAAGTGGAGTAATGGGGCTCAACTTTGGCTATCAGGAACAATAAGTTTACATTTAGAAATAGAATTTAAAAACCTCTGAGCACCACCCATTAAAATAGAAAGGCTGATAGCCCTTTTTGCCTCATTGATCAATCTAGTCTCATAATTTGAAGGTTTTTGGAGTTTTTTTTCCAGGTGTACAGGGACACGACATTATACACACACACATCACAAGATCAAGTGTCTTTATAAATGAAAGGTTTATTAAACTACTCACTACACAGCAAAACTACTCCGAAAAGACTACCAATGAATGAGTTTAAGAATAAGTATAGATAAAAAATTGAACATTGAACACAGCAAAGACACAAAGTGAATAAAATGACTAAATAAACAACAAACTAATGCAGCAACAGTAAAAATGAGGGGATGAAAACCAGTGAGGAACTGAATTAGATGTGACACCTGGACTTGATCAGGTGCAATGAAATTGTGCAAGATGATCAAACAGATGAGAAATTAAAATTAAAGAAAAGTCAATGTCAAGCATCGATCAACAGCAGAGAGGCAACCTACTGTATCCCATAAAACATTGAAGGAAAAGATAAAGAAGAGGCCTGATTACAGAATGGCCTATAATTGTATTGATGAGAGAGCCTAACTTAGGTCTAACACTTCCCATGTTTCCCTATCATTTAAGAGCACCAAACCCATAAAGCACAGGAAGGATTGATGCCAGGGAAAAGGTTCCCTCTGGAAAAGTTGCAGTGTGGCCTATGTGAGGTTGCTGGACAGTCAGCTCGGTTACACTTGCAAATCCGGTGACTGGCCTCGGTCGGTTTTTATGTTTGTTTTCTCCTTCTTTCTCTCCCAACGAACAGCTTGATCATCTTCTGACACCTCAGGTGGCTGAGATAAGATCCCGACTGACAGCCTATCAGGCTTTGTTTCACTCAAAGTCTCTTGACTCTCAAAAAGCCCAAAACCCTTCAACTTCACTGGAGTTATAACTCCTGTGACAAAGGGGTGTGGTGCTTGACCATCAAAGCGGGAAAAATACACTCCTCCCTTCCATCACTTCTACTGTTTTAACTCTCTAGTTCTAATTTTTCCTAAAGTGTTGATAAAGTTCACTACAGCCCTTCAAAGCTCCAATATTTGAAACCATGACGCTCTCCTCTGCTGATCGATACCAATCACTTACGGGAAAACCAAATAATTCTTTGGCAGATCATTAACTGAGTAAAACAGCATTTATTTCACAAACATAATGAGTATGTGTAAAAATAATTAAGTGTAACACTACAGTGTCAAAACACTCTGATATAATTAAAGGTTATTTAAAATCCTATTTGAGTAAAGGTATACAAGTACTAGCATCAAAATATAACAAAGTATGAAAGTACTCACTATGACTAAAGGTCTATCAAACAAAACCTATAATTAGAAAATCACAATTCGCATGATTGCAAACAATACAGCATCTGCAAACAACAGTGTATGGAGGAGGGATAATTAAGATACAGATAACGGACATGTATATCAAAATGCAAATCTGTATTAAGAGTCTTTCCATTAATTGTGAAGCACGCTGCTGGCAGAGGGTTACAAAAGGTCACACCCCTCCACACACACACACACACACACACACACACACACACACACACACACACACACACACACACACACACAGGCACAGCTTGTGTTTGTGAGTTTGGCCTCAAAATCGGCAAATAAGCAAAGTATGAGATCACCACACAACATTTCAAAGTACGCTTTACTTTGAATACGAAAATCAGTTAATGTGGTCCTCTCTTCCAGTCTGGAGATGTGCGGGTGTGTGTCACATGTTAATTGCACAACAAAAGCATACATTGTTAGTTTCTATGATGTAGGGATCTCCTGATGTCTCCTTGAGTCTTTGCAGGAGCCCAGTTGATAACAACTTGCCCACAATATGATACAATACACTTTATAGTCCCCGAAGCGGAAATTTGTCTTGGACTCAGTGCCGCAGATAATGTCGCCACACTTAAAACAAAAACAATTTTTGCACCATGACATTAAAACACAACAGCCTAAACAGCAGATAGGCAACTACACATAGTCACAGTTTCACCCAGTACAAATTGCACACATTGCACACGACACCTATTGCACTCACCCAGTGATAAAAACACATATTGCACATGCCCAGTAACAAAAACACGTATTGCACTCACAGTAATAAAAACACCATGAAACTATATAACACAATTCCTCAGGCAGCATTGTTTAAAACTTTTACAGAGGAAGAAACAAAGGACTTTTTTAAACACTTGAGTTTGCAGTGGGGGACTCTATATCGTCTGCCAGACGGCAAGAGCTCGTTCTGTGAGGAGAGGACGTGAGACGGGTCCGTCGTTATCCTCTGGGCCTGCCTGAGAAGAGACTCCTCTGATATGGACTGGAGGGGCTGGTATTCAGTCTTCCCCATCACCTTCATGGATGCATGTACAAGACGAGCAAGCTTACTTTTGCACTGTGCAGTAAGGGTGCCATACCATGCTGACAGCCCGTATCTGATCAAGCTCTCCAGAACGGCCTCCATGACTCTCTGGTCAACACCAAACACTCTGAGTCTGCGCAGAAAGTAAAGTCTCTGCTGTCGACGAGAGCACAGACTTTTGATGTGGACCTTCCAGCTGAAGGTGTCATCCAAGTGAATACCCAAATACTTGTACAAGCAAACCTGGTTAATGTGTTAATGATAGCAGGAGTATGGCCCCCCACTGATCTAAGATCCATTATCATCTCCTTTGTTTTTTTATATTTAAAATTAGACTGTTAGTGTCACAACATTGCACAAAGTTTTCAGGTTCAGAGCTGATGGACTTCTATCCGTGACTGCACTCCCAGACATCAGGAGAACTCTATTGTGATTTATGCAGACGACACCACCATTGGCCGTATTACAAACAACGATGAGAGTTCATACCGGGAGGAAATCAACAATTACTATCACTGAGAACCTATCTTGGACATCACACATCACCACCCAGGTTAAAAGAGCACAGAAAAGGCTGTCTTTCCTACGGAAATGTAGGAAGGCTAAATTCCAGAGCAGGATCCTGGTTAACTTCTGCAGAGGAGCAATAGAAAGCATACTGACTGGAAACATCACAAACTGGCATGGTTCGTGCTCGGCCCAGGACAGGAAGGCTCTACAGCAGGTGATTAAATCTGCCCAGAACATCACTGGTTCCCATTTACGGAGCATCAGTGACCTCGGTGAAGTGAGGTGTCTGCACAGAGCCCAAAGGACACCAAAAGACAGCAGCCACCCTAGCCACAGTCTGTTCACCCTGCTGCCATCTGGAAAAAGATACAGAAGTAGCTGTTGCCGAACCACCAGACTACGAAGCAGCTTCTTTCTCCAGGCTGAGAGACTCCTCAACTCCTCCTTCGACGCCAACAAGATGTAGCAGGATTTACTTCAATTTCATTTCTTCTTTAACAATGTTTAAAAAAATAAATAAATCTAAATTTTACCTTGTACATTTGTGCAGCAGGCTGAGGATAGCGGTGTCCTGCCTATAAGCAAACTGGAACGGGTCAAGTGCCCCGTTGACCTCTGCTTTGAGCACAGACAGCATAAATTTTTCAAAGCATTTCATAACAATTTAGGTCAGAGCCACAGGTCTAAAATAGTGTTTATCGGTTACACATGGTTTCTTAGCTATAGGAACTAAAATAGAAAAAGAAACAGTGTGTGTATCCACTGACTGTTGAAAGATGGGGCACCAAGCTGGGGTGAGCTCTTCTGCACAAGCCTTCGAGAGCAACGCAGAAACACCAGCCAGACCAGTGGATTTTTTGGGCACACACCTGTTTAAAAATGGACTGTATCCTGTGTGGGGTGACCCCAAGGGTTATCTAAAGAATCTCCAAAAGAAGTTTCAGTTTTGGGTAGGCATTTGAATATCTTCTTATCAGGAGTTGTCCTCATGGGAAACATTCAGAGTCTGAGAAGTGAAAGAATGACTTCACAAAGCCCTCAAATGACAATTACAGCTGTCAGAAGTAGGCGCTTATAATTACAGAATAATTCTGATGTAAATGGAGGTTTTGAGCTTGTGAGTGAGTGCCTGCAGGAACAGCTAAAAGGGTCTTTGAGTGGAGAATTCTTCATGCATGCAGAGTAAACCAGCGTGACTCATTCTCTCTGCTCTCAAACACACACACATCCACAACTACTCTACAACCTTTACTGTACTCAGTGTAAAGCTCCTCCAAAACTGATTTCTCAGAGATTTGTGTGAGCTGGTGTGTGAGAGCAGTTGGGCCAGAATAATTCAGAAATTCGTGGATTTTAAAAAGGGCAAATATCCAGACACTGTAGGACACTTGAATGGAGGGAAGTTTACCACAGTTCATCTACACATACTACCCAGATTATTTTGCTACACAGCTGGTTGAGAATCAGCAAAGTATCCCTTTACGTAAATATGGCTAAGGAAGAGGGGGTCAAGAGAAACTTCCAACAGGGTCTTTGGTGTAACATTTCTCTGATTCGTCGATTTATCGAATAAATAATCAACCAATTAAGCGATTATCGAAATAATCATTAGTTGCAGCCCTACATGAAATCCTCCAGACATTAGGATTCTGACCCTTTTTCTGCCTCTGACTGTCTTGAAAGCTCGGCCATCTCACACATCCAGAGCCCTGAGCAAATCATCTGGGGAGGGCACTCATCTCAAACCACTAAGAGAGAAAACACACTTTTAAAATAAGTTATGCAAAAATGATGCTACATTCTCAGGGACACTGGAGAAACGAGAATGGAAAAAATTATCATATTCAGGTGGTTTATTTTTGAATGTGAACTAAGACAGTGGGAAATAACGATGTGATGTTAAAATATCCTCTTTTTTGTAGTGCCAGGAGACTTTTGGTACTATCAGTGGAAAAACACAAGTTTAGGAGCAGCATTACAGGGACCTAATGATGACACAACTTTTAACCATGCACTAATTCCAGCTCAACACTGACTGTGCCTGTGATCACATGCTTGTGCAGAGAGAAGACATGGCCATTACCTGTAACACTGTCCTGGTCCTGTACGTCCTGCTCTGCCAGAACGCTGATTCGCATTAGCCTGGCTGATGGGATAAACCTGTAGAGCATCCATTCCAATGCGAGGGTTGAACACCTGTTGACACAAAAATAGAAGAATGATTTAAACTTGCACATAGGGAGAGAAGCTTTCAAGAACTGCAGTGTGGGAAAAAAAACATATTTGTAATGTAACTAAGGCCTTGGAGTACCTTAAGTTTGCAGTATCCTGCATCCACGACAAACATGATTCCATCAACAGTGAGGGAGGTCTCAGCGATGTTTGTAGCAACAATGCATTTCCTTACACCATCTGGAGCCTAGCAGAGAATAAATGAAAACAGTCAGTTTTGTTTTCTCACTTGTTTTCATTACAAGGACTCAAGGATGTTAAGTGGATAAATATATTAAACATTGGGAACAGTTACATATACAAACCTTCTGGAAGATCTTGGCTTGGAGGTCAGAGGGAAGCTGGGAGTAGATGGGCAGTACGGCCAGAGGAGGAGCATTCTCCAAGTCCTCCAACCGCTCCACAATCTGATCTGACGTCACCTGCAAGGACAACAATGTACTATACTTTAACTAGGAGCTGAAAATGGAACAAACCTCTGTGTAAACTAGAGTTGCAACTAAAGATTCCTTTTATTACCAACAACTCTGCTGATTATTTTCAAAATGAATCGTTTATTCTATAAAATGTCAAAAATGTGTGGAAAAGTACATGTCACAACTTCTAACACCCCAAAGAGTCATCTTCAGTTTGCTTTTCTTGTCCAAACAACAGTCCAAAACCCAAAGACTCTCCATTTACTATCATAAATGACAAAGAAAAGCAATAAATTCACATATTTAAGAAGCTCGAACCAGCAAATGTTTGACATTTTGCTTTAAAAATGACTGACGTGATCAGTTGATTATCAGAATATCTTGGCAATAAATTTTCTTCAGACTAATTGACTAATCATTGCATGTAAAGCATGTATAAATAAACAATGAGTCTTTTTCAGAGCAAAAACTACTACCTTCCTCATACAGCACTTTTTTTGCACAAATCAGATAACAGTCAGCTCAAATGAATATGCAGCAACTATTTGTGAGATAATAGCAGCCATGACCCTCACCTCAATATCCTCCTGGCCGGGCATAAAGATGAGGATGTCTCCGATCAACCCGCTGAGGTGGATCTGTAGGGCCTGCTTCACTGCTGCCTCCACATAGTCCTCCTGTGGTGTCTGCACAGCACAGAACACAACATGTCAGTCCAATGCAAAACAAAACCACTGAAATTACCATAAACCAACTAAAATACAATTCAATTTGACACGGCAGTTTAAAGGGAGGTTATTATCAAATGCCAAAAGATAGTTTGTGACAATGTAAATGTATCAAGATGGCGCTGCGGATGGCTGCCTCAGTGTGTTGGTGCACATTGTTTTGTGTGTTAATGTTAGTTTTTGCCAACAAACACTGAGCTTTTTCACCAGAGAAGAGCTTATGAACATAAGGACTTCAACACCGCCAGGTTTGTTTCCTACGTTTTTCGCGGAACCCGTGGAAATATTGGACATCGTGGTCAAAGGTGCGCTCACCTTTGCCAGAATTATTTTTATTCTTCCTTCATGTTAATTTTTTTGCACCAAAACACCAAGTCGCATTCCTTGTATATGTAAACGTACCTGGCATTAAAACTGGATTCTGATCCTGATTCTGATTCACACTGTTTATCTATTGTTTGTAGGGTATTTGATAAACTGAGCACTGTGCTGGTAGTGAAAATATGACTTAATGTGACACATAATTTTACTGCACTAGTGTCTGTCACATAGGCTTTTTTTTTAGGTAAACCTATTTTGTTTTAATTTGATTACAATCTCAGATGATTGTGCTTTAAAAGAAATATTAGCCTCACTGAAACAGTTTCAGAGATTACAAATGTTCAGTAATTTCTGAAATATGACATGATGATAATGATCTAATTGCCCTTAAGTGGAAGGAGAAAACAAACCTTGCTAAACAAGATGTCTACGGGAAATGTTCTTCCTGGAATGTGGAAAATGGGCACGTTGCCAAAAAATGCAGCAAACTTGTCTGAGTCCATGGTCGCAGAGGTAACGATGAGTTTCAAATCCGTACGTCGAGATACAACCTGATAAACGCAGCGGACAGAAAAAACATGGTTAAGTGAGATGACAGCGAATTTACACTGAAAGCAGAAAAGGAAGCACCAACGTCATTAAAAGGAAATGTATCCTTTAGACACACAGCAGATGCAGTTGTGTGTATGTCTTGAACACAAAAATAAAAAAAAAAATCTATATTTAATGGGTGTCAGGTAGTTGTGTACTGACCTCACGCAGCAGACCGAACAGGACGTCAGTATTCAGGGAGCGTTCGTGAGCCTCATCCATGATAACAGCGCTGTAGTGGTCCAGGTCTGATTCCCTCAGTGACTCCCTGAGCAGGATACCGTCTGTCATGTACTTAATCAATGTTTTCTCCGAAGTGCAGTCCTCAAAACGGATTGCGTAGCCCACCTGCAAGCAACAGTGTCAGTATAATAAATTAAAAATAATATGTGTGATCTCTACAGTACTTGCTGCCAGCAAATACCACTGTATGACATGCAGGGGGAATTACAAAAAAAAAACAAACAAATCATGCATTTTTAAAATAAAAATACAGACTCTCAGTGTTTGCAGTAACAGCAATTTTGAACACCCTTTATCAAAAATTTAAGCATCTCCAGTGCCTTCCTTTTTTGTTGCCCCACAGTTAAAAAAAAACCTCAGGTCTGCAACAAACATGATGTTTTCATTTTGAACACTAGATGGCGGTGTTACACAGGACATGACTTGCAACTGAGGCAGCCCTGACTTCTTCATTACTGCAGCATACAGGCCATTCAAAATAACATCATGGCAGAAATACAACGACACAGTAGCTCTTTGTGTCTCTACTCAAAAGTCACAGGAAACAACATGAGACATCAGGCAGGATTTCAATAAGTTCACAGCTCTACTGTATTAGTTAAAGGGTATACTATGCAGGAAGAAAATTAAATTCATTCTTACAAAACCAATGCCTTTCAGTCATCACTTGTTACCCATGATAAGTGTGTGGCAGTGTACAAAACCACCTTCAATGTCACAGATGAAACCAATGAATTCACTGGCTCCGTGGTGGAATTAATTTGTAAAACAACAAAAGCAGATGTACCTAAAACCACAGTTAAATCTTTTCATAACCAGAAACCACTAATTACCAGAAACATCCAGAAATATGGACAACTATAAAGCAGCAGCCTACAATGTATGCATTGTACAAGTTGCAAATGTTTTTTTTAATATATATTCACAAAAAGGGTAGAGTTCAAGGTCTTGATCAAATTATCTCTAAATGCTATAGCTACCATTTGGTTAAAATTGAAATTATCATTCTTGCTGGAGCCGCATGCAGTTTTATGATGCATTAATGAGTCTAACAGACTTTTGTACAGATTCACAAGCACGTCTCACTTTACCTGACAGAGAGACAAAGTTTTTTTTCTTTGTATGCAGGGGTGATGATGAAATTTTTTTTTAAAAAAGTTGCATTTACGTCAAACTACACTGAAAGAAGCAAGACTGGAAAAATTATCAAGGGGAGGTTTATGTCTAATAGACACAGTGAATGCCTAAAAGCATTTTCTGCATGATCATATCAATACTTACGATATCAAAAGCAAATTAATTTACATTAGATGTCTCAAGGGCTCCACAATCAGCAATACAACTGCACACAGACTGCTGGTTGGCAACAGCAAGGCGTATTCCTAAATGTTGTTATTGGCTGACAGTCACACAGCTGTTTTACCTCCTCTCCAAGGTTGGTGCCAATCTCCTCACTGACTCTCTTGGCCACACTCATGGCTGCCACTCTTCTTGGCTGAGTACAACCCACCATGCCATAGCTAGTGTAGCCATCCTCATGCAGGTACTGAGTCAGCTGGGTGGTCTTCCCACTGCCCGTCTCCCCAACAACAATCACTATGCTGTTATCCCTGGGGATGGAAATTAACGCATTGCAGCAGTTAATATTGAAACTCTATTAAGGAATAACTTTTTGACATCTTTAATGTGATGTTAAACACTTTTTAGGTAAAAACTAGGAATAAAATTGAATTTGAGAAAAACAATGAACTCTGAGTATCAATACCTTATAATGTTAAGAAGTTGCTGTCTGACAGCAAAAATAGGCAGGTATTGTCTTTGCTCCAGAAGGCTTTTCTTCTTAGCAAACTCACTGCTGGCCTCACTCTTTTCTTTCATGTGGTCAGCAAATTTCTGCTCAGTTCTGTAAAGCAGAGGAAGAAAAATTACCCAAAAATTAATACGTATGACAGGTAGGAAATTAAAGTTCTACAATTTCAGCCTGTGAATTATTAAGAAGAAAATGTAAATTGTTTGTTTGCATAGCCAGTGTGGTCACCTGTAGTCTACTTTGCCATCCTCTCCTACAGGTTTCCCCCCAGAGGTGTCTTGTTCCTCCGTCTTTTTGATGCCCATGATATCCCCCAACTTGGTGCCGGCCAATTCCCAGTGTTTGTGCTGTGCCTAGAAACAGAATTATTCCAGTTAAATCATATGATTATGGAAATACACTGTAAAGCACCAGTCAGTAACTTCACACACAGAAAAGATGATGGTTATGTAGCGTTGTAATTGTAAAGCTGTTTCACTTCACTGATGGTGGTTTCAGTTATAATATCATCAACCAACCAGGTAAAATGATCCGGAATAAATTATTTACTGAAGTGATGAAGTTAGACATTGTTGGCATTATGAACCAGACAGGTGCACACCGACAAACCAGTTTGTCATCCGTCAGCGGCAGAGTATGAAGATCATTTCTGATTTGCAGTTAGCGCTTTACCACATTCCTCCAAACAGAGATAAAACAACAAGAGGCCATCTTGTGATGGCATGACACCAGCTGCGACGCCAATAGTATGTTGCAATTGGGCATGTCCTGAGAGACATGACAGAGAGGGTTTTCCATTGTCCTGGATTTCACTGGCTCAGTGGACAGGACTGATTAACTGGAACCATCATATAGTGATCTGTGACTTAAAATGAATGTGGGCCAGGAGCCACTTCCCCACTTCCTACTTCCCTACATCTGACGCCCTTTCTCGGAGTTAGGGGTGTGCAATATCATATCCTTAACAATAATACTGGTATAATTTTTAATATGATAAGAAAAATTCATATTATGATAATGGCAATACATCAAACTGGTGACATAATGGCGTCATATCGTTACACACAGCAAAATGAAATGTAGCTGAAAGTTTTATGGTCAATTTTGGACTTTTCTGTTCTTTCTTTTTGCGACCTGCCGCTCAAAGTATGCAGTCAGTGGCTGAGAGAAGCACAGTGGCAGCAGCACAGCGTCTCTCTCCTCTCTCGCTATGCGCACACAAGAATCAGTGCAGTCAAGTCACTTTGTCACAAGCCTGTCCTAATGTAAACCTTGGTAACGCTTGCGGCATGACAAAAAACCTTTTTGTTCTATTAAATTTGTTGTCAAATACTTTTTTTTTATGTTGACATATATCACTATAACACTTATTTTGTTTAGATTGTATATTCTTGAAATTAATAATAACATTTTCTCAGTATTTTTGTCATATTGGCAAGAATATCATTATCACACAAATACCCTGAAATATTGTGAATTCTCACTGGTTTCAGTTTAGAGGTACAGAAAAACATAAACAGCGACAACATTAGTGTTAGTTTCTAATCTAGCCAACCTTTTTGCGTTCTTTCTGCTCACGGTGTTTCCGGACAAGCTGGCTGCCTTTACGAGCGATAATGGCCATGTCAGAGGTAGCATCTTTCACAGGGATGACGGGCTCTGGCTGCAGGACAACAAAAACATAAATACAAACATTCAGATAAAAAACAAACTCTTCAAAAAGTTGTGACAAAAAAACTGACATCTATGGCACTGAATCATTTTAGTCGAGCTATTTGTCATCCTAAACAGTAAAACTAGTGACTAGAGGCCTTTAATTATGAACTGTTTGGGCCTAGTTTACCTGTTTAGTGAAGACTATTCTTCCATCAAGAAAGGGAGGCACCAGGTTGTGAACCAGCAGGTGAACCTTAGCAGCATTGTCCTCCTCAAAGTCTTCGTCCACCTCCAATCTCTGCACCACACCACTGGTCAGCATACGGTTGGTCTCCCACCGCTCATTATCCTGAGACAAGAAACACAGCCTGTTACACAAAGATGACCAACACAGACAGATGCACTCACAGGACAAGTGTAGAACAAACATATACTGTGTGTGCAGACACAAGGTGAAGCGCTGACCTCGTTGATCTGTCGCTTCTGGGCAGATATTCTTTTTTGAGTCTGCTTCTGAAGGATCTGCTCTCTCTTCTTCACATATTCCTCAGACGTGGTGGTGAAAGGGTTGTGGAACTCATCGTAGCCTTCGTCCATCATATACCAATCTCTGTCAGCTTGCTACAAAACAGTTGGACAATTACAGATGTAAAAAAAAAAAAGTATTAACAGAAAATAGTTTATAGCTTCAACAAGGCATAAATGAGGGAAACTGTACCACTCACCTTCTGGTCCTCCTCCCACTGGTCTTTCTCGTCCTCGTTATCAAACACAATTCCTCCTGCACCGTCTTCTTTCCTACCTGGAGATGGAAAAAAGAAATGTTACCAGACATGTTAAATTTAAAACTTGCATGTGAGCACAAAATTCGTTTTTAAAACAGTACCTTTTCCTTGTGATAAACGAGGTGTAGAGCCTAAATGCTTTCTGTCATTGGCCCACTCGTTGTACTTGTACGATGGGGTAGGCAGAGGTGTGTCATCAGGGTAACGGCCTCTGACCGACCTAAAGCACACACAATTGTTTTCATCAGGTAGCACGACAACAAAGAATTTCATCTCAAATGTGAAGAGATGAACTCAAAGTGAAGACTTATAAATGCCTCTGATATGTCTAATACTATTACTACACAATAGGGATGAAATGTCAATAATCATGGAGTTGAAAAACATGGTAAGATTAAATACAAATAATTATGTTGTAAATTTAGTATAATCCATAGCAGGCAATTTAAGATTTTGTTTATTACTTTTAAATTCTTGCATGATCTGGCTCTGATTTACATTTCAGAACTCTTAACCCCTTATTCTGTTAGTTAGTTAGTTTTTTAATAGTTTGTAGGTAAGAATCTGCGAGCAAAAGCAGGTGATTCACCAGAAACTATTATTTACATTTGCCAAAATCCATAAGAAAACTCACAACAAAACACAATGTAAAAACTGCATTTACAAATATGATGCCTGCTGAGGAATATACGGAATTTTCTATCTAAAACTAAGGCCTTGGGGCCAGGAGGACAAAAAAGTGAGATGAAATGAATGACAGTAGTTTACCTGTCTCTCCTCTCACTCTCTCGGACAGAGCGGTGGCTTCGCTCTGAGCGATCTGTCTCTCTGTGAGACGGAGCAGGGGATGGAGACTCCCACTGTGAATGTCGTGAACTGGCATAACCGCTGTCATCCTCCTCCCAGTTGGACCGTGAGGGTGTGAAAGAATCTACATTTAAAAAATAAGTAAAAGTCTCATATTATGCTCATTTTCAGGTTCATACTCTCTGCACTGTCATTGCAGCTACTTAATGACTTTAACTGCGCTGTAGCTGCAGGTTCTATCTGAAATAGTACAGTCATAACATCACAGCTTTACGGAAGTCCTGACGGCTTGATTCAAGGCAATGGTTTCTAAAAACAGACTGCATGTACTTCTCTGTGGACTGAACATTTTGATACTTTTACAGTATTAATACAGCACCTATACTTGCTTTATGATAAAGACGACGTGGAACTCAAACTTTTTACAATATGGGACATTTAAGTTTGGTCAACCAGTTAAATATAATATCCCTTGTACAAGGACAATTCTAAATAATGCAGATGAATTAAACAAAAGTACCCCTGGGGCGATGCTGTGGCGTAAGAGGTTCTTCTCTCTTGCTACCGCGGCTGATGCGTTCGGACCAGCCATCTCTCTGTGAACGCTCACTCCTCTCACCGCGCTCTGAACGCTCTGACCGACTGCCACTGCCACGGCCATAGCTGCTCTCTCGCTCATCTGACAGACAGAGAAAGACAAAGTCACTCTCTACAACACTGACTGATCTAACACTGTGTTTTTCAAATACCACTTTGTAATTAATAAATGTAAAATAATGAACCACCTGCCCTCATAAGTTGCCTAAGTCCAACATGTAGGTACTTACTGTTCTCACAATAGTCAAACAAAAGACAAATTGCATTAAATCTATTCACAATAATATGACACAGAAAAAACATGCAGGTCCTCCCATTTAAGAAGCTATCAACAGCTTTTTTTTTAACTTGAAAAATGATGTCGCTCTACAACCAAAAGTCTACTCTCATTAGAATAAAAACACTACTTTATGGTCTTTACAATCACCTCTTTCACTCCTTCGGTCTCTGCCTTTATCTCTGCTCCTTTCTCTGTCTCTTTCTCTGTTCCTGTCTTCTTTGGAGGAGGCGTAAACTCCATGCTCACGTCTGTCTTTCTCTCTCTGCTGGTGTCTGCGTCGGAACTCTTCGCTGACGCCTCCGGGGTTTGAAGGTGTCTCTGAGCCAGTCACACGATACTTCCTGCTGGCAAGACTGAGATAAAACATCAGTCATGATATAGATTGTTTTGCACGTATTATGAGTTTAGGGGAACAAAGAAAATGCAAGGAACACATAAAGACTCACAAGCTAAAAAAAAGATCCAGAGGTAAATAAATCTAAAGAACTGAATATGAATTACATAAATAAGAAACATCAATAAACTCCACGAGACATGCGGAAGTGATGATTTTCAATAAAATGCTGATCTGCGTGAAGCACCAACACTTACCTCTCCTTCTTAGCATCGCTGTTCTTATCATCGTCTTCTTCATCAGACCCAGAGTCGCTTTTGTTTTCCTCCCAGTCTTTGTAAGAGGAAACCTTTGACTTCTTTCTGTTTCTCTCATCGGCACCAGCATCTGACTGCTCCTTACTCTCTCGCTCCTTCCTCTTCTGGGCTGCCAGCAGATCCAGGCCCAGCAAGGAGGTGCGCGGAGTGGGTGCCCGAAAAACGTGTGGCTCTGCAGCAGCACTCTTCTTCTTTACAATCAGTCCACCAACTTGAGCGGATGGATCAGACCCTTCCAGCCTGTGCATGGACACATCGTCATCCATTGTCTGTGGGGAAATAATATGTGCAAGGAGTGAAAATGTGTAAAGTTTGTAAAGTGTTTCTCATGACAGGTGTTAGTTTACAAAAAATCATATGATTTATAGGATGTCAGAAAATAGCAATTATTTCCAACAAGATCCATGAGTTCAGGGTGACCTCTAAGGTGCACAGTTACTGTTGTACACTACAAACATCAACAAACATTCACATGTGAGAAGTTGGAACCAGTGAAATTTTAGCATTTTTGCTTACAAATAAAAATTGCTGATTATCAGAATGGCTGAATTTCATGTCAATCAACTTAATGACTTCTAAAATAATTGTTTCAGCTCTAACTGACAATGAAAGAAAAACAGAGAACAGCACTGAATCCTTACAGCGGAGTAGCTGGAACAAGAAAAGTTTGCTATTCTTTCTTAATAAAGTACTCTATCTATCAAATTTGTTGTCAATTTTCTATTAATTCATCACTACACTTAAACAAGATTTGTGTCACTTAAAAACAAGCATGTCCAAAGTCCAGCCCAGGGGCCAATTGTAGCTTTCAGATCACTTTTAAAAAACCTTTGGCTTGTTGTTCAAAATACACCATATGTGCCCTAGACAATACTGGTTAATTGGTTAAGCCAATTTACAATGGCAGGACTATCACACAGTTTCTAGACATTTACCAAGTAGGAACTATGCAGGCAGAACAAATGTGTTTTTCATCAACAGACAACAAACAAGCAAACTAAAAGCAACCTAACAGCAGACATTTGTTGATAGGCAGCAGACATGGTCACAGCAAAGTAGAGTGTAAGAAGAAAATGATACACTGGAGTATCACAGTTTTTTGTTTTGTGATAGCGATTGCTTTTTTAATTCAATATAGTTTACACCCTTGACTGCTTCTGTAATCTGTCTTCAGTCATTTGACTGTGTCATTGCAACCTAACAGCAAAAACTGATCCTGCTGTTCTAATTGTATTAAAAAAAAAGTTATGAAATTTTATGCACATGGTGGAGTTGACTTAATATCAGATTTAAATGACTGAACAGCATATCACCTTGCTTACAGTATTGTAATATATCCTGATATACTGAATCACAACTATGTCGTGTATGTATTCAACAGCAAAGAAGTGTCAAGTCGACAGCAAATTATTTTTCAACGACAAATGAAAAAGTCGTGTTTGTCTCATTTGTATCTGTCTCATTTCTTTCTTTCTCTTTAAATAACCCACATGATGCGGGAGGCGGCTGGGCCCCAGGTATTTTAACATCTAACTCGGCTCTTTGAAAAAAAAGTTTGGACACCCTGAGCCAACCCTGGGCACATGTGGGCTCTACAATCGCAACCTCTTAATTTAGTCTTAATAACAAAACAATTATTTATCTAACTCTTTTCATTTCCAGCCTAAAGATGCAGCGTCTGGTTTTCCTACTTACTCAGAAATAAGACTCAAGTAACTTTAAGTAATCAGTAATTCATATACGATGCCAAGAGTGGCCCCATTTGTAACATCAACAATTAGTATGTTACTCCAGAGTCACGCGTGGAGATAAAATCCTAGCAGCGTTGCTGTCTTTTGTTTTAGATCAACTTTAACGCTGTTTTACAGTTTAGTCTTGAAAATAACAAACACAGCCACGTTAGGTGATATTGGGGCGTTTCAGGAGGACACGTGTTGTAAATACTGACTACGTTAACTGCGACTCATCCACACATTTGTACCTAAACTGTTATATTCCCCCTTTTTTAGACACAGACAGATGACATGCAATTAAACTATTGCCTACCTCAACAGAGCAGCTAGCTGCAGCTAGCCTGCGAGCTACCAGGTTGTGTCCCGACCAGGCCGGGCGGCAAACTGCGGTAAGCTGCTGCGCGCTTATTTTAGCGTAAAATGTAGAAACTCTCACATCAAATTAAAGATTTGAGGTCAAGTAATGGACAGGTAAATAACGGAGGAAATGAGGGGCCTGATGCTTTCACTGGAAAATATTTAAGCCGCGGCTGTCGTAAACACAACGCGTATGTTTACAGACAAGGGAGCGGCCATTGCAACCCCACAATTCCAAGCGGCGAAACTTTACTGAAACGTAGTGCGTTAACAGAGGGACAAATATGAGGACAACATTAACTCTTTGAAGCCTGAGCAAATTGGTTTGATTAATTGCAAAAACATAGGGAGAAGGCAACATAGCAAGAAATTAGTAGAAGTTAAAAGACTACCTGATTTACTTTTTCTTAAAGACAAGGTTAAAACAAATGAAAAAAACAAGTAATATACCCACAAAAAATGTAGAAAATTTAGAAAATATAAATGTGTAATTTCTTATGTAACATTACTTTAAATATGCGATCATAATGATTATAAATATAGTTTTCTGAACATTTTTCCAAGTTTTTGATAAATTTCCTGATAACTGTGCCCCGTTTAAAAAAAAACTAATTTTCAGGTCATTTTCCTTGTCACCTTTTACTAATTCTTGTAATTTGTGGGACATTTCGTGTCAAGTTGGTCATTGCCTTTTTCCCCATGTTTTTGAAAAAAAGAAAAGAAACCAATTTGTTAAAGTTTCAAAGGGTTAAATAGTTTATGAGAGGCATCTGAATGCAGCACAAGAAGACTTACGTCAAACCAGGTTCTGAATGGTTGATACATGGGATTCCTGTGTAATCACACAGAATAAATAAAATAGATGACAGGTAATGAATGACAACATTTTATGTATATATAGATAGATAGATAGATAGATAGATAGATAGATAGATAGATATAGATATATATAAATATGTGTGTGTGTGTGTGTGTGTGTGTGTGTGTGTGTGTGTGTGATATATATGTATATGTTATATATTGTGATTGTTGCATTGAGTTATATCAGGAAAATTCCATTCAGTCTTAAGAATGGCAAATGTACATAGCTTTCGAAGCACTCTGTGGGGTGGAGTTGGCGACAGAGTTTGAACCTCATACAAACAACATATTTTTGCTGCTGATGCATGAGTAGAGATTTTTATCTCGTGGGTTAGTCAGACCTACATTATATGTGCTTATTGACAAAATTACATTTTCTTGAAACTGTCTCCTGAGACAAATCTACTGAAAGGCTTTGCCAAATATATACTTGAATGTGTTTGCAGAGAAGAATATCCAGACTTAATATGTGAAGTACACCGTGCACCACTGGCAGAGTACATATCTGTTTATCAGTAGTATGCATGTTCTTTACAAGCCCCTTATCAGCACAGAAAGAGGCACATTACCAAATGTTATTCCCATTTGCAAAAATGTAAAATCACTTGAGTACAGAATTTTAGCCATATATTAATATTAAAATATACCAGTCCAATTGAAATCTCGGAAAGTACTGAAAGTAAAATTTAAGCCTTCATCTCCAGACCAGACCTGTTTTGTTTTTTTACTGATTACAATTCTGCAAAAGTTAATAATCCACAGCAATTTTTTTCCACTGGCAACAGCTATTCAATTTGGACTTAAAAATTGGGCTGATGTTACCCTGAAATTAAACATTTAACAGTTATTTTTAGGTGTGAATATGTAATTTTTTTTGTAAGATTTCTTGATCTAGCCAAGTTGCTGTTGAACAGTTATAAGGTGTGTAACAGGGATGTTAAGGTAGGTTGTTTGTTTGTTTATTTACTTATTAATTTATTATGTTTTTGTTGAATTTGAAGAAGCTATATCTTCAGTAATTCCACTGTTTGCCAGGACACTGGTCTAAGGATGAGAATAAAATTGCTTTGAGCTAGCAGTTAGTTAAAACAGAAAGACAACAACAACAAAAAAAACCAAACACTGCAGTTAATGTATTTAGAAAATAAGAAAAGAAATGAAATGAAAATTGTCGTCCTTTTGTCAGTTTGTGAGCCATATGTGCATTTCTACAGGTTTTCAGCTAGTTTTTCATTCTACAGGTTAAGCAAGTCAGTGCACTGGGTAGTTTAGGAGTCATTCAGTTCTTTAAATGTATTGTGACAATATATAACAGTGTGTTGAGATTAGAAAAAAAAAAGTACTTTGAAAACTTCAGTATTTTAAAAGCAAACACTCCTGTACTTTAACTCAAGTAATATTTTGACTTAGCAACTTTTTCTTGTACTGGAGTAATATTTGACCAGGAGTATCTATACTTTGACTCAGGTAATAGAGTTGTGCACTTTGTCCACCACTGCTCTTATCTTTATTTTATCTATTCACACAATATGACACGTTATCCCACTGAATACATAATACATAACTCGTATGCGCAAACACAGCGCACAGCTGACAACCTCTGCACATTTCCTCGTCTCATGATCATCAAGTGGTCGCTTGTGATTGGTCAGCGCCCCGAAAGTCGCCATCTCATTGGTCAGTTGTCGTGTTTGCGCTTTATGCTAAAGTAACACGGATGTCATTGGTCTGTTTCACATGTCTGCTGATGTGCCGGGTTAGGGTGTTTTTTTTTTTCTATTTCGTAACCCAGCATTGTTTAGCATTAGTGTGGTATCACCGTTGTGTGTTTCACCTCGTTTCCGCGTTGTCATAAGGAGCTTTTAATGAACACGACTAACCTCAGATTCAAGTCGGGTGCAAACTGACCTGAGACGTTGCTAGCTGGCGCTACCTCCAGACCTGGATCACAGAAGCTAACGTTAGCTTGCTGCTCTGTCGATAACGTTAGGGTATTTGCATTAACGTGAGAATGGGGGAGGAAATCAACGACAACCTCATTAACACATGCAGCGGACCCGCTGATAACGCCAATGCTGAGGAAAATGGTGAAACAGTAGAAAGTGGTGTAAAATATTACACATTAGAGGAGATAAGAGTACATAATATGAGCAGTGACACATGGCTCATCATCCACGATAAAGTGTATGACATCACAGGTTTCCTTGAAGAGGTAAGAAATAGTTTCAGTCAGCTGGTAACAATCACTTTAACACTATTGCGGTCTCATATGAAGTTTTTGCTGCGAGCCTTTGGGTCCGTCTTTGGGCTCAGATTACTTCCTGGAATTATTAAATAACTGGTAGCTTTCATTATGTATTGATATGTCACGTTTGCTAACTGTCTCCGTTTACGCTTTTAACCAACAGCGATGATATATTGTGTTTAAAGTATAAAGTTTCCATTTTTGGGTATCCTCGGGGTTTAATAAGGTGAAGTGAGGCGGTTTTAGGCTAACGTTTTTCTTGAGCAAACAATGACTGTCAACGTTATTTATACGTCACGTTAATGTTTAGCTAACATGAGCTAACATGTTACATTAGCCAAAGTTGTTGCCCACCATTTTCATAACGTCATTGTTGCTTAAAAGTCGGTCGATATAAATGCAAAATATTATTCTTAACAGCAACATTGTTGTCAGGCTGGCAATTATTGTGACCACTTGTAGTAATTTCAGCTATTTGTGAAAAATGCATCCTGATTAAACTGTTTTTATGAGTCTGACACTTGACACATCAAGTTGGCAAACACAGTAAGCATCACTGTAATAGGTGGCAACAGAAAAACCAGTTCCGCAGCTAGTATTGTATAGCAATGCCACAGAGTTAAATTCTCAAGTAAGGAGTAGTGGAAGAAGTATTAAAGTCCTCGACTTGAGAAAAAGTAGCAGTACAATGTTGTAAAAATACACATTTACAAGTAAAAGTCATGCATTATAAAGCAGAATTAGAAAAATATGAGCTTAAAAATGTACTTAAAGTACTAAAAGGAAAAGTAGCCTACGCCTGTATATGCAGAATGGCCTATAATGATTTTTTTTAAAAACAATTTTGTAATAAAAGTTGCAAAGTAACTAAAGTCACAAAATACGTATTATGTAGTAAAAAGTACAACATTTGCCTCCAAAATCTAGTGGAGTAGAACTATAAAGTAGCATTAAATGGATTTTTTTTAAGTACAAGTGCCTCAGAATTTGTACTTAAATACACTAATTGAGTAAGTGTATCTAGTTACATTACACCACTGTAAGTTAGTTAACTTAAAAAATAAGTTTACAGGATCAATTATACATAATGTAATTGATATATTGTGGGCTGTTTAAAAATGTTTGCTGCATTTTGGAGCTGGAGCTTGCAGTGGAGCTAATTTTAACTACTCGCTATATATACTGTTGAGTAGATTCACAAAAATGCACTGTTTTCGAAGCTTAGCTTGTTTTTGTATGTAATATCACAATCTGTAATGTAACTGGCAGCTTTAGCTGTCAATT